>NW_027361750.1:0-487500 GCF_039654945.1 Dendrobates tinctorius
GCATTGTACAGTACCTTTATACTCTATGGGGAAAAAAAAACACTGTGCAGACGTTGCGGAATTTTCCGCACGGATTTGCTGCAGTTTGAAAACCGCAGAAAGAATTGACATGTCTTTTGACCTGCAGATTTACCTGCGGATTTTGCACGTACCCTAAGTGTATTTATTACTAAACATGCAAGTTCAGTAGGAGATGAAATCCCCCGTACATTATCCAATAATTTTTACTGTCTGACTGGAAAAGCAATTCTCCATAGTTTATCAAAATGTTCTAGCAAAAGTATTTTACTTTGTACTTTTAAAGGGATTTTCCACACTTGGAAAAGTGGACCCCCAAAATGATTCAGTAATGTAAAATAAGCCCTTCACATTTTCCTCCTCTGGTCTCTGTGGTTTTGGGTGCAGCAGTGATGTCTCGTCGACAGCTTACATCACCGCTGCAGTTAATCGGTGAGCTCAGCTGCTCCTCCTGATTACAGCCAGAGCCGCAGAGCTCAGTGATTAGCTGCAGCGGTGATGTGAGATGACAAAGTGACGACAGCTCTACAGCTAAAACGGAGAACAGAACAGCGGTGGGGGGCCGGAGCTAGAGAGGGGGAAGGTATGGTAAGTGATCACTCCATTATTTTACATTACTAATATTTGGGGTACACTTTTCTAAACATTTTCTAAAAGTCTCTTCTCTTTTACTGAAGAATGTGTAGTGGAGATCACATTTAATATCTGTCAATAAATAATGAGCATTGGGCTGTTTGGGACAGGATCACCATGGATTACCTGCAGATGTCAGCACTTCATTGTGTTACTATATACTGGCCTTGATTAATAATGAAGATTCCAGCTTTTCAGGTTAATAATTTTCTGTCTGCCTTGCATCCCCGTGCAGTTTTCCCAGGTATCCTCCTCTGATCACCTCTTTTGTACGTGGAAACATTAATAAGAATTGATGTGAAATACCATGCTACGATGTCCCTTGAGCTGTTGTATTGTGCCATGTGATTATGTCATAAAAACTGGCATCTTGCCTAACTTCTTGAGCCACAGAGAGATGACATAAGGTTGTAGAGAGTACAGATAATCTTGACCATTTTGTTCTTTTTCAGGCGGATTTCACCCAGCATCTGCTTAACAATTACATTGCAAAGGCGCCCCATAAAATGAATGTGGTACACAGCAATGTCAAATTGGCAGTGCTGTGCACGTATTATACTTTAACAGCTTCAGGGTTCAGAAATCCTGGCAAGTTAAAAAAAAAACAAAGACAGAAATATCATGATTGAATGCCCTGCAGTAAAAAAAAATATCAATAGTGCATGAAAACAATATACAGTGGGTATGGAAAGTATTCCGACCCCTTTTAAGTTTTTCACTCTGTTTCATTGCAGCTTTTGGTAAATTCAAAAAGTTCATTTTTTTTCTCATTAATGTGCACTCTGCACCCCATCTTGACTGAAAAAAACCCAGAAATGTAGACATTCTTGTATATTTTTAAAAAAAAGAAAAACTGAAATATCACATGGTCATAAGTATTCAGACCTTTTGCGCAGGCACTCATATTTAAGTCATATGCTGTCCATTTCCTTGTGATACTCCTTGAGATGGTTCTACTCCTTCATTGGAGTCCAGCTGTGTTTAATTAAACTGATAGGACTTGATTTGTAATGGCACTCACCTGTCTATATAAGACCTCACAGTGCATGTCAGACCAAATGAGAATCATGAGGTCAAAGGAACTGGCTATGAAGCTCAGAGACAGAATTGTGGCAAGGCACAGATCTGGCCAAGGTTACAAAATAATTTCTGCTGTACTCAAGGTTTCAAAGAGCACAGTGGCCTCTATAATCCTTAAATGGAAGAAGTTTGGGAACAACAGAAGTCTTCCTATACCTGGCCGTCCAGCCAAACTGAGCAATCGTGGGAGAAGAGCCTGGGTGAGAGAGGGAAAGAAGAACCCCAAGATCACTGTGGCTGAGCTCTACAGATGCAGTAGGGAGATGGGAGAAGGTTCCACAAAGTCAACTATCACTGCAGCCCTCCACCAGGGGGGCGTTCATGTCAGAGTGGCCCAACTGAAGCCTCTCCTCAGTGCAAGACATATGAAAGCCTGCATAGGTTGCTAAAAAAACACATGAAGGGCTCCCAGACTGTGAGAAATAAGATTCTCTGGTCTGATGAGAAGAAAATAGAACTTTTTGGTGGTATTTCTAAGCGGTATGTGTGGAGAAAACCAGGCACTGCTCATTACCTGCCCAATACAATCCCAACAGTGAAACATGGTGGTGGCAGCATCATGCTATGGGGGTGTTTTTTTTAGCAGGGACCGGATGACTGGTTGCAATTGAAGGAAACATGAATGCTGCCAAGTACAGAGAGATCCTGGATGAAAACCTCTTCCAGAGTGCTCTTGACCTCAGACATGGCTGAAGGTTCACCATCCAACAAGACAATGATCCTAAGCACACGGATAAAATATTAAAGGAGTGGCTTCAAAACAACTCTAACCATTCTTGACTGGCCCAGCCAGAGCCCTGACCTAAACCCAATTGAGCATCTCTGGAGAGACCTGAAAATGGCTGTCCACCAACATTCACCATCCAACCTGACGGAACTGAAGAGGATCTGCAAGAAACAATAGCAGAGGATCCCCAAATCCAGGTGTGAAAAACTTGTTGCATCATTCCCAAGAGGACTCATGGCTGTACTAGTTCAAAAGGGCGCTTCTACTCAATACTGAGCAAAGGGTCTGAATACTTATGACCAAGGGATATTTCAGTTTTTCTTTTTTAATAAATTTGCAAAAATTTCTACATTTCTGTCCTTCTTTCAGTCAAGATGGGGTGCAGAGTGCACATTAATGAGAAAAAAATGAACTTTTTTGAAATGGCTGCAACAGAGTGAAAAATTTAAAGGGGTCTGAATACTTTCCGTACCCACTGAAAGAAAAGTATTACTAATCCTTGTATCTGCTGAGCTTGCGCACAGCTTTTTGTACTCTTAGGTTTTATTTATTTTTATTAACATTTTTTTCCCTTTTCAGCTACTTTCTAATTGCAGATTTATGTAATTTTATATGTCATAAATATCTTAAAGGAGGGTATCTGACGACTGGAACCTCGGAGATCCAAAAAGCAGGTTCCTCAGTCCACTATTGATAGAAAACAGGGGTCCTATTGCGTCTAGTTGATTTCTATTATAATCTCTGGTTTAACAGTAATTTGGAATTTTTAAGCTTTGCCATATTAAAGGGGGTATTTAATAATATCACTTATCTACAGATTTGTGTGTTCTACTGCTGTGACCCTCACGGATTGGCAGTACTAGGTTTTCTTTTACTTTTTTTTATCCCCAAAGGAGACCTTTATTCCACTTCACAAAATGGAGCGGCTGGTCGGATGTCTGACTTCTGCTCCATTCACTCTCTAGGAGGCTGCCAGAAAAGGCCAAGTGCAGCGTTAAGAAGCCCCCTAAAGAATGACCGGAGAGCAGGTCAAACATGCTCATGGTCGCTCTGTTCGAACAGGCAGATAAGTACCCCGTTCTTCCAAGCTGTTAGTCACACACCCAGCAGTAGATGATCACCTATAGCTGTGAACTTGTTTACATTTGACAACCCCTTTAAGAGGGTAATCATCAGGCTTCTTTGGACCACGGATTTATTTTTGTGGGGCCCTGTATAATTACAACAGAACACAAACTGTATTCATGCTTCTTCAGATGCCATTTGTTGGGCTGTTGTCGCCTTGAAGCATGACTTGGTACGCACTTCACCCGTTGGCGTCTACATGGTGGCACACAGAAGCCTGTAAAGCTCCATACTAGACAGAATTACAGGCCCACGGATAAAGCTTTGCTGTGTGTGAAGCCTGTTGGGAGGACAGAACTTGTCCATAGTCTCCGCTCTACTGGGCACCATGCACTTGATTCACAGAGGATGTCGGGGTCCCAGACGTCGGATAAGACTTTATGCCATATGAAATCTTCAAGCTTTTATATATTAGTATATCTTTTTTCTGCATTGTATATTCTGTCAGTATAGTTTTTGCCTTCCATGTTTTCACCTCCTTGTTTCTTGTCCTTTCAGGTAGCATCACGCCAACAGTTGAGCTGAACGGTCTCGCAATGAAGCGTGGAGAGCCGGCCATCTATAGGCCCTTAGATCCAAAACCACTACCCAATCACCGAACCAACTACAACTACAGAGGGATGTACAACCAGAGGTTAGTCTGATACACTTCTCTACATTTTCTGTACATTTTTTTTTTTTTGTACATGTTTGGTAGATGCTGAAATTTCTGAGAACAACCATTTCATGCACAATTCTTGAACCAAACACTCGCTAGAGGAAGGTGTTTTTTAAATGCATCCCGATGACTACAATGTTCCATTCTAGCAATGGCAAATGCAAATTTAGCGTTAAATCAAATATCAGTTGTGACCACACACGTTGTATTCATGATATGTAATAATTTACTAAAAAAAAAAAACTAGTTATACTTCATGGATTAAATGTAATATGTAGTCATGGAATGCATGTCATGAATTGATGTGATTCTGTCTTTTTCGTTTAATGAACGGGCTCTCATTGATTTAACCCCTTAGCGACAGAGCCAGTTTGCAGCTTAATGACCAGGCCAATTTTTACAATTCTGACCACTGTCCCTTTATGAGGTTAGAACTCTGGAACGCTTTAATGGATCCCGCTGATTCTAAGACTGTTTTTTCGTGACATATTGTACTTCATATTAGTGGTAACATTTCTTCGATAAGTCTTGTGTTTATTTATGAAAAAAATGGAAATATGGTGAAAATTTTGCAATTTTAAAACTTTATGCCCTCAAATCAGAGAGATGTGTCACACAAATTTCTTAATAAATAACATTTCCCACATGTCTACTTTACATCAGCACAATTTTGGAAGCAAAATTTTTTTTTGTTAGGAAGTTATAAGGGTTAAAAGTTGACCAGCGATTTCTCATTTTTACAACAAAATTTACAAAACCATTTTTTTTTTAGGGACCACATCATATTTAAAGTCATTTTGAGGGGTGTACATGACAGAAAATACCCAAAAGTGGCACCATTCTAAACACTAGACCCCTCAAGGTGCTCAAAACCACATTCAAGAAGTTTATTAACCCTTTAAGTGCTTCACAGGAACTAAAGCAATGTGGAAGGAAAAAATTAATATTTAACTTTTTTTTGCAAAAAAATTTACTTCAGAACCAATTTTTTCTATTTTCACAAGTGTTAAAAGAGAAAATCAACCACAAAATTTGTTGTACAATTTCTCCTGAATACGCCGATACCCTATATGTGGGGGTAAACCACTATTTCAGCACACGGCAGAGCTCGCAAGGGATGGAGCGCCGTTTGACTTTTTCAACGCAGAATTGGCTGGAATTGAGATCGGATGCCATGTTGCGTTCGGAGAGCCCTTAATGTGCCTAAACAGTGGAAAACTCCAACAAGTGACCCCATTTTGGAAACTAGACCCATTAAGGAACTTATCTAGATGTGTGGTGAGCACTTTGAACCCCCTAGGGCTTCACAGAAGCGTCCTGAGTACGCCGATACCCCATATGTGGGGGGGAACCACTGTTTGGGCGCATGGGAGAGCTCGGAAGGGAAGGAGTGCCATTTTGGAATGCAGACTTTGATGGAATGGTCTGCGGGCATCATGTTGCGCTTGCAGAGCCCCTGATGGGCCTAAACAGTGGAAACCCCCCACAAGTGACCCCATTTTGGAAATTAGACCCCCTAATGAACTTATCTAGATGTGTTGTGAGCACTTTGAACCCCCAAGCGCTTCACAAAAGTTTATAAACGCAGAGCCGTGAAAATAAAGTCTTTTTTTTTATTTCCACATGTGATTTTTTTAGACCCCAATTTTTAGACCCCCAAAGTTGGCAAATAGTGTAAACCCCCTCAATTCTTGCTCCAACCCTAACCCCAACACACCCCTAACTCTAATTCCTAATTCTAACCCTAGTCGTGACCCTAGCCCTAACCCTAACCCTAACCCAAAAATATTTTCTTTATTTCATTATATTGGCCTATATAAGGGAGTGATAAACGGGGGGGGGGGGGTTTATGTACTATTTTTTTTATTTTGATCACTATGATCGTTTATCATAGTGATCAAAATAATGAATGGAATCTGCCAGCCGGAGCCTGGCATTTTTCAAGATGGTGGCGCCCATCGGAGGATGCCGGCGGGACGTGGGACCACCGGGAGGGGACTGAGGGCCACGGAGAGGTACCGGGGGGGGGGGATCGGGGACCCTATTTCTCTCTCCTCTGATGTGCGATCACATCAGAGGAGAGAGAAATTAAATGTAAAATTGCGGCTTTTTTTTTTTTTTTTTGCGGTCGCCGTTATAGGGTTAATAACAGCGATCGCAAAAGCGGGGGTTGGTAAAAACCGACCGATTCATGTTCTCTGGGGTCTCGGCTACCCCTGGCAGCCGAGACCCCGGAGAAAATCCGACACTGGGGGGCGCTATTCACTTAAATCACAGCGCCGTGAATTAACGGCGCTGTGGTTTTAGTACCCTTAATTACCGCCGTTAAAAGGCGTATCGGCGGTCGTTAAGGGGTTAAAGGGAATCTGTCAGCAGGCGTTTGTTACCTCATCTGAGATTCTCCTAACGTTTGGCATAGCGACCCTGGATCCAATGATGTATCACATAGAATGCTGGGTGCAGCCGTTCTCACACAGAGCTTTTAGATTTAGAATGAACCATGCTCTCCATGTGCAAGGTCCATAGACAGTGAGGTGCTTCGTTGTCGGACTAGTCCAGCAATGTTAATTTCTTAGTGATAAATCCTTCAGAGTTAGTAAACCTCAGTATGCTGTTTGACAAGTGACACATCCCTGAATTCTGTGCTTTAGCCTCTATCTCCTGCTGTCTTCAAATTACATAGCAAAAATCTGCTGACAGATTCCCTTTAAGTATCGTTAAAAGATAGCCGATGTTTGCTTATACTGATTAGGTATACCCTCTCTGCAATAGCTATAATTGCCAATCTTATAATGAGACGCAGTGCCGGTAGGAGATAATTGATGTCAGTTTATACTGGCACTATACATTTTCTCTATAGTAACTATTATTACCAATCTTGGTCCACATCAGCTTTATATTGAAGCAGAATTTTCATGAGATGGTCTGTGTCCGTTTGCACTAACACTTTGTATTTCTCCTATAGTGGTGATGATTGGCAATGTTTGTGCACAACAGACTTGTATTAGTGAGGTGTACACCTGGTTGATGTCTGTTCACACAGACAGGACTCATAGCTAATTGCCTATTCGTAGTACACACCCGACTCACATTGATGATGCAGACTGTTCACAAAGGGCAGTTGATGTCAGTGTGCACTGGCGCGGTGTAGTGGATATGATTTGACAGTCTCCGTGCACTATAGCTTTGTATAGAGGTGGAATGTTTGCAGGAGATGGTTTCGGTTTATAATGACACAATGTATTTTCTCCATAATTTAACGTAATCTTACACTTATGCAAAGTCTCCACAAAAGATGGCTGATTTTCAGTTTATACTGACACTGTTTTTTTATTGGCAACAGGTATAGTAAGCAATCTTGGTGCACAACCGGCATATAGTGATACAAAGTATTCATAAAAAATGGAATGTCAGTTTGTACTGACGCATCACAATTTCTCCTCGTTAGCTGTAATCTGCAGTCTTAATGCTCTACAGATTGATAATGACATGTAGCACACAAGGGTTAAGGCCCTTTTACATTTAGCGATGCACCAGCGATCCGACCCGGTCAGGATCGCTGGTGCATCGCTAAATGATCGCTAGTGAGCTGTCACACCGAAAGATCTCACAGCAATGCAGCAGCGACGCAGCGCACGATACTCACCTTTCACACACAGCGATCCTGACGTCCGCCCGCCCGCGTCCAGCGTCGCTCGTCTAACACAGCAGGAGGCCCAGCAGGAAGCAGACGACGAGAAATGGAGCCGCCCGATCTCGCGCAATCAGCGACAGACAGCGGGGGAGCCGGTCGGAGGTAAGTATCACACATAGCGATATCGCTAGCAATATCGCTATAACGTCACAAAGTCGGTGATGTTATAGCGATGTTGCTAGCGATATCGCTATATGTAAAACCCCCTTTAGCTTCTGTCAGTTTACACAGAGATGATACATTTCCTCTGCAAAAGTTAAAATTAAAGGGAACCTGCCAGCAGGATTGTGCACAGTAACCGACAGACAGTTATACTGATTACAATGATACCTGGGTGATGAAATCCGTCTTGTGGTTGTTGTTTAATATTTTATTTTCAGTTTTGAGTTAATGATTTGCTCGTGCTCTGGGACGGCCTGTGGGGGCACCGTGATCGCATCAATAATGTTCAGTTAATTATTCTTTCTCCTTCGTCTCATTGGGGGACACAGAGACTGTGGGGTGTGTACAAAAAAAGAGTTAGCTCCTCCTCCGCCGCATACACCCTCGCCCCTAGGCCGGGCGTAACTCAGTTTTTTGCTTAGTGTCTGATGGAGGCACACGCAGTCTGGAGTTCCAGACTAGATTTTTTTTTTCCCTTTTTTCTATGAAGATAAGTTAGGGGCGACGGATCCTATAGAGAGGATCCGATCTCCCCAAATCACCAACGGGCGACCACGTGTGAGTAACCCTCCACGTGTCCTCTCCCGCACCGAGGGACACATCTGGGACTTTTTTCCAGACATCTATTTTTTAACGAAAGAGGGGCAACGCGTCCTGATTAGAGGACTCGGTTTCCCCACAACTTCATCAGGCGCGTGTGAGCAGAACCAGTGGTCAGCCTCCACGTTGTTCCTCTCCTACAACAGCAGTGTATGGAGGCCCCGTCCACCCCTTGGTTGTGAGTCCAGGGGGCTGAATCGGAGGCGCAGGTGAGAGCGGGAGCGGGGGATCCGGTACAGGGGGAAGAGGCTGCGAGTAAAACCGACAGAGCCCCCCCCCCCCCCGCCGCACGGCGGATGGTCCTGCTCACCTTTTTATATATGGGGGATCCGCTCCTGGAGCGCACCGCAGGTTGGCGCTGGTGAGTAGCGGTAGCTAGGCACCCGGGCTCCGCACGCCGCGTGTATCGGGGCGCGGCCGGAAGCCCGCCGGCGGCCGCGGCCCCGCTGCAATCGCGCGAAGCCGCGCGCCGACTTCCGGTGGTAGCCGGAAGTCCCGCCCGCTGACTTCCGGTGGTAGCCGGAAGTCCCGCCCGCTGACGCGGCGGTGGCGGCGGCGAATGCGGAGACGCGCGATATAGGTTCCGGAGAGACTTCCGCCCTAACACCTCGCATCCACGCAGGGGTACTGCAGACAGGAGCCGGTGGGTGAGTGTAACTCCGTTTGGAGAACCACGCTGCTTGTCAGGGAAGAGGTTACCCTCCTCCTCCTTCTACTCTGCCTTCAGCCTGTGCAAGTATGTCTGCCAAAGGGAAAGCTCACTCTTTCCTTTACGCGGTTTGCGTGTCCTGTGGGGTCAGGCTGCCAAAGGCACAGGCGGGTAAATATTGTGAAGCCTGTGAGTCGGAGCGCGCCCAGGAGCCCCCCACTGTTTCTGAACCCAGGGGTCAGGACCCCCCGGAATGGGCGGTGTCCTTATCGCAGTCTATGCTGTCCCTTACAAGGGCAATTGAATCCCTTCAGGGCCCGGGCAGGAGCAGGGAGGGGGGTCTGCCAGCGGAAGAGAGCTCGTCCTCGTCTCCCGTTCCCCGTCACTGAGCTCTGGGAGCGATCAGGAGGAGGAAGAGGCTGGAATCTAGAGAGTCTGGGGTTCCAGGATTTGGTGGACAGTCTCATTGAGGCAGTCAACCAGACATTAGAGATCGAGGACGATGTGCCCACAGCCTCAGGTCACAAGGTCTCTTTTAAGAAATCCAGGCGACCACATAGAAGATTTGCCACGCATCCGGAGTTTGAGGAGCTAGTCCAGAAACATAGAGATCACCCGGATAAGCGTTTTGCAATGCAAAAAGCGCTGCAGGCAAAGTATCCGTTTCCCCCTGAGCTCCATAAGGCTTGGGTAGAGTCGCCAGTAGTGGACCCTCCGGTATCACGTTTAGCATCAAGATCGCTATTGTCGATACCCAGTGTTTCCTCTATAAAGGACCCAACTGATCGCCTCATGGACGGGCTTGCCCGCTCGGTTTATGAGGCAGCAGGGTCGGCTCTGGCCCCCTCCTTTGCGGCGACTTGGGTGGCTAAGGCCATGGTTTCGTGGGGGGACGCTCTGTATAAGGCCCTCCAGGACAGGGATCTCCCCGCGGAGGTCTTAGAGGTGGCAAATCAGATGTCAGGAGCAAGTGATTACCTTGTCAGCGCCTCACTGGACGCGGCCGAGTGCTCGGCGGTGGCGGCGGCGAATGCGATCGCCATTAGGCGTGCGTTATGGCTGAGACTGTGGAAAGCGGATTCTATCTCTAAAAAATCCTTAACCTCATTGCCGTTTCAGGGCAATCGACTGTTCGGTGAGAAGCTGGATAGGCTTATCTCAGAAGCCACAGGGGGGAAAAGTAGTTTCCTTCCGCAGCAGAGAAGTTGCCCGGCATTCAGGCAAACGCAAAGGCGTTTTCGACCCTTTCGTAGCCCCTGGGGGGGGACTTCGGCCAGGGCGTACTCCTCCGCAAACGATGGCCAGAGTAGGGAAAAACAAGTCTCTTACAGGGCCAATCCGCTGGGTAGAGGCCGAGGCCATTTACCCAGAGCGAAGGGGGCCAAGCCCCAAAAGCCTCCAGCTAAATGACTGGAGGCACTCCGTACCTACGGACGACAGAGTGGGCGGACGCCTACTAAGGTTCAGCCACGTTTGGGTCGCAGTGACACGCGACACTTGGGTGGCAGAACTTGTATCGTCCGGGTACAAGATAGAGTTTGTCGGACGGCCACCTCAGCGATTCTTCCGTTCGCGACTTTCCAAAACAGATTCGCAGGCAGAGAGTTTGTTACAGGCTGTAACATCGCTACAGCACAAAGGGGTCATCGCCCCAGTGCCGCAGGGCGAAGAGTCGCAGGGGTTTTACTCCAATCTTTTTTCGGTCCCCAAAAAAGACGGGACTGTGAGGCCGGTTCTGGATCTAAAGATCCTAAACAGATTCATCAGGGTCAGGCGATTCCGGATGGAATCCCTCCGCTCGGTCATTGCAGCCATGGATCCAGGGGAATTCCTGGCCTCAATCGATGTGCAGGATGCATATCTGCATATTCCGATATTCCCCCCACACCAGAGGTTCCTGCGATTTGCGATCGGAGGACGTCACTTCCAATTCGTGGCTCTGCCCTTCGGTCTGGCCACTGCCCCCAGAGTCTTTACAAAGATAATGGCGGTGGTTATGGCCATCCTGCATGCACGGGGCATAACGGTGTTACCTTACCTGGACGACCTTTTGGTAAAGGGGCCGTCGTTTCAGGAGTGCCAGGACAATGTCAGTATTACTCTGGATACCCTGGCCCGTCTGGGCTGGCTGATCAATTGGAGCAAGTCGTCTTTGGTTCCAGCCCAAAAAATCGTGTTCCTGGGCATGATTTTCGACACCTCCCGGGGGCTGGTGATCCTCCCTCAGGACAAGGCGCAAAAAATCAAGCAAGGGATACGGAACCTTCTACAGCCGGGCTCCAGATCCATCCGGTATGGCATGAGTGTTTTGGGCAGAATGGTGGCGGCGATAGAAGCAATCCCGTTTGCCCAGTTCCATCTCCGTCCGCTTCAGCATGCGCTCTTGACAGCATGGGACCGGAGGCTGCTGTCTCTCAGTCATCGGTGCAAGTTGTCTCCGCTGGTACGGGGTTCACTCCGGTGGTGGACTCGCGACTCGTCTCTGGTCCAGGGGAAACCCTTTCCCCCGGAACAATGGTTGGTGGTGACGACCGATGCAAGCCTGCAAGGTTGGGGAGCAGTTTTCCAGAGTCACATAGCCCAGGGGCGGTGGTCCGTTCAGGAGATAGTTCTCCCGATCAACATTCTGGAGATACGGGCAATACGATTGGCCCTACAACATTTCCAGTGTTTCCTGAGACACCGGCCGGTGCGCATCCAGACGGACAATGCTACAGCAGTAGCATATGTCAACCATCAAGGGGGCACGCGCAGCCAGGCAGCCATGCGCGAGGTCGGACTGGTACTACGTTGGGCGGAGAAGAACCGCGTGGTAATTTCAGCGGTGCACATTCCAGGAGTCGAAAACTGGGCGGCAGATTTTCTCAGCCGACAGGGGGTCGCGGCAGGGGAATGGTCCCTGCACCCCGAGATCTTTCAGCAGATCTGCCAACGGTGGGGGACACCAGACGTGGACCTTATGGCATCCAGAGAGCATGCCAAAGTACTAAGGTTTGTCGCTCGATCCCTCGATCCGCAGGCAATCGCAGCAGACGCGCTGGTGCTCCCGTGGAGCCAGTTTCGTCTCCCGTACTTGTTCCCCCCGCTGCCGCTGCTTCCAAGAGTTATCAGGAAAATAAGGAGAGAGAAGGTTCCAGCAATTCTGCTGGCCCCAGACTGGCCCCGGCGGGCCTGGTACGCAGATCTGGTCCAACTAGTGGTGGACGTACCCTGGCGTCTTCCAGATCGGCCGGACTTACTGTCCCAAGGGCCGATCTGCCATCCGAACTTAGGGGCCCTGTGTTTGACGGCGTGGCCATTGAATCTTGGCTGTTAACACAGGCAGGATTCAGACGCGATGTGGCGGCCACGATGGTGAGTGCCCGAAAGCCTTCCTCGGCGAGGGTGTATCATCGAACTTGGGAAGTTTTCTTCCGTTGGTGTAGGGATCGTGAAGTGGCTCCTCTGGTTTTTTCGATCCCCAACGTACTGGCTTTTCTACAGGCAGGGCTGGACGCAGGGTTGGCCCCGAGTTCCCTCAGAACGCAAATCTCGGCCCTGTCGGTGCTTTTCCAACGAAAAGTCGCTTCCGTCTGGCAGGTTAGGACGTTTATGCAGGGGGTCGCACATTTAGTACCCCCCTATAAGGCGCCGACGGAATCATGGGACCTGAACTTGGTGCTCAGAGCCCTTCAGGAGGCCCCTTTCGAACCATTGCAAGAGGTCTCCTTACCTTACCTGTCCAGAAAGGTCGTTTTTCTAGTAGCCATAACGTCTATTAGGCGGGTTTCGGAATTGGCGGCCTTATCTTGTAAACCACCGTTCCTAACCTTTTATAAGGATAAGGTAGTTTTAAGGCCAGCTCCCCCCTTCTTGCCGAAGGTTGTGTCTGCATTTCATATCAACGAAGACATCGTCTTACCCTCGTTTTGCCCGGCACCGGTGCACAGGGTAGAGAAGGCTTTGCACACCCTGGATCTGGTAAGAGCTCTTAGGAGGTATGTGACGAGGACGGCGCCATTCCGCCAGACAGACGCTCTATTCGTGGTTCCAGAGGGACGGCGGAAGGGGCTCGCTGCGTCCAAAGCGACTTTGGCCAGATGGGTTCGCCTGACGGTCCAAGAAGCTTATCAGATCAGTGGCACGCCGGTTCCGGCAGGGATCAAGGCTCACTCGGCACGGGCAGTGGGTGCCTCATGGGCACTACGACACCAGGCTTCAGCGGAGCAGGTATGCAAAGCAGCTACCTGGTCCAGTTTACATACGTTTGTCAAACATTATAACGTACATACCCAGGCATCCTCGGATGCAAGCCTGGGAAGAAAGATTCTCCAGGCAGCAGTTGCGCACCTCTAATCAGGGGCGCAAATTAGCAGGGATTGGGTGAACTAAGATCCCGCCCAGAGGACTGCTTTAGGACGTCCCACAGTCTCTGTGTCCCCCAATGAGACGAAGGAGAAACATGGATTTTTGTGAGTACTCACCGTAAAATCCTTTTCTCCGAGACGCTCATTGGGGGACACAGCACCCACCCTATCAGCCAGTTGGCATTTACTTATTTTGAGTTTTACAAATCCTTGTACAAGGTTTAGGGTGGCCCCCTTTTTCAGACATATAGTTTCTTGCCTGAGTTTAAGGCGCGTTCTCCTACTGCTTATGCACTAAACTGAGTTACGCCCGGCCTAGGGGCGAGGGTGTATGCGGCGGAGGAGGAGCTAACTCTTTTTTTGTACACTTAGTGTCGGCCTCCAGACGGCAGAAGCACACACCCCACAGTCTCTGTGTCCCCCAATGAGCGTCTCGGAGAAAAGGATTTTACGGTGAGTACTCACAAAAATCCATGTTTTTTGATGGTATACATAAATTCATTTATTTTCAAACTGTTTTTTGTTTTTTTAAGTTTATGATTAACTAGCTGAAGAGCCCGGCGCTGCCCGGGCATAGTAACTAACTGTGGTTAATTATAACCAATTATAATGATTGTCCTCTATTCCATAGTGCATTGCCCATATACCCATCATAAATATCCTCCATCCCATAGTCCCGTGCCCATATACCAATCATACATATCCTCCATCCCATAGTCCCGTGCCCATATACCCATCACACATCCTCTATCGCATAGTCCCGTGCCCATATAACCATCATAAATATCCTCCATCCCATAGTCCCGTGCCCATATACCCATCATACATATCCACGATCCCATAGGCCCGTGCCCATATACCCATCATACATATCCTCCATCCCATAGGCCTGTGCCCATATACCCATCATACATATCCTCCATCCCATAGTCCCGTGCCCATATACCCATCATACATATCCACGATCCCATAGGCCCATGCCCATATACCCATCATACATATCCTCCATCCCATAGTCCCGTGCCCATATACCCATCATACAAATCCACGATCCCATAGTCCCATGCCCATATACCCATCATACATATCCTCCATCCCATAGTCCCGTGCCCATATACCCATCATACATATCCTCCATCCCATAGTCCCATGCCCATATACCCATCATACATATCCTCCATCCCATTGTCCCGTGCCCATATACCCATCACACATAATTAACTGCACATTATCGATGCGATCACAGTGCCCCACAGGCCCTTCCCTGAGCATGAGCAAATCATTAACTCAAAACTGAAAAATAAAGATTGCACAACAATCACAAGATGGATTTCATCACCCAGGTATCATTTGTAATCAGTATAATGGCGCTGACCTGACAATGTCTGTAGGTGACGGTGTACAATCCTGCTGACAGGTTCCCTTTAACAAATATTAGACTTGGGGCTTATACTCATCTGCGTTTAGAAAATCGGTCCAATGTTGGTCCAATAAAGCTGGGTGAGTGTCGTGTGATTTTTCTCACCTAGCACCCATGACATCCATATGCAATGTGTTTTTAACATCCGCTTTTACATACAGGAATTGTCATTTCAAGCTAGTTTAGTAACTAATAAAACAATATTGGCTACAGCTATAGATAGATGATAAATTATATATAATCAGTGCAGTACAGCTTAGTGTACTTGTATTTAGCTCATAATTAAATACCTAAAAGGAAAAAATGTAGTGGGGTCCCCTGATGGTTTTTTTTTTTTTTTTTAATCACCAGCTGAGGGCTGATGTTTATAGCTTGAGAAGGGGGTAATGAAAATAAAGTTTACCAAGCTATTAAAATGATCTCACAGGTGTCTACTTAGCCTTTGCTGTTTCTTAAAATGGGGGACCCCCCAAAAAACATTGTGTGGTTCCCCGCTATAATTAATAACCAGAGCCGTGGCTAAGCAGATACATGCATACTGATATTAATAGTCTGAGAGGGAGCTAATATCTATGGTGCCTTCCTAGCCGAAGAACATCGGCCCTCAACTGCCCCAGAAATGGCACATTCATGAGATGCACCAAACCTGGCGCTTGGCCTCGTTCTTCCCACTTGCCCTGGTATGGTGGAAAGTGGGGTAATAGGTTTAGGGTTGATGTGAGCTGTTTTATGGCCACTGACATAAAGCCCAGGGCTTTATAATGGAGAGGGTTCTATAAGAGACCCTCAATACCAACCCCATAGTCATATTGTAAAAAACCACAGCCAGAATAAAGTGTTTTATTTGAAAGAAACACAAAGTCCTTCAATTTTAAATAAATACTCCCGTCAGTCTCTTTCCCATTTATTACTGTAACATAAATAATAAACCACCATAATCCTCACCTGTCCACCAAGAATCCCTCGATTTCCCATAGAAAGTTCACGCAGTGAGTTGTAACGTCGGTGAGGTGACCAGGGTTTATCGGCTATGAACTCCGGTGACCAGGGTTTATCGGCCATGACCTCCGGTGACCGGGATTTACAGGCTATGAACTCCGGTGACCTTTCTCACGTCTGTGCTACACCCTGCAGGAGCGTTCTCCCGCTCCTGTCTCGGTGACTCTTCATCACCTGGAGTGATCCGCACCAAATGTAGTAAGAGGCGACTCCTCGGAATAGATTTGCTCCATCTTTGTTCTGTTTGTGCACCAGAAAATACAATCCTAGATTTCTGATATAATTTCTGGAATTGTTTGGCCACAAAGAAGATTGCAAAATTCTTTGACCACTTGTTGGATTTTTATGGAATCTATATTTTTCTCGCCAGTGATTAGGCTGATTGAATATAAGGGTAAATATCCAGAAGAATATTTGCTGGGATAAGAATTTCCTTACATTTGTAACTTTATTGTCTGCAGTTCCAGCTCAGGCCATAAGGGGCTGCTCTTGGCTCGTGTGTTTGCAGCCGCAGGGTCCGGACTCATTGCTGTTCAGCATTATTGGTTGTGTATTAGGCGGCCCGGGGACTTCCAGGTTTTCTTTAGATCTTACATTTGCTAGCCTGCTTTACAGAGGGACTTTTCAAGCATTTTCTCCCATGGTTATTAGTCTTGCACTGGATGGATTTCTTAAATGAGAACCAGCATTTCGGACTATGGCAGGTGCAGTAGGATCTGGATAGACCATTCAAAGAGGCAAATTTTTTTTTTTTTTTTTTTATAAATTTCTTTGTATTTTTTACCCGCTAATAATCACTTTACCATCAATAATAAGTGACTCATAAAGTTAAGCTTTAGTGATGAGCGAACGTGCTGGGATAAGGCTAGTTTCACATTAGCGTTTTATTGCGCAGTGCATCGGGCGCATAAAAAACGCAAAGAAAAACACAAAACAAACGCGCGGTTTTTTTTTTTAGCGTCATGCGCACGCTGGTGCGTCAAAAAAACACAGCGTTGCTTGCGTTTTACAAGCGTTTTTGCATGCGTTTGTGGTTTTTTTATGCGCATGCGTTTTTAGGTGTGACATTTTTTCCATTGTCCAGAGAACATTCCAGACTTGTTTACCTCAAAAACGCATGCGCAAAAAAACGTAAGCGTGCGCAAGACCATGCGCACGCATGCGTTCCCATAGACTTCGATGTGTTTTTGCGCATTCCGTGCCCAAGCGTTTTTTTGACGAGACAGGGCGGACCAAAAAATGCAACATGCTGCGTCTGGTGCGAAAGACAAAAAAACGCATGCGCACGAAAACGCAAGTGTGCGCAAGACCATGCGCACGTCATGTTAAACATAGGTGCACGATGCGTTGCGCACAAAGCGCTAATGTGAAACCAGCCATAAGGTGTTACCAGAGCATGCTTGGGTCCGAACAAAATGTCTTTGGCGTGCTTGAAAAAATATATTCGAGTCCCTGTGGCTGCATGTCTCACATCTGATCGACAGCCGCAACACATGCAGGATTGCCTGTTAGAGACCCAATCTCTGTTTTGATGCCACTGACTAATTTATTTTAGAGAACTGCTTTATCACTAATTTATTAATATGCCTTCACCATTTACAATTCTGAATAATGCTGATCATCTACAGTGTTACTGATATTTCCTTGACATGCTATTTAATGGTGTCATATTTAATATTATAGAAGTTATGGTTTAAGTAAGAAATATTTTGTAATGACTTTTTCTAATTCTGCATGAAACCCCTCTGTTCCAGCGCTTTGTCAGCTCGTTAGTTGAACGTAATGTCTCTAGTCTGTTCAGTTTTATGCCGTACTACTGACCTCAGCTGGGAACACCTAGTGTCCATTTCTTTTTTCAGGCAAGCAGTGCCTGTAATTACTGATCTTGCCACATGGTGGCATCAGACACTACACAATAAATTACTGGGAGAATTCGGTTTGATCGACTTCTATGCTTTGTATGTGACCACCTGGGTAACGAGCAGGAAATTACTTTTCCTGTGGATAGACATGCAAAAATGCTAAATAATTCTTTGCATGCTACAGTTTTCCAATAATAAGTATGAACAATGTACTTTCCCCTTTCCCCATGATGGCACCACGGATATACGGGTGCCGCCATGGGATCAGAGAAATACCGTTAACGGTAAGTAACTACGATTTTCTCCTTCCCCCATGACGGAACCCGTATATCCGTGGTGCCATCATGGGATCAGAGAAATACCGTTAACGGCAAGTAACTACGATTTTTTTGCCCATTTACAATAACTTCAGTGAGTTATTACTGATGGAAATAGTTTGGTTCATTATGTGAGGCGACCGTCCATTAGATAGAGATAGATATAAATATAGATAGATATAGATATTAAATATTAGTCTTAAGGCCTTTTGGAGAAGGAGTCCCGCACCATCTTGTATGTAGCAGCCTCCGGATGCAGTTTTTGACATCTCTGTTTAGTACTAGGTTGGGTTTGCTGCCATCAGTCATTTCTCCACTTCTATAGTATTATCTTACCGACAGAACAAAGTGTTTTAATACGCAGTCCTTGAAGATGCCTGCCATAGTGAAGCCAGTCCCCTGCCATAGATCAGACAGATGGTGGGTATTCCTGAAAGACCTTGGCTTTGTTCACGACAAGCGGCTTCAGTTTATGGCTTTTATCCGGATTGGCACCGGAGAACTGTAATTCGTCTTTGCTCATCTTGGTGCCTTTAGCAGCTTTTCCTCTGGATGCCGTCCAGCATGGGTTTGTCGGCCTGTGCCAGCCGTCCATTCTCCTCGCTGCTGTAGCGCTGGCTGAGCAGCAGCTTTACAGTTTTCTACAATAAACATTTCTCTCCACCACTTTGCAGGTTTGAGGTGACTTCTTGTGTAACGCATAGAGAAGCTGCATGTCTCTGACTTCCATGTTGCACATGCACACTTGTGCTGGAGGCCTCTTGAGTTGCTATTTTGAGAGAGATTATTATGGAGTTTGAAAGCTTTTGTTACTTACTTTAGCTTTGTGTTCCACTTTAGTCAAAAGGGTTGTACGGTGAAAACAAGTTATCAACCTGTCCACAGAAATGGTGATAACTTGTTGATCGATGCGAATCCAAGCGCTCAGACCCACATTGTTTGGCACAACGGGGCTGCTACCTGGGCCTGTCAGTGGTCTCTTGAATGCTCTAAAATGACTTCCATGGCCACTCTGTATACCAGACACCCAGGTGCTGTCCTTGAAGCCTTGTACAGGGATCTAGACTTGCACAGAGGGCCCTGGGTTGGGGCCATAGAGTCAGCTGCTGGCCGATGGTGCAGGCTGGCAGCCGTAGTTGGGTAGCCAGGTCAGAATTAGGAGGGTAATCAATGTACAAATTCTGAAGCTAATCAGTGGTCAGATAATGGGCCAAAGTCAGACAATAGAAATATAACAAGCAAAGCAGAAACAGATAGCATAAGACTGAACTACAGGAGGTTATGGCATCTGGCAGCACTCTATTACTTGGGATTATTTGTGGGGTTTGGTGCTTTCCCATTGGCCAAAAGAGGGAGCGGATTACTACAGCTGACACCACACACACCTATTCTGCCTGACTGGACTACAGGTTTCTGCCACCCCAGTCTGTGTATGTCAGAGCCTATGCCACCCAGAGCTTTTGGTCCTGACATCTCCATCACCAGTGCCACATGTATGGCGAATATGGCAGATCCTGGTGACAGGAGCAGGTCCTGGAGGCGGCAGTGCACACGCTCAGCTGCTGATCTATTCATTCCCTATCAGGCTGCTGAATGAGTGGAGCATTGGTCGTGCACCTGACATCCCACTTATTGTGTAACTGGGATAGGAGTGCCCCATTGGGGGATTAAAGTGTCAGGAGCCCCGCACTGCACTTGCTCACTGAGCCAGTGCATGTGTCCGGAGTACAAAAACAGTGCTCAAAGATACCTGTGGAGCAGGGCAGCAGCAGTGATGATGCGTGCTTCAGAGTATCAAGACCTGAAGCATGTGATTGCTGGGGGCGTGGCCTAAGCTCCACAGAGCAAGGAGCTGCAGGGAAACTCCTAGAAAGGTAACTACAGGACAATGTTACCAAGGGGCATAGACAGAGACAGAAACCAGATGAAGCCGGGGTCAAAGCACAAGATGGCAATACAGTACCAAAGTGTTAGACAGAATGGATAGTCAGGACGTAGCAATAGATCAGAAAACCAGAACGTGCAATAGTCGGTACAATAGGGACAAACTGTAACGGAGTAACGATGGCCAAGCCAGGAGGTCAGAACCAGAAAAGACAATAGTACCAAAACGAGAGACGGAGTACAGAGTGAGTGGACGGACCTGGTCATACACGGGAAGCAAACAAGCAACGCAGAATACACGCACACCAGGGGTCAGACACACCAGAACAACAGTATAGCTGACAGAGAACCCTGGTAAAGAGTGAGTATAAATACCCCTCCCAGATCCAGAAAGAGGCCACGAACCCTTAACCCTGTGAGTGCAGGGCAAGAACCCTGTTCAAACCATGACATAAAGTTCCCCATTCTGTATCCGTACAGGTTCCAGTGATCACATGCCCATCGATCAGTAAGTTATCACATATCGTGCAGATAGGTGATAATATACAGTATATTCACATGACAACCCTTTTAAGGCCACTTCACACATTACATCTATCTGCCAAGCCCACCAATTTTGTCAAGACCGACTGACCATCGTGTGTTGTGGTCTGCCGACACAGGCCTGTCTAATTGTAATACCTGATGGCTTCTAATTACTTTCCCCAATGAAAACACATTTTCTCATGTGAGCCAAGCATTCATGTTTGGAGAGAATATACAGCCATACAGCTTTGGCAAAAATTAAGAGACCACTGCACAGTTTTATAAAAATCTTCTTTTCTACATGTCTGACAGCCATTCCATTCCAGTGTCAGTTGAATTACAACCAGAGTACACCTCATTCTACTTAATGTTCTTCGGATTAGGTGATCACCTGAGCCAAATCTTATTTAACGAAGGAAAGTATAAAATACCCTGCTGTGGTGTTCACAATCATCTTGCAATAGGACAAGCTGGATGGCAAAACAAGTGCTAGTAATATTCCAAAAGTAATAGGAATGAAAAAATAACTTTTAACCATGCCAAAGGAGTTGAAAAGAAAAGTCTTGAGTGAGGAAAAGACTGGCTCAATTCTGGCTTTACTAGCAGAGGGATACAGTGAGCATCCTGTTTCTTCCATACTTAAAATTTTTAAGACGGCATTCCATTACAACAAGGTCAAGCGGCAGACATTGGGGACAACAAAGCTGAAGACTGGCCGAGGGCGAAAACGACTCTCCACTGATCGGGATGACCGTCATCTTATTCAAATTTCACTCAGCAACTGCAGGATGACATCAAGTGACCTACAAAAGGAATGGCAAATGGCAGCTGGGGTGAAGTGCACGACAAGAACAGTTCCATAACAGGCTCCTAGAGGCATGGCTCAAGTCATGTAAAGCTGGAAAAAAGCATTTCATCAATGAGAAGCAAAGGAGAGCCAGGCTGAAGTTTGCCAAAGAACATAAGGATTTAACCATAGAGGACTGGAGTAAGGAAATCTTCTCTGATGAGTCTAATTTTCAGCTTTGCCCAACAGCTGGTCGTCTAATGGTTAGACGGAGACCTGGAGAGGCTTACAAGCCACAGTGTCTTGCACCCACTGTGAAATTTGGTGGAGGATCGGTGATGATCTGGGGATGCTTCAGCAAGACTGTAATTGGGCAGGTTAATCTTTACAAAGGACGTATGAATGAAGCTGCATACAAGGTTATCCTGGAAAAACAGTTGATTCCTTCTGCTCAGGCAATGTTCCCCAACTCGGAGGACTGGTTTTTCCAGCAGGACAATGCGCCATGCCACACAGCTAGGTCAATCAATGTGTGGATGAAGGACCACCACATCAAATCCCTGTCATGGCCAGTCCAATCTTCAGACCTGAACCCCATTGAAAACCTCTGGAATGTAATCAAGAGGAAGATTGATAGTCACAAGCCATCAAACAAAGAAGAACTGCTTAAATTTTTGTACCAGGAGTGGCATAAGGTCACCCAAAAGCAGTGTGAAAGACTGGTGGAAAGCATGCCAAGACGCAAGAAAGCTGTGATTAAAAATCATGGTTATTCCACAAAATATTGACTTTTGAACTCTTCCTGAGTTAAAACATTAGTATTGTTGTTTCTAAATGATTATGAACTTGTTTTCTTAGCATTATTTGAGGTCTGCAAACACTGCATTTTTTTGTTATTTTGAATATTTCTCATTTTCTGAAAATAAATAAAAAATGTATTGCTTGGAAATTCAAAGACATGATGTCAGTAGTTTTATACAGTAAAAGAGCAATTTACATTTTACTAAAAAATATATCTATAAAGAAAAAAATCAGATAAACTGAAAATTTTGCAGTGGTCACTTAATTTTGCCAGAGCTATATATATATATATATATTTTTAGTAATGAAAAATGTATTCGGTAGAGAATCCTTTTATTGTTGAATCTAGGGGTACGTGGCCACAATCTGAAATAGCAGCGTTTTGGATACAGCTCACCTGCGCAGCGTCCAAAAGGCTGCATTCTACATTAGAAGCACAGAGGATGGGATTTCTGTAAATCTCGTGCCCACTGTGCTTCTTGTTAACGCTGCATAAACTCTCTGCGGTGTGGGTTTACGAGCCACAGCATGTCAATTATCTGCAGCGGAGACACTAGTCTCCCCCACAGCCATTCACTAGATGCGGTAAATCCGCACGGTTCTCAACACATGGATTTACCTGCGTGATTAGAACGCAGCGTTGGGGACACAGCGAAAATACACTGCGTCCAGAACACTGCTATATCCTGATCGTGGACACACAGCCCAAATGTCATCAGAGGACTGGTATCCTCTCTGTGTAAGCAATTGTTAGCATCTTATATAAATACACTCCCTATTATTGAGGAAAGCTAGATGGGAGGCAGAAGCTTGGGCCCTGTCTGATGATCAGTGAAACGACATCCTGGAAATGAGTGCCGAGTTGTCCTCGAGTGAATCCTAGTGTCGATCACAGATATTCTTACTGCAGAGTGCACCCAGCCTTTCCCATGAAATGGACTTGGGCAGAACTTCAAGTGCCCTACATGCAGTGATGAGAATGCCCACCTTATGCATATTTTATGGGAATGTTCTTATTTTGGTAGTTTTTGGAACAAGGTTCTTCATCTTATACATAAGGTGCATTTTTAAAGTTGCAACCAGGATCTGGATATTTTAGTGCTTTTGGGGGATGAGTTCATTTTGTATCGCCAAGTTCAATTGGTGCGTTAGTCTGCAGTCTCTCTCTCTATGCCCACGCACTTCTGAGTTCTTACAGCATGGACACTGGTATTGCTGCTGAGAGCAGGCTGTCACGTGACCGCAAGTATGCAATTTGCATTCTTCCAGCCACATTCCTACTAGATGAGCAAGGACAAGCGCGTTTCGTCAGCTTGTCCCTCGCTAATCTAGACTGCGATCAAGATCTATTGCTTATTTTGTGGGACAACCCTTTAAGTTCATTGAGGTTTGTGGGCATTCATTTATGCACCGCTCTAAGGGCCCACCACAGCATTTGTGTTGGGCTAAGGTCTGCACTATGACTGGGCGATTGCAAGCTCTTGATTCTTTTGTATTTCAGCCATTCTGAGGTAGATATTTTGGCGTACTAAGAATGATTGTCCCGCTGCATCACCGAGTTTTGGCCAAACCTTCTCTTTTGGATAGATCGTCTCACATTTGATCTTTTTTATTAAAATTTATGGTCGTCTTAAAGATGGCAGTGTGCCCATGACCTGTGGCTGCAAAACTAGCCCATATCTTCACCCCTCTGCCCCTGTGCTGACAGTATGAGGTGTTTGTGCTGATACTGGTTTTGGTTTTCGCCAGTGTGGCAAACCATCTCTACTTTGGTCTTGTCTGTGCAAAGGGCATTGTTCCACAATTATGTGGTTTGTTCGTGTGCAACTTTTCAAACTTAACAATGCTGTCATGTGGTGTGTGTGTGTGTGTGTGTGTGTGTGTGTGTGTGTGTGTGTCTGTGTGTGTGTGTTTTGTAAAAAAATAAGTCTTTCTCATGGACATCTCTTTCCAAATAAGCCATGAACTTGAGCATACAACTTGCTGGCTGAGGCCTTTAAAGTCTGAGCTGTAGCTCTTGGGTGTTGCAATTTCTTGGAGCATTGCATGGTCATGTTGTCCTTCCTGTTTTCCACTTGTGGATAATCGTTTTCACTGTAGAATGATAGTCTCCAAACTGTTTAGAAATGGCCTTTTAACCCTTCCCAGCTTACGGGGCAACAACAGTTATTTCTCTAAGATTATCACGTCTTTCTTTCTTGGCTTTGTGTTAACATATGCCTGAAACGCTCAGACCAGCAAACTGCCAAAATATCTGCTTTTATAGAGAACAGAACAGTTAATCAAGGGCAGTTGACTAGCAGTGGGTGGCTACTACTTACTCTTTTAATTCTTCTAGTAGCATTAAGGTTGCAGTTTTTCACTTCAAGTTTAGATGAGTCCTAGTAAACTTTCTCCTCTCCTAAATATTCCATGATGAACGGTGAGTGGTGTCATTGAACAATGAAAACGTGTTCTTATGTCACTGAAGGCTTCATAAATGATGTAAAGACTGCAGTACACCTCACCGCTGCAGGCAACCGCTGATCTTAGTGGCTCTGCCAATGTAGATGGCAAATGCTCCTGAGCTCAGTGACTGGCTGCAGTCTTGATGTGCGTTGTAGTCATGACAGGGATGGAAAGACAGCACTGGATCGGGAAGGATGAGTAACAACGCTTTTTATTATTTTAACCCAGTGCTGGCCGATAGGCAGAGAAAACATATTCCAGGAAAGCCCCTACGACTCAGCCAATTTCCATTTTTGTTTTTCCATTTTTCTTCACTGGACCATAACTTTTATTTTTCTGTCATGTGTTTTTGCAGGACGAGTTGTACCTTTTGAATGACTCCATTCATTTTACCACATGGTGTACTGCAAAAACAAATTCCAAGTGGGGAGAAATTGTGAAGAGAAAAAAACAAAAAAAAACCCCACGCAATTCTGATTTTCTTTTTTGGGAATTGTTTTTTCAGTGTACATTTTGTGGTAAGAACTGATATTACAAGAAGAGTCTCCTTATTCATCCGATTACGGCGATGCCAAACTTATCCAGCATTTTTTTTTTTTTTACATTTTTAGTGATGAAAATAAATCAGACGTTTGCAAAAAAATTTTGAGTTGTCACTATCTTCCGAGACCAAGAGAACCATTTTCCTGAGAAATAATGGCTTATTTTTAGAGATGTTTTTATTGATACTATTTTGGGATACATGTGACTTTTTGATCACTTGTTACAGCATTTTTTGTGGAATTGCAGCCAATAAACTACTGTAATTTGGACAATCTTGAATTTGTTTTTTTTACCAATCGCGATAGTTTGTTTTTATATTTTGATTGGACTTTTCTGAACACAGCAATAGCACTTGTGTATCTTTTTTTTTTTTTTTTAATTATCTTTTCCGTAGGGGAGTAAAATGGGGCGATTTGAACTTTTGTGTTTTTCCTTGAAGTCCATTTAACAATTTGAGAGTCCATGGGGGTGTCCACTCAATTAATTTATATGGGGTTCAGGTACCTGAACTTTAGACTATAGTTCAGACGAATCCGACTTTCCACGAGTCCACTCTACATTATTGCTTACTTGTCACCTACGTGTTCTTCAGTTTACCGTCTATTCATTATGTGGCCGTTGGCAGAGCAGATTTCAGCTGATCGGCATCGTTTCCAGGTGCAGACCCCCTGCAGATCTCATATTTGTGACCTAACCATCAATCAGTTGTTAGGTCCTGACAACTCCTTTTAGTTAACAAAAAAGTGCAAACTTCCATATTTTGACTTGTCTCCACGGCTCATTGCTTTGGTCTCGTGCCTCATGTTTTCATCCATTTTATATCAGGTCATAACTTAATTCTGTGTCATGGGGGCGTTGTGTCGTAATTTGGACGATGTGGCCTCGAATGTCATAACAAAGTACAGCTCGTAGCCCAGCTTGGCAACTAATGCTGTTTTGGAGAAAGGTGGAAGGTTGATTGCTTCCAACACTGAACACATGCACCAAGCTGTCAAACATTTAACAGTCTTTAATGAACTAAAGTCATCTTGTCGGCACAAAAATAGCCTGTGAAAGGTTGATGCATTGGGAATGTTTATAGAAGGCATTCCAGAGATCTTATCTCGTCAATTTTATACCTGGTTTATCTTAAGTAAAGGGAAAAATGTTGGCACGCTAATTTAATAATTTCAAGTCTTTGAAGTAAGGGATAGGAGATCCTATATTGTACGGCCATAATGAGTGCTCATAGTCTGCCTTGTTGTTTATGAGGCTGTGCCTTCATGCGCTAGCACTTGTTCATGCTTCAGTAGGTAGACTATGCCCTAGATGTCTCCTAGAGTGTATAGTCCATGTAAGAGACTGATCAGAACTGGCATTTTCATGCTTACTCTGGTCTAGAGATGAGCTGTGCATATCCCAGGAGTTCTATGGTAAACTGGAACTTCCATCACTAGAAACCATATTTTTGGTGAAAAACGTAAAGGGGGTTTGCACCCAAAGACCATCACCAGTGGAAGTGATGAGGATAGTTCTGTACTCTGCCATTTCAGTCGATGAATGGATGGAGAGGTAGTGCATTCATATGGAGGTCATCGGAATATGTTTTTTGGAATTGTTGGGACCCCCAGTAGTTCTCTGATTATGCTCTATCCTGTTGATAGATAATTAACTTTTGTTGGTGGCCTAACCACTTTTAACATACCATTCAATAATTTTATTTCAGTTCCTGTACTTTTAGTGTGCATTAAAATACTGTTCGCTGTCGTCTGCTGTTTCCAGCGCTGCTCAGGGCCTCTGTGAGTCCAGGTGTTACTAGACGTGCGAGAAATACGGCCGAGTCTCGCATGTTAATACCCTGCACGGCAGCCGGCACTCGGGAGCGGAGCGTGCGGCCCCGTAGCAATACACGCAGCTGAACGCGTGCTGGCGGCAGTGCCCGGGTATTTAACATGCGAGACTCGGCCGTATTCTTCGCATGTGTGATCCCGGCCTAAGTCTGATACTCGGAAGAAGGCTTTCATAGATTTACATTAAGAAAAGAATCAAGGGGCTGCGAGCAAGACATATAGTAAAATGATGCAGGAGAGTGACTGAGCACGTGCTGGAAACAGCAAACGACGGCAGCCAGTAAGTATTAATATTGCATACATTCAACATACATTACTGATGACTGACAAATGATGAAAAAAGTACAAGGTATGTTAAGTACAAAGTCCTACATGCTTATAGGAGGTGTAGAGTTTGCAGTTGAATGTCCTCACAAGATCTCCTTCTGTACTCCCCTCTTATCTCCTCTTCCCACAATCGCATACAAGATTTCTCCCGCGCATCCCCTCTACTCTGGAATTCTCTACCACAACATATCAGACTCTCGCCTACCATGGAAACCTTCAAAAAGAACTTGAAGACCTACCTCTTCCGACAAGCCTACAACTTGCAGTAACCAGCGATCCACCAAACCGCTGCACGACCAGCTTTACCCTCACCTACTGTATCCTCACCCATCCCGTTGTAGATTGTGAGCCCTCGTGGGCAGGGTCCTCTCTCATCCTGTACCAGTCATGACTTGTATTGATTACTGTACTTGTATATATTATGTATACCCCTCCTCACATGTAAAGCGCCATGGAATAAATGGCACTATAATAATAATAATAGTCCTGATGCTAGAGTGCATCCAGAGACCCTTTACATTTAGGCTTCTTTTACTCTTGACGTGTTTTTTTGCGGCCCGTTTTTGCGTAATTTTTACGGTCTGCCGCAAAAACGGGCCTCAAAAATCTTCTCGGATTTCTGCAGGCCTTCGAAGTGATAAACAGGAAGTACATAGGAGTGTCCTAGTAAAAATACAGCTTTTCGCAAATACGGTCTTCACAGTGCATGCATGTGTTTTGAATATGAGGACAGCAAAAACTGTTTTGTTTTTTTTTTTTTTTAATTTTTTCCTTTTGGACTGGTTTAAACAAAATAGAGAAATTTAGCTCCTCAGAGCAATTTCATACACATTCCACTTGTTCCTAGTTCAAGGAACCTGTTGGCTTGCAGGTAGATGTGGAGGGAGATTGGAAGTAGGAAGTGTCCAGAATTCAAGGAAATGCCAAAACACACAATCCAACTCTTGTGTATGACGGAATGGTTTAAGCTGATTTTTTGCACCATGTCTTGGCCTTTTTCATAGCTTCTTTGAGGGATTCAGGGTTCAGACATGCGTCTGATAGAGCCATAGACTCCAGTGAGCAAGCCGAGCCTAAGACATGCAACTTGGTACTTGTCGTCTTTCCCCAGCAGTGTTTAGGACACACTATGGCATAGTCTAGACTTTTATAAGCAAAAATGCAAACTGTGGCCGAGACGTAGTTTCTCCAAAAAATAGGATAAAGAAATTGACTGCATTAGTGTGGGTTTTCTTTTTGCTTTTAGCAGTGATGGACTCCAATGCGGCATCTTCCTTTATTTCTCTATTTATCTTTGTTTCATCTTGGACATCAATGGGTTATCCATTTTTCTTTTTTCATGGTGATACCCTATTATTGCAGCAATATTTCACCATGGCTCATTGCCTCAGCCTCAGATTTATGACCAAAAAATGAAGCGTGAACAGCATACATGGTGAAAGACTAAACATCTGTTTGTCATTAGATGTTTGTTCTCCGATTGCCTGATGGCAAAATAACCTGTTGCAAGTGACCTTTCTAGCTAATGCTATGGCTAGTGCTCAGATGTCTTCATTCTGGCTCTTGTGCCTCGTGTAAATGCACACAGCCATGTTAGGAGTTGTACAGAGCTGTAATATGTTGCAGGCTATGCCTGTAAATGCACTTTCCTATGTTTCCAATGTCGGATGAAGGCATGCAGAGTTAGTACTCTGTTAGTTTCTGACCATGACATGCTCCATAGGATTTTGCATGCAGAGTGGTCTTTTTTTTCCCCCTAGAAGTAATCTTTCTATGGCCACCCAGCACCCAAATGGAGCATAGTATGTTGGCACACAGTTAAGGCCTGTGTACTGCCAAACATGCTATGCCATTTTTTTCATGCCCATGGTTGGTGGTGGGGTATGTTAACCTCTACTTGCGGCTCATGCAGATGTCCGTGCAAATCGGTTAGAGCATGGACTACTATTGCACGAACTGGCTGCAGGTCTCGCAACTAGTACATAATGGCTTCATGTATTTTTATAAGGTTGTCACACTCGGGTCTGGAGACCCCTGATTAGTCCGTGTATTGCGATCTGAAATCCATGGATGTCCGCATGAGCTCTTAAAGAAATTATCTTAATTACTTTGGTGACTTATTGATCGGTAGAATTTTTCTCTGCATGTACACTCACTGGCCACTTTATTAGGTACACCATGCTAGTAAGGGGTTGGACCCCCTTTTGCCTTCAGAACTGCCTCAATTCTTCGTGGCAGAGATTCAACAAGGTGCTGGAAGCATTCCTCAGAGATTTTGGACCATATTGACATGATGGCATCACACAGTTGGCGCAGATTTGTCGGCTGCACATCCCTGATGCGAATCTCCCGTTCCACCACATCCCAAAGATGCTCTATTGGATTGAGATCTGGTGACTGAGGAGGCCATTTGAGTACAGTAAACTCATTGTCATGTTCAAGAAACCAATCTGAGATGATTCGAGCTTTATGACATGGCGCATTATCCTGCTGAAAGTAGCCATCAGATGTTGGGTACATTGTGGTCATAAAGGGATGGACATGGTCAGCAACAATACTCAGGTAGGCTGTGGCGTTGCAACGATGCTCAATTGGTACCAAGGGGCCCAAAGAGTGCCCAGAAAAAATTCCCCACACCATGACACCACCACCACCAGCCTGAACCGTTGATACAAGGCAGGATGGATCCATGCTTTCATGTTTACGCCAAATTCTGACCCTACCATCCGAATGTCGCAGCAGAAATCGAGACTCATCAGACCAGGCAACGTTTTTCCAATCTTCTACTGTCCAATTTCGATGAGCTTGTGCAAATTTTAGCCTCAGTTTCCTGTTCTTAGCTGAGAGGAGTGGTACCCAGTGTGGTCTTCTGCTGCTGTAGCCCATCTGCCTCAAAGTTCGACGCACTGTGCGTTCAGAGATGCTCTTCTGCCTACCTTGGTTGTAACGGGTGGCAATTTGAGTCACTGTTGCCTTTCTATCAGCTCGAACCAGTCTGCCCATTCTCCTCTGACCTCTGGCATCAACATGGCATTTCCAGCCACAGAACTGCCGCTCACTGGATTTTTTTTCTTTTTCGGACCATTCTCTGTAAACCCTAGAGATGGTTGTGCGTGAAAATCCCAGTAGATCAGCAGTTTCTGAAATTCTCAGACCAGCCCTTCTGGCACCAACAATCATGCCACGTTCAAAGGCACTCAAATCACCTTTCTTCCCCATACTGATGCTCGGTTTGAACTGCAGGAGATTGTCTTGACCATGTCTACATGCCTAAATGAACTGAGTTGCCGCCATGTGATTGGCTGATTAGAAATTAAGTCTTAACACACAGTTGGACAGGTGTACCTAATAAAGTGGCCAGTGAGTGTATATACAGTGGCATATAAAAGTTTGGGCACCCCTAGATTACTGTTATTGTGAACAGATAAGCAAGTTGAAGATGAAATCATCTCTAAAAGGCCAAAAGTTAAGACACATTTCCTTTGTATTTTAGGTAAAAAAGTGTTTGGTTTTTTTGTAATTTTTAAAATGGAGAGGGGAGAAAATGAACCAATTCAAAAGTTTGGGCACCTTTTTTTGGAGATTTGTGTGGTCACATTATTTTGACCATGGTTTCAGACCTTAATTGGCCTGTTAAAGTTATGGCTTGTTTACTATTATGACGCCGGCCTTTCTGCACCCTCTTCCCCGGCAAATACGCTGGTGCACTCACCACCGTGGCCCCACCATTCCCTCTCCTACTGCTGTCCCTGCAATGGCGTAGGCGTCTTTTTATGCTGCCTCTCTCCTCCAGCAGAGACGATGGCATACTCACCCCTGCAGTCCCGTGCCAAGTCTTTATCGAATCTTCGGCTGCCCTGGGTCTGCTCACGTCTCACAGATCCCTGGACAATGTGCTTAGAGCGTGCTCGTGTTGTCCCGTCTTCTTAAAGGGACAGTGTGCACTGTCCTAAAGTGTCCCCAGCCAATGACTGAGGGACACTTATTATTTAAACAGGTAGGAGGTGCCATTTTGTAAGTTTGTCCATAAAACTCTTGTTAGTTCTCAGGTCCCAGTGCTCATATTTCTGTATACCTCCCTGCCTATCAGCCGTGCACGCCTGTGCTTGCCAAGTATGCCATCCCTGACCGTTCCTTCCGCCTGTCCCTTGGGAGTCAGCTGCCATCTACCCGAGGTCAGTCCTGTTGTAGCACCTGGTCCCACCTCCCTCGTATCTCCTAGTATTATGGTATCTTCAGCCACAGTGCATCCGAAGTCTAACTTGGTGAGGCACTAGTCACACCCCTCCATGCTTTCCTAGGATCACAGCACAGTGTTTCTACCACCCAGTCTGTTACAACTATCATTGTTAGTAAAGGCCAGGTGATGTAAATTTCCCAGCTTTATAAACATCAAGCCTCTTCTAATATTGTGCCAAAAAACATCAGCCTTGGGTTCTTCTAAGCAGTTGTGTAGCATTCTGAAAATGAAAATGGTAGAGGCCCACAATGCAGGAGAAGAATATAAGATAGCAAAGTGTTTTCAAATTGCCCTTTCCTCCATTTGAAATGTAATTAAAAAATGGCAGTTAACAGGAACAGTGGAGGTCAAGATAGTTTGGAAGACCAAGCAAAATTTAATAGCTCCTCGTAGGTTTCCTAGAAAGGCAAATCAGAACCCCTGCTTAACTGCAAAATACCTTCAGAAAGATTTGGCAGACTCTGGAGTTGTGGTACATTGCTCTACTGTTCAGAGACACCTGCACAAATTTGGCCTTCATTGAAGAGTCATTGGAAAAAACCTCTCCTGCATCCTCACCATAAAATTCAGCGTCAGAAGAATGCCAAATAACATCTAAACAAGCCTGATGCATTTTGGGAACAAGTCCTGTGGACAGTTGAAGTTAAAAAAGAACTCTCTGGCCACAATGATCAAAGTTATGTGTGGAGAAAAAAGGCACAGAATTTCAGTAAAAGAATATGTTGCCAGCCGTTAAGCATGTGGGTGGATCAATCATGCTTTGGGTTTGTGTTGCAGCCAATGGCACGGGGAACATTTCATGGGTAGAGAAAATAATGGATTCAATGAAATTTCAACAAATTTTTTGATGCAAATATAACACGATTTGTAAAAAAGCTGAAGTTGAAAATGAGATGGCTTATACAAATGGATAATGATCATAAGCACACATCAATATCCACAATATATGACCTCAAAAGGTGCAAGCTGAAGGCTTTACAATGGCCCTCACAGTCCCCTGATCTGAGCATCATTGAAAATCTGTGACTAGACCTCAAAACAGCAGTGCATGCAAGACGACCCAGGAATCTCAGAGGTGGAAGACTTTTCCAGGAAGAATGGATGAAAATCTCTCAAACAAAAATTGAAAGACTCTTGGCTGGCTACAAAAAGTGTTTACAAGCTGTGATAGCTGCAAAAGGGGGTTCTACTAAGTAACTCACCAAGCAGGGTTTTACACTGACCCATTTTCCTTTTTGTAATTTTTAAAATGTACCTGATGGGTGTATATTATAATGTGAGTGTTTCTCACAAAATTAGAATCTCATCAAAAAATTGATTTATTTTCAGTTCAATCTAAAAAGTGAAACTCGTATATTATAATATTAAATAGTCATTACAAACAGTGATGTACAGTATATGAAGTGTTTATTTCTGTTAATGTTGATGATTATGGCTTACAGCCAATGATAACCCAAAAGTCATTATCTCAGTAAATTAGAATAATTTATAATACCAGCTTGAAAAATTATTTTAAAATCCGAAATATTTGTCTACTGAAATGTAAATTACTGCATGTATGCGGCGTGGCATAGTGGCGATCAGCCTGTGGCACTGCTGAGGTGTTATGGAAGCCCAGGTTGCTTTGATAGCCGCCTCCAGCTCCTCTGCATTGTTGGGTCTGGTCTCATCTTCCGCTTGACAATGCCCCATAGATTCTCTATGAGGTTAAGATCAGGCGAGTTTGGTGGCCAATCAAGCACCGTAATGCTGTTGTTTTTAAACCAGGTATTGGTACTTTTGGCAGTGTGGACAGGTGCCAAGTCCTGCTGGAGAGAGACGTTTCCATCTTCAAAAAGCTTGTCAGCACAGAAAAGCATGAAGTACTCTAAAATTTACTGGTAGATGGCTGCGCTTACTTTGGTCTTGATAAAACACAGTGGACCTACACCGGCAGATGACATGGCTTCCAAAACCATCACTGATTGTGGAAACTTCACACTAGATCTCACGCAGCTTGGATTGTGTGCCTCTCCACTCTTCCTCCAGACTCTGGGACCTTGATTTCCAATTGAAATGCAAAATTTACTTTCATCTGAAACAAAATCTTGGACCACTGAGCAACACTCCAGTTCGTTTTCTCCTTGGTAAGATGCTTCTGGCGTTGTCTATTGGTCATGAGTGGCTTGACACAAGGAATGCGACACTTGTAGCTCATGTCCTGGATGCGTCTGTGAGTGGTGGCTCTTGAAGCAATGACTCCAGCAGCAGTCCACTCCTTGTGAACCTCCCCCAAATTTTTGAATGGCTTTTTCTTAATCTTTTCAAGGCTGCGGTTATCCTGGTTACTTGTGCACCTTTTTCTACCACACTTTTTCCTTCCACTCAACTTTCCATTAATATGCTTGGATACATCACTCTGAACAGCCAGCTTATTTAGCAATGACCTTTTGTGGCTTACCCTCCTTAGGGAGTATGTCAATGACTGCCTTCTGGACATCTGTCAAGTAAGCAGTCTTCCCCATGATTGTGGAGCCTACTGAAACAGACTAAGGGACCTTTATAAATGCTTACGAAGCCTTTGCAGGTGTTTTTTGTTAATTACTTTAATTTACTGAGACCATGACTTTTGATTGGCTGTAAGCCATAATCATCATTACCAGAAATAAACACTTGAATCTATAATGACTCTGTAATGACTCTATGAGTTTCACTTTTTGCATTGAAGCACTAAACTTAACTTTTTGATGATCTAAGTTTGTGAGAAGCACTTGTATAACCTCCTTTTCTCAATCCCCCATGACAGCACCACGGAGAGAAGGGATCCGCCCTTCAGGGATAGGAAACCTACAGATAAAAGGGCGGTACCTATCCCTCGCATCAGTTGGTTTCCTGTCCCTGATGGAAAACCTTCAGTTCTGCCGTACCTGAGAAGATCCAGGGCCGGCCAGTCCAGGTTCCGGCAGCGGGGAGACCCCTGCAGCGGCTTGTGCGGTTCCAGAAGCTGCCACCGCTGGGACCGATGGGTTCTTCAAGGTGAGCGGGGGGAGCGCAGCCACCACTCCGTAGAGGAGGCAGGGGTTCCCAGAGGGGCGCACGCTCCTATAGGTGTACCAAGATGGCCACCGCTCCAAAAGTAGAGCGGGGCTTCCGGGGCCGGCACATGCGCAGTTGAACGCTCCCCCCCAATAACGCGGCACAGAAGATGGGGCAGGACCGGAAGTGAACACTGGCTGGGCGGCAAATTCAAAAGGGGAAAGGTGCAGGTATCCTTGTTGCATGCAGTTCCCATGACCATGGAAGACAGCGATCACCAGCAGGACCTAGAGCAGCAGCAGCGCCACAACAAAAAGTCGGATGTTCCAAAGGACAAAGACAAGCGAGGAAGCCAGTCTAGCAGCGACTCTACGCAGCGCAGCAAATCTGCTGCAGTGAGCAAGTCACCATCTCTGGATCTTCCTCTGCAAGATCCTATCCCCCCTCCAGAACCGATACTTGTGACCGCATCTAAATGGTGAGTGACCGTCGAGAAGGTTCACTATTGTAATGGGGTTCCTTCTCTCTTCCCTTACTAGGGAAAGAAGAGATCTGGGAAAATGAAAAACAGGTGCTGTCCCACCTGTAACAGAGTTTTGCCGGAGTCCTGGGACAAGAAGCTCTGTAAATCCTGCATACAACAAATACTATGTGAGGAAACCCCGGACTTTGCCTCTGAACTGAGATCTGCAATCAGATCAGAAGTCCAGAGTGCCTTTACGTCCCTTGGCCAGGGGGATAAAGTGAAAAATAAGGCTACATTATTCTCCCAATCTGACCCCTCTACTTCTGGGGAAGTGGACTCGGGCATATCAGACTCCTCCTCATCCTCCTGGGGTGAAGAAACGGGAGGCGTCGCTGCTTTCCCCTAGACGAAGTGGATACCCTGATGAAAGCAGTGAGATCTACTTTAGGGGTAGAATACCATCTTCCTGATAAGACAGTTCAGGATATAATGTTTGGGGGATTAGGACAGAAAAAACGTAGGGCGTTTCCAATAAACCCAAATGTCCAAACCTTAGTCTAAAAAGAATGGGAGAGACCAGACAGGAAAACTTCAGTACCTTCCCTTTAAAAGGAAATATCCTTTTGAAGAAGAGGCATCCACATCATGGGACAAAGCCTCTAGGCTTGATGTGGCTGTAGCCAAAAAAGTTCGCCATCCCCTTTGAGGACATGGGTACACTTAAAGACCCCTTGGATAAAAAAGTTGACACATTCCTTAAAGGGGCCTGGGAGTCAGCAGGAGGGACCTTAGGCCGGCCATAGCAGCAACATTTACCTCCAGATCCCTAATGATATGGGTGGATCAGCTGGAGAAACAGCTGAGGGAAGGGACACCAAGTTACAAGATCTTAGGGTACCGTCACACTTAGCGACTCACCAGCGATCCCGACAACGATATCAACGTGTCAGGATCGTTGGAGAGTCGCTATTTGATCGCTGGTGAGCTGTCAAACAGACAGCTTCACCAGCGATCAGCACCAGCGACTCCGAGTTCCCGGCGTCGCTGTGTACTTTAGTTTCCAGCGCGCTGATGCAGGGAGCTGGTAACTAAGGTACACATCGGGTTTCTAAGTGACGCACCTTAGTTACCAGCTCCCTGCATCAGCGCGCTGGTAACTAAGGTACACAGAGGGTTTCTAAGCACCGCACGGTGCTTAGAAACCCTGCGTTTACCTTAGTTACCAGCTGATCACTGGTCTCCCGCCTGTCACATGCAGCGATGCATGCTGGAAAGCGGGAGACCAGCGATCAAAGAAATGTCCAGGGCTTTCCAAGAGCGATCAGCGATACCGGCAGGGAGGCCGGTCGCTTATCGCTGTCACACACAGCGATCTCGCTGGTGAGATCGCTGTTGCGTCACAAAACTTGTGACTCAGCAGCGAGATCGCTATGTGTGACGGGGCCCTTAGAATCCATTCCTTTGCTAAGAGGTGCAGCGGCTTTCTTAGCAGACTCATTGGCGGATTCTGTCCTCTTAACAGTCTACATCTGCAGCCCTCTCAGATGCGTTCAGGAGAACCTTATGGCTTAAAAGCTGGCCAGGAGACCTTCAAACGAAACTTAGACGATGCTCTATTCCCTGTGAGGGTAAATTTCTGTTTCAAGAAACTTTGGACGATATCCTCCAAAAAGCAGGGGATAAGAAGAAAGGATTCCCGAACCTAGGAGCAACATCATTTAAACGGTCCTTACGAAGCAGGAGATTTTTTCGTAGAAACCCCCTCATAGAGCAAAACAGATGGGATGAGGGAAGGAGGAAAGATAGAGGGTTCCTCTTTGGCAGCTCTTCCTGAGACAAAAAAAACCTCCAAGTGATGGTCTCCCCAGGGTGGGGGGAAGATAGATTAACCCTTTTTCTTCCAGCCTGGGAAAAAATATTACAGTCCTCGGATCCTAAATCTGATCAAGTCAGGCTTAAGGCTAGATTACCCCCCCCCCCCCCAAATTATGTGGTGACTCCCCTAAGATCTTCGGCAAAAGAGCAAAAAACCTTAGAAGGCGAAGTCCTAAACCTTGTAGGGAAATCAGTCCTACAGGAAGTTCCCCCTCAAGAAACAGGGAGGGGATTCTACTCCCCACTATTTCTAGTGTCCAAACCAGATGGCACATATTGGACATTAATAAACCTGCGGAAATTGAACAGATATGTCAGGTAACAAAGATCCAAGATGGAATCAATAACATCCACCATCAAAATATTGTCCCCGAATTGTCTTGGATCTCAACGATGCATATTATCACGTCCCTATCCACAAGGAATCCCAGAAATTCCTCAGACTAGCAGTTTCCATAAATGGTTAAATAAGAGAGTTACAATACAAATCCCTCCCCTTCGGAATATTGATAGCTCCCCGCGTAGTCACAAAATTGGTAGCAGAAATAATGGCTCATCTGAGGGAGCAAAATATCTTGATACTCCCCTACCTGGACGATTTTCTGATAGCGCGCGACTCAGCCCAAGACTGCAGAGAACAGAAGGACAGAGTAATGAGCACCCTGGTGAACCTGGGCTCGCTTCTAAATTTAAAGAAGTCGAGGCTGGAACCCAACAGAATCCAAGAGTTCCTAGGGCTAACGTTGGACACTCAAAAACAAGAGTGTCGCCTCCCAGTTTGCAAAAAAGAGAACATTATGCACATAGTGGCAAAAAGGCCTTACGGAAACCCTCCATGACAAGGAGGGCGGTCACTACTAGGCTCCCTTTCTGCATGTCTACCAGCAGTCCAGTGGGTACAGCTACACACGAGATCCCCAGTGGGACATATTAGGAAATCAGTCGGTGCTAAGAGGTCATTTAGAGGATCACATAAGTCTAATTTTTTTCTTCTATTCATTCCTTACTTTGGTGGAAGGATGCCGGCAACCTATCCAGAGGGATTCCCTGGGTAACAAAAGTGTCCCACGTAATTACTACTGATGCAAGTCCCACGGGATGGGGAGCTCACATGGACAACCGAGTTGCTCAGGGGGAATGGAGAAGTCAGGAACTAGGGGCTTCCTCGAACCAGAAAGAACTCTGGGCTGTGGGTCACGCTCTTTTGGTTTTTCTACCTTTCATATGGGGGACATCATGTCTGCATATTCTCGGACAACCAAGTAACGGTGGCTTATATAAACCATCAGAGGGGAACCAGATCCTGAACTCTAATGGGCATGTCCTCCAGGATACTTAGCCTAGCGGAGGAAAACCTTCTATCCCTCTCTGCGCTACACATTCGGCGAGTAGAAAATCAAAAGGTAGATTTTCTGAGCCGCACTCAACTAAGGCAAAGCGAGTGGGTTTTAAATCAGTCCATTTTCGCTAAGATTGCAAGGCTGTGGGGGACTCTGGAAATAGATTTATTTGACAATTTCAAAAACAAAGTAGAAGCATTTTCCTCTCTGAACTCCAGGGGGAATCCTCGGGCGCTAGACGCCCTTATGCTTCCATGGACTCAGAACCTGACATATGCCTTTCCCCCTATTTGTCCTTATTCCAGCAGTCATACGTAAACTCAGAGAAGACAAAACAAGAATGATACTAATAATTCCCTTTGGCAAAAAAGAACTTGGTTCTCCTGGCTGAGGATAATATCAATCACCGATCCTTGGGTCCTACTGGATCTCCCGGACCTTCTGTCTCAAGAACCATTGTTACATCCTCGGGCAGCTAATCTTCATTTAACTGCATGGAATTTGAAGGGGCGCTGCTGAGAGAAAGAGGGTTCTCAGAGAACCTAGTTTCTACACTGCTAAAAAGCAGGAAATCAGTTACTACTAAGGCTTATGGCAAAATCTGGGAAAAGTTCATGTCCACCTCAAAAGTAAAAGTCCAGGACTGGCCTCAGTTCGTGAAATACTTGAATTTCTACAAAAGGGTCTAGAACAGTGGTTCCCAAACTCCAGTCCTCACAGACCCCAGCAGGTCATGTTTTCAGGATTTCCTAAGGCTATGTGCACACGCTGCGGATTCACCTGCGGGTTTTTCCGCGTGGATCCGCAGGTAAAACCGCAGGTAAAGTGACCTGCGGTTTTCCTGCGGATTAGCCTGCGGTTTCACACCTCTACTATGTTAAAGGTGTGAAACCGCTGCGGAATCCGCCCAAACAATTGACATGCTGCGGTTTGTAAACCGCGCGGAAAAAAACGCAGCGTGAGCACAGCGGTTTTGAAATGCCATAGGATAACATAGTACTGTACCATGTCTGCGGAACCGCTGCGTTTCCTCAGGTCCAAAACCGCTGTGGAAACGCAGCAGAATCCGCAACGTATGCACATGGCCTTAGTATTTCACAGGTGATGGAAGTATCATCAAGGCATCAGGAATTCTCTCACATGTGTAACACTATGGAAATCCTGAAAACATGACCTGTTGGGGTCCGCGAGGACTGGAGTTTGGGAACCACTGGTCTAGAACGAGGCCCGGCAGTCAGTACTTTAAAGGTACAGGTGGCAACGTTAGGTGCACTCTATAATCAGGACATCGCAGGTAACCAATGGGTAGCACGGTTCATTAAAGCCGCAACAAGATCTAGACCGTTAGTTAGTCAAAAGCTACCATCATGGGATCTGAATCTGGTCCTATCCGCTCTAACAGGTCCCCCATTTGAGCCTACAGATACAGCCCCCCCTCAAGATCTTATCCTTTAAAAACCATTAGTTAGAGGTACCGCCCTTTTATCTGTAGGTTTCCTTTTCCCTGAAGGGCGGATCCCCTCTCTGCGTGGTGCTGTCACGGGCTCTGAGAAACAGTTATCGGTAAGTAACTATGTTTATCCTTAAATATATATATACATCCTTTTTTTGTATTTCTAAAGTATTTTTGAGATGTCTTTCTTTTTACTTTACCTAAATTACAGTTAATTACATGAATCCATGTAAGCATGGTAATTTATTGAAGTGACCACTAGACTGCAAACTATTTAAATGCTCTCTGATATACAAATGTTTATAGGTGTACCTTATCCTACTATCTTTTTATGACGGTCTTGGAAAATAATGAGCCACTTTTCTTCAAAGTTATGAAGTTAATGTATTTATCAGGTACTTTTAAGATTTTTACATCCCCCCCCTACTGCCTCGATACACAGCTGATGTGAGGAACTTGCCAAATAGTTTCAGAGACAAATGCACAACTTGAATATTCTCTTTTATTAGCCAAGCATTTATTTAATTACAGAATTTAAAATGACTGTGCAAATATTTTAAAGGTGTAATGGCTACTTGTAAGGTTTTATTTATCTTTTTTATCTCTCAGCAGAACGTTATTAACATATTCATGTACTTTGAGAAATTAAAAGGTGAGCGACGTAACGGTTCCAAACGTTTAGGGTATGTGCCCACGATCAGTAGACGCTGCATACCTGTGCATCTTCCAACTCGCAGCGTCCAGATGTCACAGCATAGTGGATGGGGTTTCAAGAAATGCCATCTCCACTTTTTGGCCACAGACACCCGTGGCTCACCCGCAGAGACGGACATGCGGGGCGTCTCTCCAGACCGCAGCATGTCAATTTCTCTTGCTCCGCAAGATAAATTTCACCCTAACAATGTATTGGACGCTGTAAATCCGCATGGTTCAGTGAACACTTATGGATTTGCCTGCATTCAATAGATCATGGCAGCGGTATGGACGCAGCGGGCATGCTTTGGTGGAGCTCAGCTGGCTGTGGGTCTGGACTATATGTAGAATGGCTGTCATTACACTACGCTGCTTAATAGTTTTTCTTAGTTCTTACTATTGTATTTAGTTTCATTACCAAAAAATGAGTAAAGACTCCGACTGTTAAATGTCTTCATCATAATCTACAACAGATGGAAGCACTAATTGGGCTCGTGTGACCATATCCAGGCCATTCATCTTACGGCCATGTACAATATTTTGTTTATACTCATTAGATTTTGCTTTTACACATTTTACTAGAGCGAATTATTATTAGCATCATTAAAGAATATTTGTTCCATATATTTGAAGCGTATTTGTCCTTTTACACAAAACCCGTAGAAAGAGTGATTGTTACTTTTTAACCCCTTATCAATTTAAAATTAATTTCGGTGCACACAAGTCCTAAGATACTCTGGAACTATCCTGCTTCCGATGCTCCATAGGTCTGGGAACATGGTCTGAATGTCACTGCTCTTGGCCAGGGGAGGACACACAGTATACAGACATTACAGCATTTTTTTTCTTTCCTTTAGCAAATTCACATGTATGTTAGCAGCAATGAACATTCTCTGACCCTATTAAAGCATTTAATGAGCATGTGCAAATATCATTGTGTTGTGGGAGGGGCAGGGTCAGCTGTGGTACTGCCTATTGCAATTGGAGGATCCAGTCTTATTAGCAGGTTATACAGGTGTTACTTCTCGTTGTAATCCTGCCTCTGATAAGGCGTCTGCTGAAAACGTTCTCTTTTTTTTTTTTTTTTTTTTTTTTTTTTAGGGAAGTTTGTGATTATATATAAAAAGTATTGGTGTGTTTAGCAAATTAGATGCTCCCTCTCTGCACCCTTTTTTTTTTTTTTTTCCCTTTCTCATAGAAAAAACATCAGAAAGAGAAATATCTCTAGCTCACACATTACACACTCTTGCTCGTGGGCCAAATCTGGCCCGCAGGGTGTTTTCCATTTGGCCCGTGGCTCCAGCACTGCACCCCATTATACTGTATGGAGCACTATGTGGGGTCCATTATACTATATGGAGCACTATGTGGGGCCCATTATACTATATGGAGCACTATGTGGGGCCCATTATACTATATGGAGCACTATGTGGGGCCCATTATACTATATGGAGCACTATGTGGGGCCCATTATACTATATGGAGCACTATGTGGGGCCCATTATACTATATGGAGCACTATGTGGGGCCCATTATACTATATGGAGCACTATGTGGGGCTCATTATACTATGAGGGGCCCATTATACTATTTGGAGCACTATGTGGGGCTCAATATACTATATGGAGCACTATGTGGGGCCCATTATACTGTATTGAGGATTATGTTAAGCCTATTATATTGTGTGGGGGATAACAATTGGGGCATCATACTGTGTTGAGGTCACCATACATTGCTATGGGGGGAACAGTAGGGTCATCATACTGTGCATGTGTAGGGTACAATGGAGGAATTCACTGTGGGGATATCATACTGTGTTTGTGGTTATTTTTGTTGGCATGATACTTTATATTATGTATTCTATATTTTTACCCTTTGTTGTTGCATATTTAAATTGGGCCTTTTTCTTTTTACTGCTCCTGCATAACATATTATATTCCAGTTTGTGCCATTTGTGATTGTGCTCATTTTATTCTAAGATCTTTTAATTAAAATGTACTTTGTGGGATAACTCCTTTTAAGTGTTGTTTCTATATGAAAAGGTTCATCGTTATATTTGATAAGGAAAAACTCCAATCTAGTCATATTTTTTTTAAATATATATCAAGGTTGTCCTACGACTTTGTCCAGATTTTTTTATTTTGGACATCCCTGCTCTAGCTATTTCCTTTTTGACCCTCCCCTCCCCCAACCACCACATACCCTCTTCCTCACCCACACACCCCACACTATCTAGAAGTTTTAATTGTGTTTTTTTTTTGGGGAGGACCAATGCGATATATGCGTAATTAGTAGTGATTTGACCATGGGGACTCAACTCCTTGGTTAAACAAAGAAGCTTTGCTTTTGCCTTGCCCCTCTCCTGCCCTCTCCAGCTTGTCTTTAATGTCACTATCACTATCACCTATCACTAACAACTGGTGTTTTCCCCTCAAGCTTTAAACATGCCTCCATCACACCTATCCTCAAAAAGCCCTCTCTTGACCCATCCTCTGTATCTAGCTATCGCCCTATATCACTTCTCCCATACGCCTCCAAGCTACTGGAACAACACTTGAACTGTCCTCCCATCTCTCTTCTTGCTCCCTCTTCGACCGCTTACAATCTGGCTTCCGGTCACACCACTCCACTGAAACTGCCCTTACTAAGGTCACCAATGACCTCTTAACTGCCAAGAGCAAGCGACACTACTCTGTCCTCCTCCTCCTGGACCTGTCGGCTGCCTTTGACACAGTGGACCATTCCCTATTATTACAGACCCTCTCATCCCTCGGCATCACAGACTTGGCCCTCTCCTGAATCTCATCATACCTAACAGACCGGACATTCAGCGCCTCCCACTCACACACCACCTCCTCACCTCGCCCCCTATCTGTCGGAGTCCCACAAGGTTCAGTCCTTGGGCCCCTGCTGTTCTCTATTTACACCTTTGGCCTGGGACAGCTCATAGAATCTCATGGCTTTCAGTATCCTCTTTATGCTGATGACACACAGATCTACATCTCTGGACCAGATATCACCTCCCTACTAACCAGAATCCCTCAATGTCTGTCCACTATTTCATCCTTCTTCTCCGCTAGATTTCTGAAACTCAACATGGACAAAACAGAATTCATCATCTTTCCCCCATCTCACGTGACCCCCCCCCCTACAAACCTATCAATTACAGTAAATGACTGCCCACTCTCCCCAGTCCCACAAGCTCGCTGCCTCGGAGTAATCCTTGACGCTGATCTCTCCTTCAAACCACATATCCAAACCCTTTCCACTTCCTGCCGACTTCAACTCAAAAATATTTCACGAATCCGTTCATTCCTCACCCAAGAATCTGCAAAAACCCTAGTCCATGCCCTCATCATCTCTCGCCTTGACTACTGCAACCTCATGCTCTGTGGCCTCCCCTCAAACACTCTCGCACCCCTCCAATCTATTCTAAACTCTGCTGCCTGACTAATCCACCTGTCCCCCCGCTATTCCCCAGCTTCTCCCCTCTGTCAATCCCTTCACTAGCTCCCAATTGCCCAGAGACTCCGTTACAAAACCCTAACCATGACATACAAAGCCATCCACAACTTGTCTCCTCCATACATCTGTGACCTCGTCTCCCGGTACTTTCCCGCACGCAACCTCCGATCCTCACAAGATCTCCTTCTCTACTCCCGTCTTATCTCCTCTTCCCACAATCGCATACAAGATTTCTCTCGCGCATCACCCCTACTCTGGAACTCTCTACCACAACATATCAGACTCTCACCTACCATCGAAACCTTCAAAAAGAGCCTGAAGACCCACCTCTTCCGACAAGCCTATAACCTGCAGTAACCACCGATCGACCAAACCGCTGCACGACCAGCTCTACCCTCGCCGACTGTATTATCACCCATCCCTTGAAGATTGTGAGCCCTCGCGGGCAGGGTCCTCTCTCCTCCTGTACCAGTTATGACTTGTATTGTTTAAGATTACTGTACTTGTTTTTATGTATACCGCTCCTCACATGTAAAGCGCCATGGAATAAATGGCGCTATAACAATAATAATAATAATAATAATGTACCTACCTGATCTCCTGACATTAACCAAATACAGCTGAAGAGTTAAAGATGTGCTGAAGACAGGAGCTGTTCTTCAAGTAGCACTTGGCAAACTGTTCTATAAATGCTGCGTGTCCATATTTTAAGCTGTTTATAGTGTATATATAACACCGGTCATACTTCCTGTTACGTGGTTACAGTTTTTAGATAACCACGTTTTTCGATTTGGTTCACTGAACACTGTTCTGATTGGATATCCAACAGCAGTGTGGTATAGGATTAGACGTATCTCAGGGAATGGAAGCAGTCATAAACTATTACAACGAGATGAGAGGATAAATCGAAATTTGAGTTCGCTGTCTAATGAGATTTGTGGAGAAAAAATTTGGGATTTCAATACTGAAAAGCTTGTATATTGTAAAATATACCTGGGGGAGAGGAGAGAGAATGAGGACTCCGCTGACCATGAGAGCGTACACACGACAGGAGATGTAAAATATACCTGGGGGAGAGGAGAGAGAATGAGGACTCCGCTGACCATAAGAGTGTACACATGACAGGAGATGTAAAATATACCTGGGGGAGAGGAAAGAGAATGAGGACTCCGCTGACCATGAGAGTGTACACACGACAGGAGATGTAAAATATACCTGGGGAGAGGAGAGAGAATGAGGACTCCGCTCACCATGTGAGCGTACACACGACAGGAGAGGCTTGCCTATTTGATTCTGGAGATGGAAGACAACTCTGCCATGCAAACTATTCTCCATTGTGAACTGCTGATTTCTAATAACCCAGGTACTGAGCACCACTATACAAAGTATCATAATCTGCTAGATGTCATAGCTGCATGGGACTATGTGAAGCCTGTAAGGCAGTGCAAAATGGATTTTGCATGCTCCCTGCTCTGATGCATCAGCAGTGTGAGAAATGGTGACGGGTACGTTTTTTTCTATATTTTTTTTTTTAAATGTGAATTGAATCTCAAAAGGTTCTGACTCGCGTGAAACCGCAGATTTCATAATATTCTACTTGAACCCGATCCTTTGCTAATTGATCTGATCATCTCTAATTCCAACTTTTGCATGTGTTGCTTATGTTTTTGCAACCAAATGACTTCCATCCTATGAGTCGTCTTTTATATATGTACAGTTGTACTCAAAAGTTTACATACCCCGGCAGAATTTTTGCTTTCTTGGCCTTTTTTCAGAGAATATGAATGATAACACTAACTTTTTCTCCACTCATGGTTAGTGGTTGGGTGAAGCCAGTAAATGGCTTCACCCAACCACTAACCATGAGTGGAGAAAAAAGGCCAAGAAAGCAAAAAGCCTGCCGGGGTATGTAAACTTTTGAACACAGCTGTATGTATGTATGTATGTATGTATGTATACAGACCAGTCTGACTCAACAAGCTAAAAAGATTAAAAAAAAAAAAAACCTCGTTCTCGCACAAACGTTTTGAAATTAATACTAGGGAGTAAAATTTTTGGTTGACTAGACTAGAGTTTGGTTGTTACCTGTAAATGGCCTGAGCACTCAATAACCAGATGACAAAAGCAATTGCGTGTATGAAAGCCCAAGGAGCTGCTCCTAAAAATGGTTTCCTTTCAACTGTGCAATAATTGTTGGATGCAGTTAAATGATTAATTCTAAATTGCTGCTCATTCTAAATGAAATTTTTGCTCATTCTTTATAATGCTTGAGCCGCTGAGTCAGTTTACTTACGTAAAAGGCAATACAATGCAGTGCATTTTGTTTGTGGGTAGGAAATTGCACGACAGATTAGAGATGCTTTTCTTGTAACATTTTGTTCCGCTTGTCATGTCGGTAAATTTGTAGGTCTCAAGTAGTGGAGGGAAAATGAGTCCTCCTATGTGAAACGTAATTTTGTGCATCTGGAAAACTAATTCTCTGTTTTCTGAAGAGGAGGTCTGTGCGCTAATCAACTGTAAAACCCAAAGAAACCGTGAAACCTCAATACTTTGGTCAGCTAAGGATTTGATGTCTTTGGTAGTCCAGCAGAAGACCTCTACGAGTGGGTGTTCCTTTTATAAAATAAGATATTGCAAATAATGGCTTCTAATATTCATCAAAGTGACCGTTGGCAGAGTTGACAGGTGCATTTGAGGCTATTGTCCCTCCATGAGTATTTGCTATGAGTATTTAATAGACTAATTGAATGTTTGAGGTAATGGTCATCGTGTCCGTGCCCCTGCTCAGTGCAGGATTCACTAAACCATCCCAGACAGATGTCTGTCCATCCTCTGTTTTGAAGACTTCCATTGAAGGAGAACTCACCACCTCTTGTGGCAGCCTGTTCCACTCAATGATCACCTTCATGGTCAAGATGAATATTAGAAAAAAACGTTTCTTTTTTAAAGATTTATTTATAACAGTCTTGTTTGCAGACGGTTATAAATAAATATTAAAAAAAAGTTTTTTTTCAAATATTCATCTTCCTGGTAGCTCTTCTATGAACTTGCTCCAGTTTTTCAATGTCTTTTTTAAATTTCAGTGCCCAGAAGTGGACACAGTATTCCAGATGAGTATTTTAGTTGTGCCAAAAAGCACAAGAAACTTCATCCCTACTGTACTTTTTTTTTTTTTTTTTCTTCACACTCCATAAAATGCTTTGCTGTGTGTTGTGTTTTTTTTTTTTTTTTTTTAAAATTCGCAACATGTAAATTTTATTTTGTTTTAATTGCAGATTTTCCCCATAGACTTGAACTAGATGAGGAAAATCCTCAGAGAAAAAATACACATTGTTTTAGTGTTTCTACAGTGAGAATGAAGAAATATCGCATGTAATCCACACGACTTTATCAATTAAGTTTTCTCAAAGCTAAGCTTCCAGAACAAAGCAGTTTTTTATTTAAAACCTGACCTAGTACCCTAGTTAACCCAATTGCTGCAGAGTATCTATCCACGTAAAGGACCCATGTCTTGCGCCTTCTGTCTGATTTAAAGTAATGAATAGACTTGACCCAGTGAGATCACTGACAAAGCAATGACTGTTAGGTCTCATTGGGACCTCAGAGATTCTCCATGTACGCAAAAACGTTCTGCGTTTCCTCATTGCTTTATTAGTTTTTTCCTGGATGGATGGCAAGCGAATGTAGTCTTTATTTTTGATGTGGTTAGAATTGGCTTCAGATGGATGCCAGGTGCTACTCCAGGACAGACCTCGGACACATGTCAGCTGACCCCCAAAGGAGTGGAAGGGCCAGAAATGTATGGCACATCAGACACAGGAAGATGTTAGACTGGTATTGGCAGACAAGGTTGGTATACAATTTGGCTTGGCAGATGGTGGCTAACACGGCTGGTATACAGGCAGGCAGGTGCAGGTGGACACGGCTGGAATACAGGCACTGCAGGTGGGTGCTGACGGCCACGGCTGGTATGCAGGCATGGCAGGTATTGGCGGATACTGTTGGTATACAGGGAGGCACAGCAGGTGCTGGTGTATTTGGCTGGCATACAGACATGCACAACAGGTGCTGGCGGACAATGCTGTTATACATAGATACAAGCACAGGGAACCTGACAACTAGCAAAAGTACAGACGAACTAAAAGAGCATGTTGCTCAGGCACCTCCCAACAGGTGTAGGTGCCTTTAAATAATAAGTGTCTCCCAAATATTGGCTAGGGACACTTAGGGAAAATGCGCGTGATCTCTTTAAGAGACCAGGAGTGTAGGGGCGTGCGCCCTAAGCACAGTTCCCGGGGATCTTTCAGATGCGCGCAGGCCCTGTGAGATTTCAGCAGATGTGAGATCAAGGCCAGTGAGGGTGGTAGTCTGCATCCCTGCCTGAGGGGAGAAAGATGGGAAAAGCACGGGTACACCGGCGATACAATTTGCCCTCTCTCGCATCTAATTTTTTTTCTTACCCTGGAGCCCTTCCTTTGTTATATTAGATCCAACCCAGATATTATGTTCTAAAAGGTTCAAAACATTTCTTATAAAATTGCAGCCTATGCTGATGACCTGTGTTATGACTGAGCCCCAACATCCACATGGCGATGAACAAACCAGGAGAGATGTTAAACCTGCACACCACAGGTTCATGTACAGACTAGGCAAATCCCTAACCTGACCTTGATTTGTCCCTGCCTGACTGAGTTGGCACCCTAAAATTACACAATGGCGCCCCCACTGTCGGCTGACTGAGTGTCCTTAAGTGTAAAGAAGTGTTCACACAGTCATACATGAAAAGCAGAAGAAAAAGAAAGGAAACCAAAAAGACCTTCTGTATACATGAAAACCCCCTAGACCTTGAATGTATCCAAGTGGGAAAAGTGCTGAGAAGGGGAACACACAACAATCTGCAGGAGAAGCAATTGAGAAAACCTCAGCAAGATAATCCTTCACTGGGGAGCTGGGACTCTAAACAGCCATCTAATATGGAATATAGCCTGTAGACTGTGAGCCCTTGCGGGCAGGGTCCTCTCTCCTTCTGTACTTATGTGTGTCTTGTATTGCTCATGTTTATTGTACTTGTCTGTATTTGCCCCTTTTCACATGTAAAGCACCATGGAATAAATGGAGCTATAAAAATGTATAATAATAATAGCCAGCAAAGACTGCATGTGCCAGGAGAGTATAAATAGGCCTCCACAAGATGTGATAGGACAAACCAAAACAAGGTAGGATTGTGTGAAATGGTCTATACATTACTTTACATGGTATGGTAGATGTGATATCCTTATGAATGTTCTCACCCGCATCTTATATCTCCTTCAAATGCTGCCCGTTAAAACCCCTAGACCTGATCTGAAACCTTTTTCTTCCCAATAAATTAGATTTCTGTGAGTGAGTAAGCGCTCTAGAGCAGGGTTCCCCAACTCCAGTCCTCAAGGCCCACCAACAGGTCATGTTTTCAGGATTTCCTTTATATTGTACAGGTGATGCTCACCTGTACAATACAAATGAAATCCTGAAAACATGACCTGTTGGTGGGCCTTGAGGACTGGAGTTGGGGTACCCTGCTCTAGAGTACCACGATCCCTCTTATGCAGACTAAAGCCCCCGTCACACATAACGATGTCCCAGCGATCCCACCAACGATCCGACATGAATGGGATCGCTGGTGAGCTGTCAAATAGACAGCCCCAGCGATCAGGACCAGCGACGCTGGTTTCTAATGTAAACGTCGGGTATCCAGGAGCTGCGACTCCTGGATACCCGCTGTTTACCTTGGAAACCAGCGTCCAGCGTCGCTGATCGCTGGTCTCTCGCTGCCACACTGCGGGAGACCAGCGATGGAAAAACGACCTAGGCCGCTCGAGCACGATCAGCGATTACCGGCAGGGGGGGGCGGTCGCTGATCCCCGTCACACAGCGATCTCGCTGACGTGTCGCAAAATCAGCGATCTCGCTGTGTGTGACGGGACCCTAAAAATAGGGGTGGCCTAAGCCTCCCAGATCTAAAGATGCACTATCTGTCTGCTCAAATGTCTACAGTTACAGACTGGTGCAGACATGCCTCTGTGAAGTCATGGGTGCAAATCGCACAGAGCTTTTCTGAGCTCTCTTTATCTGCTCTCCCTTGGCTATCCAATATTCCAGTTTCTTCACTGAAATTTCATCCCAGAAATAGCATGACATTATTGCTGCTCGAGTCCAGAGATACAAAAATTTATTTTGCAATTCCAACACCATTATCTCCTAATATTGGTTCTCCAAATTTCCGCCCAGGTTTGTTGTCAGACCCAGTTTTTTTCAGCTCTGGATCTCTCTGGGTAGGTCTTGGGCTAATCAAATTGGCACAAACAATGACTGGCCCTCACTAGATGTTCTACAAGGTGTTGTGCAGAATTTTTTTCAATCCCTACCAAATTGTCAAATATACAGTGGATATGGAAAGTATTCTCACACCCCATTAAATTTTTCAGTCTTTTCATTGTAGCCATTTGGTAAAGTTAAAAAAAAAAAAAAGTTCACTTTTTTTCTCATTATTGTACACTCTGCACCCCATCTTGACTGAAAAAAACAGAAATGTAGGAATTTTTGCAAATTTATTAAAAAAAAAACTAACAAAGCTGAAATATCACATGATCATAAGTACTCAGACCCTTTTCTCGGACACTCATATTTAAGTCACATGCTGTCCATTTCCTTGTGATCCTCCTTGAGATGGTTCTACTCCTTCATTGGAGTCCAGCTGTGTTTAATTAAACTGATAGGACTTGATTTGTAAAGGTGCACACCTGTCTATATAAGACCTCACAGTGCATGTCATACCAAATGAGGATCATGAGGTCAAAGGAACTGGCCAAGGAGCTCAGAGACAGAATTGTGGCAAGGCACAGATCTGGCCAAGGTTACAAAAGAATTTCTGCAGCTTTCAAGGTTCCTAAGAGCGTAGTGGCCTCCATAATCCTTAAATGGAAGAAGTTTGGGACCACAAGAAGTCTTCGTAGACTTGGCCATCCAGCCAAAGTGCTCAATCGTGGGAGAAGAGCACTGGAACTCCATCCAATAAAACAACATTTTATAGGACGCCTCCTATCTGCTGCAGAGTGGAGCCATCAAGTCTTAGGTTAAGTTCACACTGGGTGTTTTCGCTCCTTTTTTTTTTTTTCTGCAGCAAAACCTGAGTGCTTGGCAGGAAAGACACTGCATTTTTTGCGGTGGTTTTGGTGCGTTTTTTTTTTTTTCAATCCATTCATAATCTGGTGAGTACGGAAGCCTTTTTCTCTCTGAAACGTCGACTTGATTGCCCTCTTCTTCTCCTTCACCTAAGATGAAAAATTTTGATGGCACAATAAGCCCTGCACTGTGGAATTTTGATTATATTACAGTTATTTATCATATGTGAGGACTTTGAATTCTCTTATGTTTTTACTATCATGTGGTATTAATGTAATGTAGTGATTTCAGTATGCACCTATTAAGTATGTTGAGCAATTACTTTTCTGGTTATGTTTTGTTTCATCTAGAAATAAAGAATAAAAAAAAAATCGGGCTGCAAAAATACACGGACGTGAACCGCCCCATTGACTACAATAGGAAAATCATAGAACTTGCTTTAGAAAAATTGATGTCTGAATAAGTCTTAAATTGATAAATCATCTTAGAATCATAGAATCGTAGAGTTGGAAGGGACCTCCTGGGCCATCTGGTCCAACCCCCTGCTCAAAGCAGGATTCGCTAAATCATCCCAGTCAGATGTCTGTCCAGCCTCTGTTTGAAGACTTCCATTGAAGGAGAACTCACCACTTCTCGTGGCAGCCTGTTCCACTCATTGATCACTCTAACTGTCAAAAAGTTTTTTCTAATATCTAATCTGTGTCTCCTCCCATTCAGCTTCATCCCATTGCTTCTAGTCTTTCCTTGTGCAAATGAGAATAAAGTTGATCCTTCTACAATGTGACAGCCCTTTAGATATTTGTAGACAGCTATTAAGTCTCCTCTCAGTCTTCTCTTTTGCAAACTAAACATTCCCAAATCCTGCAACCTTTCCTCATAAGACAGGGTTTGCAGACCGGTCACCATTCTGGTCGCTCTTTTCTGAACTTGCTCCAGTTTGTTGATGTCTTTTTTAAAATGTGGTGCCCAAAATTGGACACAATATTCCAGATGAGGTCTGACCAAAGAGGAGTAGAGGGAAATAATGACTTCACGTGATCTAGACTGTATGCTTCTGTTAATACATCCTAGAATTGCATTTGCCTTTTTTGCTGCTGCATCACACTGTTGACTCATATTCAGTCTGTGATCTATTAGTATACCCAAGTCTTTTTCACATGTGCTGTCACTTAGCCCTATTCCTCCCATTCTATATATGCTTTTTTCATTTTTATTGCCCAGATGTAGTACTTTGCATTTCTCCCTGTGAAAAACCATTCTGTTAGTTGCTGCCCACTTCTCCAGTTTATTTAAATCTTTTTGAATCCTCTCTCTCTCTCCTCTAGTATTAGCTATCCCTCCTAGCTTTGTGTCATCAGCAAATTTAATCAGTTTACCCTCAATTCCTTCATCTAAATCGTTGATAAAGATGTTGAACAATACAGGGCCCAGGACAGAGCCCTGTGGTACCCCACTTGAGACATTCTTCCAACTGGATGTGCAGCCATTTACGACCACTCTTTGGGTCCGATCACTAAGCCAGTTATGAATCCACCTAACAGTTGCCTTGTCCATTCCATACTTAGTCATTTTTTCAATAAGGATTGTATGAGAGACTTTGTCAAATGCTTTGCTGAAGTCAAGATATACTATATCTACAGCATTTCCTTGATCCACCCAATCAGTAATACCATCATAGAAGGAAATTAAATTAGTCTGACATGACTTATTAGTTACAAACCCATGCTGACTCTGTTTAATCACTTCATTCTTATCCAGGTATTGACATACATGTTGTTTAATAATTTGTTCAAAGATCTTTCCTGGTATAGAAGTCAGACTCACCGGCCTATAGTTGCCTGGGTCCACCTTCTTCCCCTTTTTGAAGATAGGAACAACATTTGCTCTTCTCCAGTCTTCTGGCACTTCTCCTGTTCTCCAAGAATTTTCAAAGATTATGGAGAGGGGTTCAAAAATTTCTTCTGCTATCTCCTTCAGTACTCTGGGGTGTAATTCATCTGGACCTGGAGACTTGAATACATTTAGGTTAGCTAAGTGTTTCCTCACTATCTTTCTGTTTATAGATATCCTGGATTCTTCTATTCCCTTAATAGGACAGTGAATAACAGTTGATGTTACATTTCCTTTCTGAGAGAAAACAGATGCAAAATAGGAATTTAAAAGTTCAGCCTTCTCAACATCCTGTCTTACCATTTCATCATTTTCATCCTGTAAAAATCCTATAGCATCTTTGACTTTTCTTTTACTTTTGACATATCCCCAAAATCCTTTATTATTGCTTTTGACATCTCTTGCAAGCCTCAATTCATTTTCAGCTTTAGTTAATCTGATTTGTGCCTTGCAGGTTCTGCAGACAGCATTATATTCTTCTTTAGATATGCCTCCTTCTTTCCATTTTATAAACATTTTTTGCTTCCTTTTTAGCATGTGCTTAAGTTCTGTGTTCATCCATCCTGGTTTCCTTAAATGCTTCCTATTCTTCCCTCTTTTCGGAATTGTTAACAACTGTGCTTTGAGAATTTCATTTTTCAAGATTTCCCATCCTTCCTGGACATTTTTGTCTTTAAGGGTTATGCCCAACCTAGGTAATTGTCAATCTGTATTGTATGTGACTGCTTTCACCGATCCCTATAACAGCGTGATGGCCATCATCCTATTCATTCTGTATTCGACTAATCAGAAAAAGCTGGGTGCTATACTTGTCTATTTAGAGAGGTCCCATAATGAGAATGGAGCATTAGTGCTCACCGCTCCGGCAGGGCATTTTAAATCCATATGGATCATTTAGGGGTCCAAGTGATTAGACCTACATCAGTTAGAAAGTTTTTACTAAAGGTCCCGTCACACCTAGCGACGCTATAACGATCCCAACAGCGATACGACACGACAGGGATCGTTGCCGCATCGCTATGTGGTCGCTATTGAGATGTCAGACAGTCCAATCTACCCAACGACGGAGCAACGATCTAGCGTGTCATAGCGACCTTTGTAACGATGTCGGTGGTCGTTGGGACCCTGTCACATTGCATGTTCCATTGACGATTCACACCTCGATGAGGGATGTACTGTGTGACGCTGTATTTACACAGGGGTGGATTGCGCTCCCTTTCTCACGCCCTCTCAGCTCTGAATGGTGGACGCTACCGCGTTCTGATTGGCCGTGCACTTAAAAGAAGGTGAAGTACTAGCGCTCCATTTCATTGTTTTCGAACACGTCTTTTGGCTAGCACACCCGAGTAATGGTCATCAGTGTCCTATTTGCGTTCACCGCCTGTCCAAATAGCGTTCATGGGCTGTGATTCCAGATTGATTTACCCAGACGCCAATCAGGATGCTGTAGTGACCACCAATCGGAGCCGAGGTAGGCGTGGAAACGGGAACGCTAATCCCCGCCTTGTCTTGCTTCTGAGTCGCTAACGAGGTCGTTAGGCTAGGTGTCAAACGTGACGATACAAGCGACTCAGCGGGACATGAGCGACCAAAGAAATTTCCAGACATTTCGGGCACGATCAGCGATACCCGGCAGGGGGGCTGGTCGCTGGTCACTGTCACACATAGCGATCTCGCTGGTAAGATCGCTATAATGTCACAGTTCTAGTGACTCAGCAGCGATCTCGCTAGCGACCTCACTTAGTGTGACAGGGCCTTTACCCTATGGATAGGAAATAATATTCCAGATGGCTGCGTATCTTGGGATCCCAATTCTGAGCACTGCTGTCATCCCTATTGTTGAGTATGCTCGATATATGGATTGATCCAGCTTCCTTTATATTTGTGCGTGTGTATATGCATGCATGTATGTGTGTTTATATGTTTATATGCATGTCTATATCTCTCTCATATATCCCTTACATATAAACATGTAGCTATTATCTGACATTCTCCTCTTCACCAGATTATTTTCCATGATGCCTGTTTGAAAAGTCAGTGTTTTAACACAAAGCCAAAGCACAAAAAGGAAAATGAGGGGTGAGGTTGAAACATGAGAATAATATTAAAATTAAAAGATAAGCCTAGTTGCGAAGTCAATGAAGGGATCAACTTTGATAAAATCAGAAAAGACAGGCAGGAAATGACTAAGGAAGGATCTAGGACCGTGTCAGCTTTACATTAAACATTTAAAAAGCTTTTCATCATGTGCACACAGTGCTCTTTTCTGTGGTGGATAGAAGTATGGAATTTGCTTGATCCTTTTTTTTTTTTTTTTTTTTGTTTGCCGCTCCTTTACATCTTGTTTTTTTTGGACATTGGGTAGTACCAACAAAAAAAAACCCTTGTTTGCAGTATTCTTCTGAAGCCATTTATTTGTCCCATAAACGTTATTTGACCATGTGGCTATCAAAAGAAAGCTGAGCAGTGCCGATGGGATTATATATTTTATTAAAGCACCACTTCTGTGTTTTCTTTTTATTTCATTGCTGGAGTTGTGCTTCTAATGTAAGATCCCTAATCCTAGTGATACTTTTACCAGCCCCCTCCTTAGCTGTTATTGGCGCCACTCCAGTCCCGTGCCACCATTTTGTGACCTCAACTTCAGACTGACCAGAAATCAGAGGTAACACTCGCAAGTTCTCAAAGTAAAGCTATGAGAGCAATGTTCTGGCTGTCATAGACTTGCATTGAGAAGTGACCTCCACCTCGACTAGCAAACACAGGAGCGATCCATCAGATCACAAACTATGGGGGGGATCAACTGTAGCGGCGTCGATAACAGGTGAAGACAGCAGCTGGTAAGTGTAATGCTAGGAGCAGGGAACTTGGATTACTGACACCACTCCAGAACTGCATTAAAACAAACAAAAAAACAAAATGCTTGAGTGGTGCTTTAAATCTCATCCAAATGCTATCTGGAAAATTCGCTCTGCAAGTGCAGTTTTGCATGCCTTTCAAACACAGGCTGTGGTCACATCGCAACACCTGGCTCAACCGTCGGGTCTCTAGATCTGACTTGACTGCCTTGAAGGTTGACAGGAGCTTGGGTCAGGAGACCAGTCTCAAAATGTCAAATTATGCTGCAGTATTTCTTTGCAGATTTCACCTATTTCACTCCTTACTTTGTAATAAGCAGAGAATTTTGCGAAATTTGTTGCGGACTTGTGCTATAGAAGAATTATTCGTCTTCCATTCTTCTGTCACTATATTTTTCATCTTCTACTATTCGTTTTGCTCATCTAGATCACACTTCATGGCAAGAATATTTATTTTTTGCTTTGCTTGCGGTAAGACACCATCATGCCATTTTTTAAACCTTTCTGTTCTTGGTGACCCATTGTGAACAAACCTTCTTCTAATAGCTCCTTTCCAGAGAATATACCAGGGCTGTGGAGTCGGCGTCGGTGCTCATTTTGGTGGAGTCGGTATAAAATGGACCGTCTCCTAAAATATATAATAAAATGGGTACAGTAGTTCAATGCAGAATGTGCAGAATATTTTTTCATAGGAATTTGGGAAAGTTATGAAATGTCCTATAAATGGCTGTTCTATTCCTGATCTAAGGCTACATTCACACAAGAACAGGTTCTTGCTATTGTAACGGACAATGCTTCAAACATGATAAGTACAATTAAACTGATGAATGAGAGTAATGAACAACAGCTAGAAGAAAATTTAGGTTTCAGTATGTTTGAGATGGAAGGCCACAGTGCTGTTCATGTAACTGAGGAACAAACAGATATTACAACAGAAGAACAGCAAAATTATACTAGATGATCTTGTTGAAGCTGCTTCAAAACACTTTCATATTCATCACATGCACTGTATTGTGCACACGCTGCAGCTGGCAATAAGAGAAAGTCTGCAAGAGGGACATGCTGGAAATCTGATTGGAAAAGTGAGGAAATTGGTGGAAAAGTGAGGAAATTGGATATTGCTGCCAGAACCCCTAAAATTGATTCCATCTTGAAGAGACGTGCTGGGAAAGGGGCAATTGTCGATCAAGCCACTCGGTGAGGCAGCACTTATTTAATGATTGAGCGATTCCTTGAACTAAAACCATTTCTTATAGATATGACAAACCCTCAGGTAACCCTAAATGAAGGTCAATGGACACAGGTGGCTGAATTGAAGGAATTGCTTAATCACCCATTTACCGTGACTAAAAAAATTACAAGCTGAGGATTTAACTCCTGGCATTTTCTTAAGGGAGTGGAAACGAAGAGAGACACAGCTATTGGAAAATAAAATTTTTCTGGCAGCTGTTTATGTGGACCCAAGTCATCGTATACTGCTTGATGATCAACAGCTTACTAAAGGAAAAGTCTCTGACTGAGGTAGCAGTTAGGATGAGTGGCCTACAGAAGGACTGCCAGGCGCAAGAGGACTTGGGTCCTGACAGTGCTACTGCTGCCATATCTTCATCCTCATCAAATGAGGCTTTTGACTTTGAAAAGTATTTGAATGACATGAATCAGGCAAAGCGTTGCTGCAAGGAAAAAGATTTCACTCCGTCTCCTATAGCAAGCAGATTGACCATATTTCAGCAAAATGTTTCACTTGCTCTCAAAGAAATAGAGAAATTCAACCGTTCATCAAAACTGACTGTGCATGAGGCAGTTCATAGACTCACAAATGTTATTTAGTATGTTTTTGTTGAAAACTGTTTTTTGCCACTTACATAGTTTATTATAGTGATTGATTTTATATTATATACAGTATATATACACAATATATACATATATAATCGATATTACTAGTGTATTACATATTTACAATTTATTACAGTTTTTTGTGTTCTAAAGTTGTATTCCAATAAATATATATTATGTTCTATCTAAATATTTTGATTATTGTATCATAAAAATGATGTATCATGATGTATCATATCATTTAATGTATCATCAAAAATGATGTTCACATTGTACTACAATAAATTCTTCACTTACTGTAAATATAAGCAATATATGTTGGAGTCGGTGTAATGGAAATTGAGGAGTCGGAGTCGCAGGTTTGGCTTACCGACTCCACGGCCCTGGAATATATGAGTGGTTGAGTGATCGTCACATCGCCATATTTAATGAGTTGACTACTGTTATGAGTAGCGTGCAAGTAAAATCTCCGGTGCTGAAGATGAGGTTAATCTATAGCCGTCAATATACATACATATATGTGAACCGAACTATGCAGGAACTTTTTTTGTTTTTGAAGTTCTTAGAAAGTTGTTACTGGTGATCAAAAATGTGACTAGCTCATCTCTTATTTGATGTCTTTTTCTAGAAAATATTTGAGTTATGGATTATTTCCTGCTAATTATGTACCACAAATGGTAGTTATTGACTAGGCTTGAAATTTACATTGATTTCACGTTTCTATCATTTGCTTTAAGGTACTGTCACACTAAGAGATATCGCTAGCAATATCGCTATAACTAGTGACGTTATAGCGATATTGCTAGCAATATCGCTATGTCTGATACTTACCTACGACCCGCTCCCCCGCTGGTTATCGCTGATCGCGCGAGAACGTCCTGGACTGTTTCTCGTCGTCAGCTTCCTGCGGCGCTTCCTGTGGAGAGACGAGCGACGCGTGGAGCCGGGCGGGAGGACGTCAGGATCGCCTGGTGTGACAGGTAAGTAGCGACCCCCGTCCCCAGCGATGTCACTGGTGAGATCTGCCTGTGTGGCAGCTCACTAGCGACCACTTAGCGATGTACCAGCGATCCTGACCGCGTCATATCGCTGGTCGGGATCGCTGGTACATTGCTAAGTGTGACAGTACCTTTAGGCGGTCTTTGGTAAGGAACAACCAGCATTGATCCAACTAAGCCTTATTTATGGTGTTGTGGAAACATTTGCCATATGTGCCTTTACAAATCATAGTGGTAAAGTTGAACATTAACCCCCCAAAAAATAACTGCTCATATATTATTTTGGGTCAATCACTACTAAAGTCTCTGGACTTGGATCTCTTCTGACTCTTACATCCATGGACCCTTTGGCTTTTAAATTCTGCAGTATTTTGCATGGCCTGCAACGTAAACTAAAAAGTACAGAGGGTCAGTCATAGAAATTAGCATATCCTCTCAACTTATGGTGATCATTCATTAGTGTGAGACTATAGAAGGCTTTTCACTCGATACCAAATCCTGCAAAACAGTGTCCACAAAATACAAAAAGGAATAAAAAATCTAGTTTCAGAGACTGGATACATGAGTGACGGCAGTAGAGGTGATCCAGCTCTTCGTCTTCAAAGCTCATATTCCATTATTGGCACATTACTAAATTGTGACAACCAAAAATCATAATAATGTACGCTTTTCACTCAAAACTGAAATATCTGCCATCTTTAAAACAATACAAGTGTTATTTTTGGACAGCCTTATGACCCCTTAATGAAACCCAGGGCGCTTCACACACAGGGAGTTTGATGGCCAATACACATCTGTCACAATCCCAGGAATTTCCTCATTGATTTATAAGTGTTGTATTCCCCACATGGGGTGCCGTCCTTCATAGAATATCCTTACAAGTAGCCTTTTGTGCCCCCCTGCGTGTTTGGTGCCATTTCATTTTGTCAGGACTCGCTCTACTAGTTTCTGTGAATTTGGGTGGAGAAAGGTAGTGGATGGCGACAAAAGCAGCTGCTCCTTGGGACACCTTTATAAACTATGACACCTCTTGGGGCAGCATGTGGGGGCACGGTGTCAATGAATTTTTAAAAGTGAGCTGTCGTTTTTTGCTGAGTCCTAACTATTGTGCTGGTTGTAGAAATGTTTTGAAAACTTTTATGTAAAAATCGCATGTACGGTATATTGCTCAAGAAATTACATTGGTTACATGAGGCCGATCGTTTTTGGTAGGTTTTTAATCAGTAGGTTTATCTTGTGATGTCTACATCAAACGAGTCAGCAGTTGTTGCTGGTATTCCTGAATTGTAATATCCTTTCACTACCTGATGTGTATTGATTTTCATGTTTTTGAGTATAATGGAGAGTAATTGTTTTCTTGATGTCAGTTGATGACCACTTTTTTGGGTAAACCTGCAGTTCCCTAGCTTTTCCCAGTTTATTAAATTAAAAAAAAAAAAAACAACTTTTTTTTTTCTTTAACAGGAGACCCACATTTTAATTTAAGAGGTAATTGAGATTGTTAAAAAGAAATCATGTTATTTTACAAAGTTATACCAGTTTTACACATGTCGATCATCGCCATTGAATGACTGCCGACGGCTACATGTAAACTAATTTAATGATTATTTATCGGCCTGCTGGGACCAGGTGACCACACTCCGATCCGCATAGAAAGAATGCTAATATGACCGTTTTGTGCACATAGAATATTGTTCTCTGCAGCACATGTCCGGTTTATACAGGACATTATGCTGTCGGTAACAATTATTTTTTTTCAAGCAGTTTTAACAAATCATTTTACCCAAGGAGCAAGCTTTTTGCCTGATAGTCTGGAACAAACATTCACATGAATGCACAATCCCCAAATATCAACCCATCTAACATCCGCTAGGAATCAAAAAATCCACTTTTCATTTTATACCGTTTTCTTTTTTGTCCTCTTTCATTTTTTTTCCCCACACGTTTTGCAGTGTGAGTTGTATCTTTTATGCCACCATTTATTTGCCATTTAATGTACTGAAATTGTGTGGTGGAATGGAATAAAACAAAATGTACAACTCTGCCATTGTCTTTGAAATTTTGTTTTTGTAGCATTCAATATGTACTATAGTATAAATGCTGCCATTTTTATATGAACCATTTTGATGTACTTGCACCTTTTTTTTTTTTTTATATATATAATTTTTGATCACCTGATCGCAGAAAAAAAAATTGAATTAAACAAAGTTTTTGCCTATTCTGGCATAGGTATGGCTTTGCAGTATATGGTCCTGTCAGCATTCACTTATGGCAAGTCTTAATCCGGGTACTCCTGGCACCACATACCATTGGCTTGTTATGCGCATTAACAGAGGATCTGCATGTTGAAATGTAATGTGCTGATTCTTCATGCCCCCAACAACTGTCTACCAACTTCCTCAGGCTCTGATCCCAACAAAATTGGCAATTAGGAATGACCGTTTTCTAATGTATATCCTCCTCAAAGTGATATGGATCTATGAAGGATGATTATGGTAAATGTTATAACACTTAAAATTTGGGGTAGAAAACAGATGTGAAGCAATGGATATAAGCAAAATGTAGAACCGTGAGAGCTGCTTGCGTGACGAATCATCCCATCATTGCAGCTGTATTTCAGGGTAGACCTATTTACGTCATGTATACAAACCTCAGGACTTTAAAAAGTGTTTCCTACAACTTGCCACTCCATAATAATACTAATTTTATTTCTATCACGCCAACATATTGTGCAGCACTTTACATTTTAGAGGAGACTTGTACAAGCAATAGACATTACAGAATAACAAACACATAAATCAACAGATACCAAGAGGAATGAGGAACCTGCTTTCAAGCTTACACTCTGAGGAAATGGGGGAGACACGAAAGGTGGATTGTAACAATTGCTTTCATTGTTCTGACCAGCCATAATGTAATTGGGTGTTCATGTAATGCTGCATGAACTGTTTACCACACAGAATGTGTAAAAGTACAGACACAGAGGGCTATTAAAAGCATAATACGTGTGAGAACAAATGATACGAGGAACCTGGTTTTGAAGAAAATTTTGAATGGGCAACACAGGGCGTTTTCAGGGCACGCTTAAAATTATGGGTATTGGGGATTAATCGAATTGACCTGGGTAGTGCATTCCAAAGAATTGGCGCAGCACGTGAGAAGTCTTGGAGACCGGAGTGGGAGGTTTGGATTATTGAGGTTGTTAATCTAAGGTCATTAGCAGAACAGACGCAATGGGGAAGGGTGGTAGACTTAGATGAGGAAGGAAGTGTAGGGTGGTGCTGAACCGTGGAGTACTCCATTCTGTAAGAGAATAATTTCCCTCCACTATGTAAAGAAATGTGATCAGTATTGACAAAATGGAAGGCACTCCCTTAAACAACTTGGACGCATTTCAGCAATAGAAAAATGACTATTCTATCAAAACTTTTATATCTTTTTGAGACTTTCCCCATATCGGTCCCACTCAGAGAGATACTTTTCAAGCAGTCATTCTAAATTTCATATGGGCAGGAAAACTTAATAGAATTCCAAAGCCTGTAATGTTGGCTGATAAAAGGATGGGAGGCCTAGCGGCTCCTAAATTTATTCATTGCTATTGCGCATCACACCTCCGCATGATCCCACCGTGGTCTTTTAAAGTTGCCTATACGAAATTGATGGAGATTGAAAGATTATGGTGAGCCCCAGCTCACCCAGACTACCTGATCTGGAATAGGGCTTACATTTCATCTTGAATAGACCTATTAGTTCCAATGATTCACACCAGAAATATATGGAGGGTCTGCTCTAAAAAAAAATAAATAAATAAATCTGGCATCAACAAACTGCTCTCTTCTTCCTTCCGAATTTCCCTGAAAGTCTAAGCCACTCAATGACAGGGGTGTGGACTCAATCTGGCTTGTTTAACTTTTCCCTGTACAATCAACTATAAAACACAAATTCTACATTCCTATGATGAGCTGAAAACAAAGTTCTCCCTCCATTCTCTTTCATTATTCCATTACATTAAAGGCCCCTTTACATTTAGCGATGCACCAGCGATCCCCACCACGATACGACCCGGTCAGGATTGCTGGTGCATCGCTAAATGGTCGCTAGTGAGCCGCCAAACAGGCAGATCTCACTAGCGACGCAGCAATGCTCGGAAGTCGTACTTACCTTTCAGATGCAGCGATGATGTCCGTCTTCCGCCCGCGTCCATGTCTCGCTTGTCGGCGCCAGCAGGAAGCCGACGACGAGAAATGGACCAGGCCGATCTCGCACGATTAGTGATAGCCAGCGGGGGAGCCGGTCGGAGGTAAGTATCACACGTAGCGATGTCGCTGCTGCGTCACAAAATCGTTGATGCTTTAGCGATATCGCCATGTGTAAAGGGCCCTTAAGATTATGCACTTTGCCTCATCATTGTTCCACAGTCTACAGACCTCCATTCCGAATTCCTTCAAGAGACTAAGCAAGAATAGTTCCACGAGAGGTTTAATTTCTAGCATTTACAATATTCTACAGACTCCAGACACCGATTCCTTAACTAGACACTTATATTCTAAATGGCAGGAATATTTGGGTAAAATATTAGCAGTGATAGAGTGGAGAATTTTTTGGACAAGAGCAGCTAAGACTGCATCTTGTATTTCTTACTAAGAAAATCGGTACACAATTCTTCATCTCTGGTACCACACACCTGAGTTTTTTTACATTAAAATGGACCCATCTATTCCTCCCCTTTGTTGGCGATATGTCCTGTCTAGAGGTTTTATTTTTTCATATTTTTTGGGACTGTCCACTGATTAAACCATTTTGGCTGGAAGTCCAACTCCTCATTAAGCAATTTTTCAGAGTAGATGTCAGTCTAGATCCTCAGCTCTTTCTATTAAATATTTTCCCTGAGTCCATATCTAAAGCCCCCGTTACACATTGCGATATCGCTAGCAATATCGCTGTAACGTTACCGATTTTGTGACGTAGCAGCGATATTGCTAGCGATATCGCCATGTCTGATACTTACCTCCGACCGGCTCCCCCGCTGCTCATCGCTGGTCGCGTGAGAACGTCCTGGACCATTTCTCGCCGGGCGCTTCCTGTGGCAGCGACGCGTGGACGCGGGCGGAAGGTCGTCAGGATCGCCGCGTCTGACAGGTAAATAACGACCCCCGACCCCTGCTATGTCGCTGGTGAGATCTGCCTGTGTGGAAGCTCACTAGCAACCACTTAGCGATGCACCAGCGATCCATATCGTTGTCGGGATCGCTGGTGCATCGCTAAGTGTAACGGTACCATAAGAGATCCATTAGATTGCTTTTACATATGCTGACAGCAGCACGCTTTGTGATTGCCACCACTGGAAGTAAACCTCTCCACGTTCCCAGCTAGACCTGTATTCTCACATCAAGGATATCAGAAATTTTGAGTACCAGGCAAACCTTAATGAAAATACTGTAGAGAGTGTTAACCTTATTTGGAATTCCTTTTGGGCCATGTTAAATATATGACCTCTATGAGATGGATATTAATAGGTCTCAACATTCTATATCCTATCCCCCCACCTTTTCCTTTTGTTGGAGTCTTTGTTCATGAGCTTTTACTCTTTATATACGTTACTTGAAAATGTTTACCCAAATTATAGAATAATAATGATTGACAATCTATAAATATTGGTGAAAAATTTAAAATTGTTTCTTTTCCTGTAAAAATTGAAAAATGGATTTAAAAAGCATTTCTTCCTTTCTATTAGACATTAAGCATTGTAACCTCTTAGTATCCAATCTATCTGTAATAATGTTAGAAAAAAATCTTAAAATATATTCAGTAGTATATCCTTTTTGGTTTCCCATCAGTTGGAACTGCTTATCTCTCCAGTGTTAAGATGCATTGCAGCAGGAGGCCGCAGAGCCCAGGGTGGTCTTCATATATTATAGCTGGTGGGCTCAGATCTCTCTTCAGGCAGAACTGCATCTGTAAGGAAACCAAAGGGACCACATCTGAGATGCACATTAGCACAACCTGCGATGCAGAATTGGAACCAGCTCTTCAATGTATTTTATTTATTTATTTATTTTTTTTTAGAGGTAGACACAACTGACTAGTTTCTCCATTCTCTTGTGTAAAGGGAAGTGTGTGAACTGCAGGACTAAATACACAGATGTAGATAAAAAGTACAGAGTTGGTTTAGAAGACCATGCCAGACATTCTTGCAACTATTTAAGATAAATCACAAAAGCTTTTGCGGAACTAATCTGGGTTTGCCATAGTGACAGGGAAAATTGTCGTTCATTATGTTTTTACTGGAACATGATGTCAGACTAAAGCGCACACTGAAACAATCTGTAGCTCTTTTGGATAAGTATATTAATTGCACACACACACACAAAAAAATAATAAAAAATAAAACTCCTGAGGGTCCATTTCTCAACCACCATCATGTCTAAATCTAGATCTGAAAAGATAAATACACGGCTGAGAATCAAATACTAGTGTGAAGACTGTTTATGTGATAAGACGGATAGAGCTATCTCTCTCCTTGAGGAATGCACTTTTTTTTTCTTTTTAGTATTTGGTCTGTAGGATCGTTATCTTCTGCTTACTACGATAAATGACTTTACATCTGATTTTTGTTGTGCAGTAGGTTAAAAAATTCTTTGGGGAACTCCAATAGCTTAATTTTGTTTATATCATTGTTTTTGCCTGCAAAGGAAAGGAATATTTTTTGCCTCTCTGTGAGAGTGACTTTTTTTTTTTCTTTTTTTTTACTTTTTACAAGCTGTATAGTGTATACAGTCATATGTAAAAGTTTGGGCACCCCTATTAATATTAACCTTTTTTCTTTATAACAATTTTGTTTTTTGCAACAGGTATTTCAGTTTCATATATCTAATAACTGATGGACTCAGTTATATTTCTGGATTCAAATGAGGTTTATTGTACTAACAGAAAATGTGCAATCTGCATTTAAACAAAATTTGACCGGTGCAAAAGTATGGGCACCCTTATCATTTTCTTGATTTGAACACTCCTAACTACTTTTTACTGACTTCCTGAAGCACTAAATTGGTTTTGTAACCTCATTGAGCTTTGAACTTCATAGCCAGGTGTATCAAATCATGAGAAAAGGTATTTAAAGTGGCCACTTGCAAGTAGTTCTCCTATTTGATTCTCCTATGAAGAGTGGCATCATGGGCTCCTCAAAACAACTCTCAAATGATCTGAAAACCAAGATTATTCAACATAGCTTTTCAGGGGGAAGGATACAAAAAGTTGTCTCAGAGATTTAACCTGTCAGTTTCCACTGTGAGGAACATAGTAAGGAAATGGAAGAACACAGGTACAGTTCTTGTTAAGCCCAGAAGTGGCAGGCCAAGAAAAATATCAGAAAGGCAGAGAAGAAGAATGGTGAGAACAGTCAAGGACAATCCACAGACCACCTCCAAAGACCTGCAGCATCATCTTGCTGCAGATGGTGTCACTGTGCATCGGTCAACAATACAGCACACTTTGCACAAGGAGAAGCTGTATGGGAGAGTGATGCGAAAGAAGTCGTTTCTGCAAGCACGCCACAAACAGAGTCTTCTGAGGTATGCAAAAGCACATTTGGACAAGCCAGTTACATTTTGGAAGAAGGTCCTGTGAACTGATGAAACAAAGATTGAGTTGTTTGGTCATACAAAAAGGCGTTATGCATGCACTGTATTGTTGACCGATGCACAGTGACACCATCTGCAGCAAGATGATGCTGCAGGTCTTTGGAGGTGGTCTGTGGATTGTCCTTGACTGTTCTCACCATTCTTCTTCTCTGCCTTTCTGATATTTTTCTTGGCCTGCCACTTCTGGGCTTAACAAGAACTGTACCTGTGTTCTTCCATTTCCTTACTATGTTCCTCACAGTGGAAACTGACTGGTTAAATCTCTGAGACAACTTTTTGTATCCTTCCCCTGAAAAGCTATGTTGAATAATCTTTGTTTTCAGATCATTTGAGAGTTGTTTTGAGGAGCCCATGATGCCACTCTTCATAGGAGAATCAAATAGGAGAACTACTTGCAAGTGGCCACCTTAAATACCTTTTCTCATGATTTGATACACCTGGCTATGAAGTTCAAAGCTCAATGAGGTTACAAAACCAATTTAGTGCTTCATGAAGTCAGTAAAAAGTAATTAGGAGTGTTCAAATCAAGAAAATGATAAGGGTGCCCATACTTTTGCACCGGTCAAATTTTGTTTAAATGCAGATTGCACATTTTCTGTTAGTACAATAAACCTCATTTGAATCCAGAAATATAACTGAGTCCATCAGTTATTAGATATATGAAACTGAAATACCTGTTGCAAAAACCAAAATTGTTATAAAGAAAAAAGGTTAATATTAATAGGGGTGCCCAAACTTTTACATATGACTGTATATTCTGTTATAAACCAAGCTAATTATTAAAAAAAAAAACACTTTCCTGAGGCACCCACACACTCTTTAAAGCCAATTTCACAACTGTGTAAGAAAGCCACCAAATGCTGGAGAACATTGGAACATGATGATGTTTCACTGGTGAGATTCAATCCCATGGACCCAATAAAGCTGACAGTGCTAACTGTGAAGGTACTCTGCTGCTCGCAACATATTAGCGCTACAGATTGTAGCACCCATCACAAATCTAGAGCTATCCTTTTTATTGAATAAAGGTACTGTCACACTTAGCGATGCACAAGCGATCCCGACAATGATATGACCCGGTCAGGATCACTGGTGTATCGCTAAGTGGTCGCTAGTGAGCTGCCAAACAGGCAGATCTCACCAGCGACATAGTAGCGACCATCGACCGCTGCTTACTTGTCAGACGAGGCGATGAAGACGTCCTCCCACCCGCTTCCACGCGTTGCTCGTCGGCGCCAGCAGGAAGCGGCCGACGAGAAACGGCCCAGGCCGTTCTCGCGCGATCAGTGATAACCAGCGGGGGAGCCGGTCGGAGGTAAGTATCACACATAGCGATATCGCTAGCAATATCTCTGCTACGTCACAAAACCAGTGACGTTATAGCGATATTGCTAGCGATATCGCTTAGTGTGACGGGCCCTTAAGAGTAGGCAGCCAGAGACTGATGGTTTTAATAAAGAAGTGCTCCTACCCACTGTTCCACCATGAAAGGGCCCACCTTTTTACCATAGTTGGTCTCAATCTTCTGGGTTGTAGGATCCCGGCATCCACAACCCTCCGCGGCTGCTCTCGCACTGAAACTGTGAGTTCTCGTTCTTTGCATTAACGCACTGTTGCAGCAGACCACCGAGTGGTAAAAGCTTGGTAAAGTACGCGGATTAGTGCAGTGAGCGAGATCAGCCATAAAAGGTTATGGTAGAAAGTCGGGCCCTTTCGCGAGACCTTAGGAGTGTTTAAGTAAAATTTTCAAAACTGAACATAAACAGAAAAAAAAAAAAAATTTGGGCTGTTCACATAATTCTGAAGCCCAGATATGTACTGAGATTATGACAATAAGTATTTTACTTTCTGTCACTAGTTTACACTGTTTTCTAGATATTCTGAACAGAACGTCCAAAGGGGGGGTGTTATGGCATTGAAATGAGAACTAGTCGTAGCCTCCTACTCTACTCCAAACATGCCCTCTATAGCAACAACCCCACCCTCCATAGCTACAGGCCCTCCCCGTCCACATGAAGAAGTCCTCATCACATAGTAACAAATCCTCCCCCTCTAGCAGCATCAGTGCAGAGAGCAGCTGCTCCTCCCTCAGACACACACTGAACAGTGTTCTATGGAAAGTGAAACTAGTGAGGGAAAATCGTCCTGTATTCTGGGACAGGCTGCTCCCATCAGTATTTGTGTCATTAGAGACACAGTGCTCACACATACACTGCACCAAATCTGCTGCTGTGTGAAGACATCAGTGACACAGAGCTGTCTCATTCACACAGCAGAGGCTTTGTCACACAACAGATTACATCAGTGACTGCCATCCCCTGTGCAGATTAGAAGCTGCAGACCCCCATCACTGGCCATCATACAGTCTGTTCTCATAGCTGCCAGCAGCCTGGGACAGTGAGGGAAGGAATTACTGATAATGAGTCATGTATTGTAATCATGGAGTGGCCCAGAATACAGGACGATTTTCCCTCCTCACTAGTTTCACTTTCCATAGATCACTGTTCAGCGTGTGTCTAGGGGAGGAGCAGCTGCTCTCTGAACTGAGGCTGCTAGAGGGGGAGGATTTGCTACTGTGTGAGGTTACGACTAGTTCTCATTTCAATGCCAGAACACCCCCCCCCTTAGACGTTCTGTTCAGAATATCTAGAAAACCGTGCCAACTAGTGACAGAAAGTAAATTACTTATTGTCATAATTCTGCAGCCCAGATATGTACTGAGATTATGTGAAAAGCCCGGACAACCCCTTTAATTTTAAAAAGGTGGCCCCAGAGTGGTGATCTGTACTCTGTAAGCCTACATTAATGACTTATCCATTGAAAGAGTCGCCTCCTAACTGTTATAAGTAGAAACTGATCTGATCGCTGTAGGTCCTTTCCAGATGAATTACTTGAAACTTCGAAAAGTTTGAGATTTTGATGCTGTTTATTTTCAAAGAATCAGAAACGCAGCGGCATACAGTTCCAATAAAGTTTGAGATTTATAGAAATCTCCTGCCCACACTGCAGAATAAATTGATTTGCGGTACGCATTTCAAGTCTGTAACTTGTAATTTTATCGTGTGGGTGCGTTGAGTTTTATGTGCAGATTTTCCCCATAGGCTTGCATTTAACACAAGCGTTTTTAGTGAGTCTTTGCAGTGGAAATGCATCAAATGTACGTAATCCACACATTACTCGATCTTAAAAGTTTTGTCATAGCCAAATACCAGGAAGTCGCAAAAACAAACAGCTTCGTTTAAAACGTGACACACAAAAGAAACAAAAAAAACTGCAAGGTCATAAATGTGATAAAAACGCATGTCAACACCCCCCCCACTCCATCGCAATGAAATAATGCAAGTAATTTAATTTATGTAATGGGTGCAAAAAATCTACAATATCTAAAATTCCCAAATAGCTCACTGTGGAAATGTAGCCGAACAGACCAACGATTTGTAGCGGGCGGCTTCACAAGCACACCTCGTCACATTTCTTCACTGGTGCTTTAATGTTAGTTGCCGATGCTGCATGCGGAATAAGCCATGTAATAGAGGTGTGTAGATAAGATACTAGTAAAGTGTAAGCCCTGGTGTAAATCATGGCCATATGCTCTGAGAGCTGCTAATTTATTGAATGCTGGTTAAGCTGGGATGAAGCAGAAGTTATCCTGGAATGGCGCATCCTGTAGATCAATTTTATTTGAGATGTTCCAGAGAACTCCCTGTGCTCCTTCAAGTCAGAGATTCTCCTGCGATATCAGCTGCTGTATGTGTTGTTTTTCTTTTTTTCCCTTCTAAATAAAATTGTATGATGTCTGATATCCTCGCATTTGCTTTTCTAAGGCTTTATGGAAGAGGTCCCCACTAGTGATGAGCCAATGTGCTTGGATAAGGTGTCATCCATGCTCTGGTGCTAATCCAGTGACTTTGGCGAGCTTGAAAAATATGCTTGTGTCTCTGCTTCTGCATGTCTCACAATTTGTAGTTCTGAAAAATGTTCCAAAAATTACTATGGCAAACATAAAATGTTTACCAAGCGCCAATAGTCCTGGCTCAAAAGCAAATTGACAAAGATTCTGCAATGTTCTGAAATTACAGGCGTTTTTTTTTTTTTTAATGCACTAAATTATCTGCATCCGCTTATCTGCAGGAGACACGTGTCACATGAATTCTGGTATCCTTGGTCGATTCAGCATGAAATGTCCTCCCACAGTCTTGGGCCTCATTCAGACGTCCATGTTGTACTCGTGGTTTTTCATGGTTATAACTTTTACCCATTATATATGCTGCTGTTCACATCGCCGTGTTTGAGTCTGTGGGACCATGAAAAGTACGCACTGCACGTGGATGTCACCAGTGGGTTGTCCGTGTCTACCATTCCAAAGAATGAGAAGCTTTTGTAATTTATTTTTTCTTCACCCATCCATAAAAAACAGTGATGGTAAAAACGGACACACAGATGCTCAACACTCATGACCTTGGTACAATTTTTTTTACGTATGTGTTTACACACAGACGTGTGAACGAGCCTTTGTACAAGGTAATGACTTGTAATTGCCCGTTTTTATAAGTCCATTGTGGGCTACTTGGATCACTTGCATGTAAAACACTATGAGGGTATTTGCACATACCCGCATCATTTTTGAAGCAGGAGACTCTTCTGGAGAACACAAAGGTGAGGTCCCCAGCTATCAGACATCTATGGCCCAGTATATGACTTCCATAGTCCTCAGCATGGCTGTGATTAGTCTGCCATGACCCCTGTGCCTTTTTAATGCTGAGATTTTCTATTAGCTTCCCTAGAGTCTTGCAAGGCAATTCTGCCAAATTATGCAGAGATCTAGGGACCTGGGGTGGAGGGGTGCGTCAGTATTTAACAATGCAGATTCGCCTATTAAAAGTCAATGTTTTGGGTTGATTGCTATTCTTATTGAAAGGATTTAAACATACACAGCTATCATCCTCTTGTCTTTAGTATATCAGGAACTGATTACCACTGCAAATAATGGATTTGTCTCTTCACTTAGTAACTTAAGGCCCCTTTACATTCAGCGATGCACCAGAGATCCCGACCACGATACGACCCGGTCAGGATCGCTGGTGCATCGCTAAATGGTTGCTAGTGAGCTGCCACACAGGCAGATCTCACAGCGATGCAGCAGCGATACAGCGGTCATTACTTACCTTTCAGACGCGGCGATCCTGATGTCATCCCGCCCGCGTCCACGCGTCGCTCATCGGCGCCAGCAGGAAGCGCCCGGCGAGAAATGGAGCTGCGCGATCAGCGACAGACAGCGGGGGAGCCGGTCGGAGGTAAGTATCACACATAGCGATATCACCAGCGATATCGCTGCCGCGTCACAAAATCGTTGACGCTTTAGCGATATCGCTATGTGTAAAACCCCTCTACTTTGAAATACTTTTTTTTTTTTTCTTTTTTTGCATCTTCCGCTATTTATTTATTTTTTTATGTATATCATTTTTTTTAATGCACTACAATACTACTGTTAACTTACTCCATTCACTGTTGGGCGATTAAAAATGCAGCCTTCTCCTATTGATTAATTGGAGTCATCTCGCTCCAGGTCCACAGGAGACATTTATACCCATTACTTTCATTGTCGGCATTGTTTGGCTTATATTGAGCGGCTCCAGCTTTGCTTTGATTTATTTTATAACCGGAGTGTTTTGGATTCTTGTAATAATGCTTGCAGATGTAGGAGGGAGGAAAATGGTTTTCTCAGAGTCTGTTGGATAAGACCACATGTGTAGAGTTATCTTTGTGAAGGGTTGCTGTCGGATATATTATTGGTCTGTTATGATCAGAAGAGCATTGTGAGAATTTAGATAAAACTTTTTGTTTTTTCTGTCCTGTGTTAGATTATCGAACTTGGTAACTTGGTTAAAGAAAATAGATTAGAAACTTAAACAGTAGGTGTGTGTGTAGATATACTGTATACGGTAGGCTGCTAAATGATTGCATGCATGTATCTCCTTTATTTCAAACTTGAAATAGATATATATAGATCTTTAGATATTTTATATAATTTTTTTTTATTCTACTTTTTTTAGTTTTAAATAAAGGAGCTACAGTGGCTACGGAAAGTATTCAGACCCGTTTAAATTTTTCACTCTGTTTCATTCAAAAAAGTTCATTTTTTCTCATTAATGTATACTCTCCACCCCATCTTGACTGAAAATTTTTTTTTCAAATTTATTAAAGAAAAACTGAAATATCACATGGTCATAAGTATTCAGACCCTTTGCTCAGTATTGAGTAGAAGCACCTTTTGAGCTAGTACAGCCATGAGTCTTCTTGGGAATGATGCAACAAGTTTTTCACACCTGGATTTGGGGATCTTCTGCCATTCTCCCTTGCAGATCCTCTCCAGTTCCATCATGTTGGATGGTGAATGTATGTGGACAGCCATTTTCAGGTCTCTCCAGAGATGCTCAATTGGGTTTAGGTCAGGGCTTTGGCTGGGCCATTCAAGAATGGTCACAGAGTTGTTCTGAAGCCACGCCTTTGTTATTTTAGCTGTGTGCTTAGGGTCATTGTCTTGTTGGAAGGTGAACTTTCGGCCAAGTCTGAGGTCCAGAGCACTCTGGAAGAGGTTTTTATCCAGGATATCTCTGTACTTGGCTGCATTCTTGTTTCCTTCAATTGCAACCAGTCGTCCTGTCCCTGCACCTGAAAAAAACCTCCTCCATAGCATGATGCTGCCACCACCATGTTTCACTGTTGGGATTGTATTGGGCAGGTGAGGAGCAATGCCTGGTTTACTCCACACATACCGCTTAGAATTATCACCAAAAAGTTCTATCTTCATCTCATCAGACCAGAGAATCTTATGTTTCATAGTTAGTCCTTCATGTGTTTTTTTTTTTTTTTTAAAGCAAACTCTATGTGGGCTTTCCTATGTCTTGCACTGAGCAGAGGCTTCCGTTAGGCCACTCTGCCATAAAGGCCCGATTGGTGGAGGGCTGCAGTGATAGTTGGCTTTGTGGAACTTTCTTCCATCTCCCTACTGCATCTGTGGAACTCGGCCACAGTGATCTTTGGATTCTTCCTCACCTCTCTCACCAAGGCTCTTCTTCCATGATTGCTCAGTTTGGCTGCACTTCTGGTGGTCCCAAACTTCTTCCATTTAAGGATTATGGAGGCCACTGTGCTGTTGGAAACCTTGAGTACTGCTGAAATTCTTTTGTAACCTTGGCCAGATCTGTGCCTTGCCACAATTCTGTCTCTGAGCTCTTTGGCCAGTTCCTTTGACCTCATGATACTCATTTGGCCTGACATGCACTGTGAGCTGTGAGGTCTTGTATAGACAGTTGTGTGCCTTTCCAAATCAAGTACTATCAGTTTATTTATACACAGCTGGACTCCAATGAAGGAGTAGAACCATCTCAAGGAGGATCACATGGAAATGGACAGCATGTGACTTATAAATGAGTGTCTGAGCAAAGGGTCTGAATACTTATGACCATGTGATACTTCAGTTTTTCTTTTTTAATAAATTTGCAAAAATTTCTACATCTGTTTTTTTTCAGTCAAGATGGGGTGCAGAGTGTACATTAATGAGAAAAAAAAAAATGAACGTTTTTGAATTTACCAAATGGCTGCAATAAAACAAGGAGTGAAAAATTTAAAGCGGTCTGAATACTTTCCGTACCCTCTGTACATGCAGGCAATCATTCAGTAGCCACACTTTCATTGTTGTGGAACGCTTGTTTATATATGATCGCGGCGAATGTCTAGTTTACACAGGACAATATGACCAGAACAATGATTTTTTTGTGCTTAAAAATCATTACACCTAACAAGTTTTTTAACCATTTTGTTGGTTAATTTGCAGCCTGTTTGCACTACCTGATTATCGGGAAATGAGCAAGAAACTTTTGCTCCTGATAATCTGCCAGTGTAAAGCCCCCGTCACACACAGCGATCTCGCTAGTGAGATCGCTGCTAAGTCACAAGTTTTGTGACACAACAGCTTTCTCACCAGCGAGATCGCTGTGTGTGACACCAGCAACCGGCCCCCCTGCCGGGTATCGCTGGTCGTCCTGGAATGGCCAGGACATTTTTTTTGATCGCTGGTCTCGCGCTGGCCAGCACGCATCGCTGCGTGTGGCTGGCTCGAGACCAGCGATCAGCGAGCTGGCGCTGGTAGCTAAGGTACACATCGGGTTTCTAAGCGGCGTGCAGCGCTAAGAAACCTGATGTGTACCTTAGTTATCAGCCCGCTGGTGCAGGGAGCTGGTAACCAAGGTACACATCGGGTTTCTAAGCGGTGCGCGGCACTTAGAAACCCGATGTGTACCTTGGTTACCAGCTCCCTGCACCAGCGCGCTGGTAACTAAGGTACACAGTGGGTAACTAAGCGACGTGCGTCGCTTGTTACTCGCGTGTCGCTGGTGCTGATCGCTGGTGAAGCTGCCTGTTTGGCAGCTCACCAGCGATCATGTAGCGACACACCAGCGATCCTGACAAGGTCATATCGTTGTTGGGATCGCTGGTGCGTCGCTATGTGACGGGTCTCTAAGAGCACTCTTAGCTGGCCATATACACTAGATGGCTGTCGGCCGGACGAATACTTTGACCATTAATTTTGTTGACATCTCTGATGACCCTCCCATACGCAGGAGTGCTCGCTAGGCCGAGTATACCTGTGTTCTCTATAAGAAAGCTGACGTTGGCTAGAGGCTTATTTCGAGAAGAACACCACGATTGACAATTCAAAATCTGTTATGCGCGATCAACATCTCTCCCATCCAGCCGGCGGCCCCATACACATTAATCAAGTTTACCTGACCCTAATGTCTAAGGCCACTTTCATATCTTGAGTATTTGAGTTTTTTACCTCCAGTATCTGTTAGCCAAATTCAGGAGTGGAAAAGTGTAATAGAAACACGTGCACCACTTTTTACTCACTCCAGTATTTGTAAGCCAAAACCGGAGGTAAAAAAACCCCTCACCAAATACCCATCGAGTGCACGTGGCCTAAGAGGGGACCTTTACTTTCACATGTCATCACATTGCTTTCTATTTATGGTGACAATCTCACAGTCTTATAGGCCTTGCTTACTGCATGCTACTATTTTTGTATTTTTTTTTCATATATTTTTTGTGCCTTCGCAAATAAAATCATTCTCTTCCTATATCTCATAGGTACCTCTGCCCAATGCTTAAGACATTTTACGTTCAGCTAACTGTGGGAAATAGTGAGTTTTATGGAGAAGGAAAAACTCGCCAGGCAGCTCGACACAATGCAGCACTAAAAGCTTTGCATGCACTGAAGAATGAACCGATCCCGGAGAGGTCCTCGTTGGTAAGTCTGCGGTAGAATAAAGGATTGGGCATGTTGAAATCAAACAGCTTGATCCTTGTTCCTTTACCCACCGCCTGCCCACTAATGTGTCAGTGGAGAGGCAGAAAATCCTATATGTAGAAGATAGCTGGTCAGTCCCCCTGACTTCACCGTTATGTAAGGGGACCTCTACTTCAGAGATCCATCACTTTGTGAACAAAAATAGTGTAAAAACAGTAGCATGGTACAAATAGAAGTCTGTATTTATCACTGTTGCTGACACAGTTAATATGTTGGATAGTGTAATATTAAATGCAATATTAAAAGTGCGAGAACCTTGTTCCATCCATACTTGACAGGTTTTTCTTAATTTTCAATTTGTTTCCCCAGCTTTGCTTAAAGGGCTTCTCCATGAATAGAAATAAATAGCTGAAAGAAATGTCATTTATAAATAAATTCCTAAATACATTTGATTAAAAAAATCACAATCCTCACGAATCTAAAGAGAATTAAAATGTCCGTCACCTTGTTACACTGACATGCCTGTGACCATGGGCAGTAGGAAACTAATTTGCTGTCACTGGGAGTTACTTACATCGTTATTCAGAAAGACAGGGATGAAAAGATAATGTTTCATCTTGGGGAGAGCAACATGCCTGAGGTACTAGGATAAGGAGACTTGTACGCCATGCAAATTGTCTTTTCAGAGACTCTAGTGTTACCGATTGGAAATGGCAATTCTAAATGCCAGTATTGACCCTTTAGTGATCCTTGCAATGTAATTTAAGATAAAGGCAAACCAGAATCTCAGTTTACAGAAACATGTTTCGGGGTGTTGCCGCTCGTCAGTGCAAAGCATGATATCTGATTTGGCTTTAAAAACAGGGCACACAAGTGTGAGCAGCCTCTTCTTACCTTGGCATCTCTGGTCTCTCCAGTAGTATAAGTGGAGCGCACATCCATGACCTATAAAGGAGGTCCAAGCTTCATGCCACACATACTCACAGGCACCTGTCCTAATATTTTAGGACTGATTACACAGTGAAACAATGCAAAGAGCGGCCATTTTATATACTATAGTGATTACCGCCCTAAAAATAGCTAATTGAATGTACTTGGGAATTTATTTATACTGCTATTCCCTTTTTGTTGTTTCGTTTTTTTTTTCCCATTCTAAAAGAACCCTTTTAATAGGTTTCAGTTTCTTTGAGAAGTTTCCTCATCTCTGAAAGCTAGGATGTGCTTTCCCATTTTCGATCAGTGATTTGGTCAATATGTCGCCAGCGTATACGAACACTAAGGACAAGCATATTTCTGCATCAGGAGCTTTGAGCATACCTGATTTGAAATGTTTCTTTGTGGCTTCAATCATTTCAGTTTTTGGCATTGGATCAATGCTGCATTCCTGGCGGAGGAGGTGGTTATTGAGGCGTCTTCTCATCTGTGACTCTCTTGGTGTTTGTTTTTAATTTTATTTTCAAGGTTAAAGTAAATAGAGCTTCTTTTTACATCTTCTTGCAATGTTTAAATTGCTAATTAAAAATTTTTTTTTTTTTTTTTTTTTTTGCTCAATTGCAGAATGGGGAGACGAGAGGCCCTGATGAAGATAAAGATGCCAACAAATCAGAAATCAGCTTGGTGTTTGAGATTTCATTGAAGCGGAACCTTCCTCTGAGCTTTGAGGTACAGCCCGGCTCTCACACTGGACCCTTCGGTCCTCGTTGGATAATTTGACGTTCCCTGTCAGCAGTCTCTTTTGTTACATAGAGAGGCTTTATATCTTTTGGTGTGGAGGAGATTCCCTAGCCTGCTTTCTAGAATATAGTAACCCCACAAAGAATATCGCAATAAACCTTTATGTAGCCATTACCTATAAGCTATAAAGTGAAAGATGGTAATGTGTTAGAATTTATATGTACATTAAATGTATATGGCTTTCTGTCAAGACGCATTGATTTTTCAGTAGTATGCATAGACCATGATGCAATCGTCAATGGAAGTTGCCCTGTTACGAGGCAATGATTCAGTGTATGCAATCAGCAGTAGAGGAGCCACCACTCGTAAAGCATCTCTGAGGAAAAATGACTTTCTTCAGTCCACAGCGTACACCTCCTATGCCAAACCCTGGTGGTAATCTGTAATACTGCAACTATTTTTTATTTTAACTAGTTAAGAACCTAGTCACCCATTGTTTGTCTCAGGTCTTTGTGCTTTCATCTGCAGCTGGCCATACACTTTAGATGTGGCCAAGCGCTCCTGTGTTCTCTGAGAAAGCCGCTGGCTGACGTGTCGGTCAGCGGCCTATCTCCAGAAGAACAATGTGATTGACAGTCCAAAATCGGACATTCACGACCAACGTTTCCCCCCAACTATCAGTGGGTCACATTAGACCATTGGATGCGTGCATTGGTATTGGGAGATTTGTACTACATTAGTCTGTGTATGCGGCTTTAAAGAGCTTGGCTGGTCTTAAACTATAAGTCTGCAGTCACTTTACGTGTCTGCAGACTTATGAATACTCACAACGTAGGCACTCCCCACTGTGAGGATAGGCTGATCCCATAACGGTGGTCATGTGCCCTCAAGTATAAGATATTCACACTTCCGGCCATATTCCGACTAGACTGTTTCTAGCCTCTCTCAATTCAGTTACATTGAGCCAGACGACGCCCATCTAATCTGAATGTGACCAGAATGATGTATATTGCCTATTTTCCGTCACATGACTGCCGCTGCTGGTATCGGAGAATCCTCACAGAAGGTGACTGCAGGCTTGTAGTTTAAGACCTGACCACCCCTTTAAGGCTAGGTTTATACTCTTCCAGCATTGAAACCATTTGTAGGAGACTTTGTTGCGAGGTCTGTCTCTTCGTGAGAATTAAATGTTCTGATTGGGGACCCCTTCGTGTCTGTCTTGTGACTAATCTGGTTCCTTCATGTCTTCCGTGTTTTTGTTCCTGTAACGGAACAGCAGTAATGCACCTCCAAGTGCTACTGGGACCCGAGCTCGGGAAGGAAATAAGTTTCTGAATCTTCGCAATTTTTCTTCCTTCATCCCTCAGATAAATGTAATCTGCTCTTGGTGCACATGCCGGTCTAAATGGTATGCACTGTTCTGTCCCCCACTTAAGGCGATTGAAGGTGTGTAGTATGGCGATGGTGTGAGAAGTCCTGCCTTCGTGTCCTTGCAGCGGGGCAGACAGGACCATGTGTCGAACATGAGGTGGTACGATGCAGATGGTACAAGTAACCGTCCTGTAGTTGTCTTGTAGGTGTTCACCATTCGAGCCACTCCTAAGTTTTGTGTGGTCAAAAGACTTTGCTTTCTGCAGCCCAAAAGAGATGTGTACTTCTCACATGGTGGCTAAAAGTAAAATGGATGCCAGGAAGGAGGAGCAAGGGAGTGACACAAAGCTTCTGGTCTGTAGATAGCAGCAGCAGATAAACATGACTAATACAACAGGAAAAATCAAACATATGCAAGGAATATGAAGGGAACAGCACATGTACGTCTGTTAGACGTCACGTAAAGAATCAGGAAAATGAGGAAAGTCTTTTTTTTTTTTTTTTTTTTTGTAAACTACATATATAAACTAGTGAGCAGTGTGCAAGAATGGATCGGACAATTTGTTTGTTTTTATTTTTTCACCACCTCACAATTTTTGAAGCGTTTATAAGAAGTTAAAAAAAAAAACCAAAAAAAAACCGGAACATGTGCACAACAAGTTGTTTTGACATTGCAGTGCATATGTTCATTCTTAAGATCCTGCTTGAAAAAGACATCATATGCACATACGTGAAGATGTTCAGATGCTGTAAACATTCTCACCTTCCGTAACTTACTTTCCATTTTTGGGGGGGTTTGGTGGTTCCTCTTAACATCCATTCTGCCAGCCCAATAGTAGCAGTGGCTTCCTTTTCCTTGCGTCCCATCGTACATTGCTTCTGCCTTGATGGCTTGTTTGTATCTATCTGGAAGCCCAGCTCTTTGTAATTCTTTTATACAATTTAGCGAACAGGAGAGGAGGAGCAGAAAGATTAAGATCCACCCCTACTTCACATAATCAGTCTCATGGCCTCCTCTTCTAGAGAGGGATTACACGTAACGGGTAGTGGTGAACATATGGGGACGTCTAGTAGTCTGCTTTTGGCGTTATGTTTTGGGGATAAGAAAACATAATTTTTAAAACCAGTGATTTGCAGATTGCCTATTAAGTATTTTATCTAATATTATTCCCTTGTCTGAACGTCAAGAGACCATAGAACCTGTTACATGATTCATACTTCTAAAACTACGGCATATCTCTCTCTGATGCCAGAACGTTATGGGAGAGACCTGTCAATCACTTGGAGTGCTGTTAGCTGAAGTTGGCTGGGGCTGTCGATAGAGTCCAACTATATTTTCTCTGAACCCTGGGGCATTTCAGATAAACTATATTCCTGGATACAATCGTGCAGCTGGACTGCGATTTATCCTTCCCACGGTTATGGCAGCAGGAGTCGGCTGGCAGGTTCCCTTTAAGGAGAGGAGAAATGTCTTCTGGTATTCACTGACTTATATGTTGCATAATAGTATAAAGCGATTTACTTCTGACCAAGTTACAAGAATAAAGGTTCTCAGTAATTCTGCATTCACTTCAGCTTTTTTTTTTAAGAAGGGAAAATACTAGGTAACGCCGGAGGGCAGATGTTACATGGTTCTTTGTTGTTGCTCATTTCTTTGCTTCTTTCTTTTCAAGAATTGAGGAAACCTTGAGGCAAGACAACATGTTTTCTTTTACTTTGTGTCTGTCACACATAAAAATTTTTGATAGATTATTTATTTCATAGTAATAGTTAGGCTTTTTTCAGCCTAGACACTAGCGCTGTTTCTGCCATTTATTTATTTTACTCGTTTATATAGTGCCATCCTATTCCACAGCGCTTTACCGACATTATCGCCACTGTCCCTATTGTGACTCACAATCAATATTCCGTATCAGTATGCCTGGAGCGTGGGGAGAACATACTAGCTCCTTGCATAAGCAAGCTGGTGTCATCACTTTCCATTGCTTTTTGCACGGCTTTCTTCATGCGTTCAGTACTTTTCCCTGTGTCATTGCTCATTATTAGACACAAGTTAATTCATGATCAATTATGGTGATTTCTTTGCCTGTTTGGATTGGATGGGTTGTTACCAACATCTGGTGAGAATTTCATGTCAATAGCACTGTCAGAAATATATTTACCTCTTAAAAAAAATTGGTGATGTGTTCAATAGTTATTTTCAGGTCTGCAGAGTTGTAATCTGTCCATTTTCATGGAGTTGGTATAAAATGATCTTACTCAGACTCCTAAAATACATAGTTTATTATGTACAGTAGTTCAGTGCAGGATGTGCTGTAAATGTTTCGGTAAGAATTTGGGAAATGCCCTATAAATGTCTGTTCTGTTCCTGATCTAAGGACCTCGGCTTTTAGTGGAGATGAATCTGTGCTGTACTTTATGTGCATGCTCAGTAGGGGGCAGTGCTGTGGGGTCGGAGTAAGGGAAATTGAGACGTCTGAGTCGTATGTTTGGCTTACCGACTCCTCCCTACGCCCTATTTAGAATGGACTAGGCGGAAGAAGAAGGGGCAGATATCGTCTGGGTGCTGCGATGGAGGACACAACCAGATTGGATGTAGAATCGTAGAATAGGAAGGGACCTCCTGGGCCATCTGGTCCAACCCCCTGCTCAAAGCAGGATTCGCTAAATCATCCCAGTCAGATGTCTGTCCAGCCTCTGTTTGAATACTTCCATTGAAGGAGAACTCACCACTTCTCGTGGCAGCTTGTTCCACTCATTGATCACTCTGTCAAAAAGTTTTTTCTAATATCTAATTCTGGCGTTGCTGATTCACACAGGTAGCGCTGTTCTGTGTTTTTTCTTCTATTTATATTGGTAACCTTGATACTGTGACACATATACAGAGGCATTTATCGCATGTCTCGATACAGCTTTAGGGTATATGTCCACAGAGTTTGTGGTTGTTGTTTTTTTGTTTTTTGTTAGGAGGTTTTGGAACAGAAACTGAGCGGAAATGTTCTTCTTTCAGCTTTTGTGCTGAGTTTCTAGAGCCCAACCTTGTAAAGGTCTTATAATTTCACAAGTGCACAAACTGAATTAATGTTCATAGTGTCTGTATGTTACCATTGTTTGTAGAATTAATAAATCACAGAAAAAGTATACCGTAATTTAAATTGAATTATAAATCAATAGAATAATCAATGAAATGCAGCAGTGTTATTGTTTGTGTGGGATAATAAAGGGGTTGTCCACTACAACGTGATTTTATGGGCCCGTGGCAGTTTAAAAAAAAAAAAAAAAGATAAAATTACTCACCTACTGGACCCCTACATTTCTTCTTCAAGCTGACCATATACCCCAACAGTCTCCTTGAGTCTTCATCTGTTGGGGATATGATTTGACTGCTGGAAACTAAATAGAATTTGTGCAAAGTCCTCCATTAACATCCATAGAAGTAGTCTAGTGATAACGGCCTGAATTATTGAACTTTCTTGGTTGCAGTAAAAGAGCTGGACATAAATTCCGCATGGGAATGGAGCATTGTGTTCATGTAACCTTTACGGTGGCATCCCTACGGTTCTGTACAATGGAGCTGTAGACACCTCATGGCACAATATGGTGTCTTCACGCTGCCCAACATTAGATACGTAAAGAATAAGCCGTACTTTGGAGGATGCTGCTGCTTACATTACATTTGAATCTGACTGTGTATGGGATCAGAGCTGTACAGGTACAATACGGCTTCAGAAGATCTCGATGGTTGCTATATTACTTCTCCTGACAGTGCTGTGCTTTTATGGAGCCATAATACAGGACCTATGCATGAGACTTTTAGTTTAGTTGAGCAACCATTGCACAAATAATCATTTGGTATATGATCATTATGCCATACACATGGTTGTCTGTATTGGTTGTTTTATAGTTGTTCAAATTGGTCATAAATGTACAATGATGTTCTGTTTAAAGACGGATTGCTTGTAGATGAAAGATCTTTCCTTCAACCAAAGATCTTTTTTTCGGACTATTGGATGAAAAATTCAGACAAATACATCTTAAATAGTAACTACGGTTTTTAATTTATGTTTATAAATGTATCCACGTATTAGTCATTTTTTTTTCTTCTGGACCAATTCACTCTCAGAAACTGCTCATAGCTGTCTACAAATCTGTCTTCAGTGAGAAATTAAACCACAACTTCTGCTTTAAATTCCTATTGAGCAAAGATGGGGAGAAGGGAGGGAAGCAAAAGCAGAAAGGCACGTGGCGGAAATGCTGAAGCTTCTCGTGCAGGAAAAACTCTCAGAAATCCAGAAGGCTGGTCCTTTCATAGCTTGGAATGACGCAATTTCTCATATACGCACATACATCATAGCTTACTTTGAAACTTCATCTAAAAATTTAACTACACTTTAATTTTAGACCATGACCCTCTGTGATCTGGTGACTAAAACAAGGCTATGAGCATGAACTTACGACAGTAGAGGTGCTTGGTGCACCCTTGGCGTGGCCAAACAGTTCAGTGCATCTTCCCACCTACTTGTTTCCCCATTTATCTCTGCCGCCCCAACCCCCCAATTTTCCTCCTGACTGCTGTAAAGCCAGAGTTGTCAGTCAAGGAAGAGGGGCAGAGATAGATGGAAATCAAGAAGTTGGGAAGGTGTGCTGATCTGCTCGGCCACTCTAAGGATCCACCTATGGTCAGATTGAACAGCCATTTTATGCCGACAGTCTCCGTTTAAGCCTTTAATGAAACAAGAAATCAAAAGATTAATTATTCTACTAAGGGTCCAGGCAAAAAGGAAGCTGACAAACTTGGCTACAATTCATGTTTTTGAAGATCTATGAAGACATTTTTCAATAAATCAAACTGCATTAATGAGGTCAGTAATGACATTGTGTCTGAAACCAACTTCTATTATAGCTGATGGCACAAAACTTGCCAAGATTAGTCTTCCAGGCCAAGGTCCAATTCCATATTAAGCCGAAAGGATACATTATCATGGCAAAGTCACAGATCACCATCATGTAGATGACATTAAAGTTGTCTTAAGAAGACAAGATTCGAAGAAGAAGAAAGTTACATCACTGTTCTAATCATATGAAAATGGGTCAAACCTTGTTCAGATGTATGTCTCGATCAGCAGTTATTGGAAGGTCAAGTTCTGTCACCCTATCAAAATAATTTTCTCTAGGGCTGAGTTCACATGACCCAGTTTTTGTGACCGAAATTTCTTTAACAAACTACCGTAGTGTGTGAATTAACACTGGAATTTTGCAAAGTCGCAAAAAATGTTGTGCAACTACCAGCTGTGCAACAGTTTTGTGACATTTCTAACATTTTTATGACACATGTCTGGAGAAAATTGCTTAATTCGTGGCCATAATGTTAATCAGCTCCAACATATATAGATATTTTAGGACTGATGCTCGGTCTGCATTTTGAGAGCAAAATTAGAATAAGGAATGAGTAAATCTGAGATGAGCATAATACTTTTTCAGCTTTCATCACTGCAGTCAGTGTGGCTGAAAGAGCAGTGCAGCTGAGCTTTGTCTCAGTACAAACACTTCTATCAGCTATCTTCTCACAGTGCTGTCAGTTCAGCTGTGCTACCCCTACACCCACACTGGCTGTTGTGATGAAAGCTGAAGGAGTTCTCTCTGCTCTACTACCATCACTTTGTAATCACTCACCGCTCTGCAGTGAGAGCCGGAGATCAGACTGTCATCACATGTCTCTCAGAGAGAACTTGCTCTAAGCTATTTTAGGGGTGTGTTCGTCTAGTATATTGCTGTCTGTATGATTGGGCAGAGTCATACAGGAGAAGTGCAGACTCTCGGGCAGATCTCTGTTCCATCCATAGATCTTAACAGCTCATTTACTTACAAGAGTAACGTGGATTTCTCAGGGAACAAGACATCAGATAGCAGATTGTATCATTTTAGTCAACTTCCGATGACTTACATGCCCATATTGATGTCTTAATGTGGTTGATCCTTTTGACAAATTCCCTTTAAAGGGAACCTGTCATGTCCAGAAACACTATTAACCTGCAGAATTGGGATTCATTTCCATTATATAGTGTTAAAATCCTGTGCTTACCAGAAGTATGGCTGCAGGGAGAAACTGAACGTGTATAATTTCCACAGCCACTTTCTTCCAGTGAACTTGTTGTAATTGTTCCCAGCTCGTCAGATTATGGCCTGCCAGCACACACTTGCTGTGGTGCAGCGTGTCAATCAAAGTGCTGGGAAATGATTAAAGTAAGGCTCAATAGAAGATCGGCTGCAGTGAGGATATTGGTTAATTTTATCTCTTTAGCTACACTTTCAGTAAGGCAGGAATAGCACTATTTATCTTCATATTTGACCCTGTTTTTGCAGGACAATAGTGTTTTTTGACCATTTCCCTTTTAAGGGAGCCTGACCGGAAATGCCCAAAACCAAAATCACAGCTTGAATCTAAAGCCCTTGTCACACTAAGCGAGATTGCTGCTGAGTCACAAGTTTTGTGACTCAACAGCGACCTCCACAGCGATCTCGCTACGTTTGACAGGTAGCAGCGACCAGGGCCCTGCTGTGAGATCACCGGTCGTGTCGGAATGACCTGGACATTTTTTTGATCATTGAGGTCCCGCTGGATAGCATGCATCGGTATGTTTGACACCTTACCAGCGACCTCGCTTCGTCAGAAGTGAGGCACATAGGCGTTTCTTGCGGTGTCATTTGTCCCCACATGTAGTAGCAGGAATGGGTAGTCATCTGTAGGTCTGAAGAGTCCTGATATCCTGTCAGACACATCTTTAATTTTTGCACCTGGAAGACAGCACATGACAACGACTTTGAAGACTTAGGCAAGAAAGTGAAAGAACTGGGAGCGCAGGTGGTCTTCTCTTCCATCCTCCCAGTGGATGGCCATGGAACAAGGAGGTGGAATAAGATTCTGCAGGTGAACAACTGGCTACGTCGATGGTGCCGTCAGCAACGATTTGGATTTCTGGATCACGGAGTGAACTACTTATACGATGGACTACTTGCTAGAGATGGGGGGTGCACCTTACGAAGACTGGAAAGCATGTATTTGGAAGTCGCCTTGCTACACTTGTAAGGAGAGCTTTAAACTAGAACAACATGGGAAGGGAAGCAAAAGACCAGAAAAAGCCATACACCTGACAAATGCTATTGAGAACTCTGCTATTAGAAGTGGAAAGGAAGAACAAAGACGAAAGAATCTAATTAATAAAAATATTGGAGAAAGAGAAACCAATCACAAACTAAAATGTTTCTATACTAATGCACAAAGCATGGGCAACAAACAAGGAGAATTGGAACTACTAACACAGGAAAAGAAATATGATGTAATTGGAATCACTGAAACTTGGTGGGACAATACACATGATTGGAATACAAGACTAGAAGGATACAACTTATTTGCAAGAAACAGACTTGATAAACGAGGAGGGGGTGTCGCATTGTATGTTCGAAACGCGTATATCTGCACAGAGATTGAAGCTTCAGAGACTGGGAGTTCTGTGGAAACTGTTTGGGTAAGAATACAAGGACAGAACAATGGAAAGGACACCATTGTAGGCATTTACTACAGGCCGCCTGTGCAAGCCGAAGATATAGATGAACTCTTTATGCATCAGATGGCCAAGTTCTCCAAAAAATATGACATAGTTGTCATGGGAGATTTCAACTATCCAGACATTTGTTGGGAATCTCTCTCAGGCAAAACTAACAGGTCAAGGAAATTCTTATCCTCTCTTGCTGACAACTTTATCTTCCAAAAGGTAAGGGAGAAAACAAGGGGAACTGCTACCTTGGATCTAATCCTTATAAACAGGGAGGAAATGGTTGAGGAGGTAAAAGTGGCTGGGACCCTAGGAGGTAGCGACCATGCTATTTTAGAATTTTGGATAACTAGAGGTGGAAGACCTGTGAAGACTCAGACGTCAAGGTTAGATTTCAGAAAGGCAGATTTTAAGGGATTCAGAAAGAGAATTGGAGGGATCCAATGGCTGGATATCCTTAAAGACAAAAATGTCCAGGAAGGATGGGAAATCTTGAAAAATGAAATTCTCAAAGCACAGTTGTTAACAATTCCGAAAAGAGGGAAGAATAGGAAGCATTTAAGGAAACCAGGATGGATGAACACAGAACTTAAGCACATGCTAAAAAGGAAGAAAAAAATGTTTATAAAATGGAAAGAGGGAGGCATATCTAAAGAAGAATATAATGCTGTCTGCAGAACCTGCAGGGCACAAATCAGATTAGCTAAAGCTGAAAATGAACTGAGGCTTGCAAGAGATGTCAAAAGCAATAATAAAGGATTTTGGGGATATGTCAAAAGTAAAAGAAAAGTCAAAGATGCTATAGGATTTTTACAGGATGAAAATGATGAAATGGTAAGACAGGATGTTGAGAAGGCTGAACTTTTAAATTCCTATTTTGCATCTGTTTTCTCTCAGAAAGGAAATGCAACATCAACTGTTATTCACTGTCCTATTAAGGTAATAGAAGAATCCAGGATATCTATAAACAGAAAGATAGTGAGAAAACACTTAGCTAACCTAAATGAATTCAAGTCTCCAGGTCCAGATGAATTACACCCCAGAGTACTGAAGGAGATAGCAGAAGAAATTTTTGAACCCCTCTCCATAATCTTTGAAAATTCTTGGAGAACAGGAGAAGTGCCAGAAGACTGGAGAAGAGCAAATGTTGTTCCTATCTTCAAAAAGGGGAAGAAGGTGGACCCAGGCAACTATAGGCCGGTGAGTCTGACTTCTATACCAGGAAAGATCTTTGAACAAATTATTAAACAACATGTATGTCAATACCTGGATAAGAATGAAGTGATTAAACAGAGTCAGCATGGGTTTCTAACTAATAAGTCATGTCAGACTAACTTAATTTCCTTCTATGACGGTATCACTGATTGGGTGGATCAAGGAAATGCTGTAGATATAGTATATCTTGACTTCAGCAAAGCATTTGACAAAGTCTCTCATACAATCCTTATTGAAAAAATGACTAAGTATGGAATGGACAAGGCAACTGTTAGGTGGATTCATAACTGGCTTAGTGATCGGACCCAAAGAGTGGTCGTAAATGGCTGCACATCCAGTTGGAAGAATGTCTCAAGTGGGGTACCACAGGGCTCTGTCCTGGGCCCTGTATTGTTCAACATCTTTATCAACGATTTAGATGAAGGAATTGAGGGTAAACTGATTAAATTTGCTGATGACACAAAGCTAGGAGGGATAGCTAATACTAGAGAAGAGAGAGAGAGGATTCAAAAAGATTTAAATAAACTGGAGAAGTGGGCAGCAACTAACAGAATGGTTTTTAACAGGGAGAAATGCAAAGTACTACATCTGGGCAATAAAAATGAAAAAAGCATATATAGAATGGGAGGAATAGGGCTAAGTGACAGCACATGTGAAAAAGACTTGGGTATACTAATAGATCACAGACTGAATATGAGTCAACAGTGTGATGCAGCAGCAAAAAAGGCAAATGCAATTCTAGGATGTATTAACAGAAGCATACAGTCTAGATCACGTGAAGTCATTATTTCCCTCTACTCCTCTTTGGTCAGACCTCATCTGGAATATTGTGTCCAGTTTTGGGCACCACATTTTAAAAAACACATCAACAAACTGGAGCAAGTTCAGAAAAGAGCGACCAGAATGGTGACCGGTCTGCAAACCCTGTCTTATGAGGAAAGGTTGCAGGATTTGGGAATGTTTAGTTTGCAAAAGAGAAGACTGAGAGGAGACTTAATAGCTGTCTACAAATATCTAAAGGGCTGTCACATTGTAGAAGGATCAACTTTATTCTCATTTGCACAAGGAAAGACTAGAAGCAATGGGATGAAACTGAATGGGAAGAGACACAGATTAGATATTAGAAAAAACTTTTTGACAGTTAGAGTGATCAATGAGTGGAACAGGCTGCCACGAGAAGTGGTGAGTTCTCCTTCAATGGAAGTCTTCAAACAGAGGCTGGACAGACATCTGACTGGGATGATTTAGCGAATCCTGCTTTGAGCAGGGGGTTGGACCAGATGGCCCAGGAGGTCCCTTCCAACTCTACGATTCTATGATTCTATGATTCATTACATCCCCAACGGGTGATCTCCCCCTTCACCCAATCAATAAGAGGATTGTGGTGTTGCAACCAGGGCATTCCCAATACCAGTCCTGCAGGCAGATTATTCATAACGAAACAACTTAAATTTTCCACATGAGTGAAACCCACTTTCATAGAAAAAACTTCAGACATAAAACAAATTCCATCCCGGGTAAGAGGGGATGAATCCACAGCCACAATTTTAACAGGGTCTTTTAACCTGACTGTCCCTATCTTATTAAGAGTCACAACTTGGGCATCAATCAGATTAATGGAGGAACCACAGTCAACAAAGGCGGTGGTCATAACAGGACCGCCAGCAATTTCCAATTCAACCTGGAGGACCATTTTTATACGTGAGAAAAAATGTACCTGGGAGTCTGGACAACCTCCTCGATTGTTGCCCAGACTCAGTCGTTTCTCTGAAGAAGGGCAGGAGGGACAATTCCTTTTCCAATGTCCAGAGGCTCCACAGTAAAAACATAGTAGGTTGTCTCTGAGGTGCCTTCTCTCTTTCTCCTTAACCGAGACTGACCCAACGTTCATGGGCTCAGATACGGGTGAAGTGTCACAAAATTTGGGGTACAAGGGAGACTCTTGTTGCATCATTCCTCTAGCACGGAGTCTCCGGTCCATACGGATCGCCTGCATCATGTCGTCCTCCAGGGTATCAGGAGGCGGATGTCATGCCAGAGCGTCCTGCAGACGGTCAGAAAGGCCCCTGCGAAACAACCCCCTCAGGGCGGCGTCATTCCAGGATACTTCGGCGGTCCAACGTCTAAACTCAGCAGAACCATTCGGCAGAGTGTCTCCCCTGTGTCACACTCATCACCATATCCTCTGCCAGACGCACTCTATCAGGCTCGTCATAAATGTGCCCCAGAGCCTCAAAGAACAAGTTCACTGATATCCGTTCAGGAGCAGAGGAAGACAGAGAGAAAGCCCATGCTTGCGGAGCCCCCCGAAGTAGGGAAATAATGACCCCCACCCTCTGGAACTCATCCCCGGAGGAGCGGGGCCTTAGAGAAAAAAAAAGCTTGCATCCTTCTCTGAAAGACCTGAACTCCTTTTTATCCCCCGAGAAGGGATCGGGCAATTTGACTGGAGATTCGGGAGACGCTAATGACACATCCCTACCCCCAGAACTAGAAGCCCCTGCATCGACAGCCCCCTGCACAGTAACCACCAACTGTTGCTGGGTATGGGCCATCGTGCGCTGTTCCACATTGAGTTTATGGAACATTTGGGTCAGGTGCTTGACCTGATCAGCCAAGGCTTGTATGGGATCCATGAGGATAACACACACTTTTTTTTTTTTTTTTTTTCCTTCAGAGGAAAAGAAAACTGAAACAGTCAGTTATAATGTCAGGAACACCGCACTGCACTTGCTCACTGAGCCAGGGTGCGTGTCCTGAGTACAAAGACTGTGCACAAAGATACCTGCGGAGCGAGCAGCAGTGGTGACAATGCATGCTCCAGGACCTGAATCACGTGACTGCTGGGGGCGTGGCCTAAGCTCCACAGAGCTAGGAGCTGCACGGAAACTCCTAGAAGGGTAACTACAGGACAATGTTACCAAGGGGCATAGACAGACAGACACCAGATCAAGCCGGGTCAAAGCACGAGATAGCAGGACAGTACCAAAGGGCTAGACAGAAAGAATAGTCAGGACGTAGCAATAGATCAGAAAACCAGAACAGGTATTAGACGGTACAATAGGGGTAAACTGTAACGGAGTAACGATAGCCAAGCCAGGAGGTCAGAACCAGAGAAGACAATGGTACCAAAAACGAGAGACGGAGTACAGAGTGAAGGAACAAGCCGGGTCATACACGGGAAGCAAACAAACAATGCAGAGTGCACGCACACCAGGGGTCAGACACACCAGAATAGCAGTATAACTGACAGAGAATGCCAGTATGGAGTGAGCATAAATACCCCTCCCAGATCCAAAGAGAGGCCGGCAATGTTAACCCTGTCAGAACAGGACATTAACCATGTCCTAACCATGACAAGTTCCATGATAGTCTTCAGCATTGTCACTCGCATGCTTTCTCCTATAGTGCTGGCCTTGGGGGCATAATGTGTACTTGCCAGTTTCCCAGAATCTTTTTCTGTCTGCTCATAAAGGATATGATGTGTCTTACTGCCCACGTTTTTGTTTTGTGTTTTACTTTACTGACGTAACGCTGTGACATTTTCTAAGAACAGTGGGCAGCGAGTAATGATTTCCTGCTACCTGCGCTGTTATGAGACCAGATGTGAAGGAGATTCAAACAGGCACATTCCAGCATAGACTACTACGTACTTGAAGAAGACTAAACCTGATTCATTCTTCTTATTGGACTTCCGGCTATTTGTAATGTTCTAGTTTCTACCAATTGCAGTTTTTTTTGGATTAGAATATTAATTCCTTATCCTCAGGATATGTCTTCAATATCCTACTGGTGGGATTCTGATTCTCGGAAGCCCCTTCTGCTCCGTTTAGTACCACTGTCCTGGGTATTGCAGTGCCCAGCATTGCCCCTACTATGTACAGAGCAGAAGATGGCCCTCAACTTTGGCCCTCAAACGTTTCATCAGAAAGATTGACGAAAGTTGGACTCACGGATCCCATATTGCATCAAAATTCTGAATCTCAAGAACCTCTTTAATAATCACATGCTTTGAAAAACGAAATGTCGATTTGTACCTCTTGGCATTTGATTTAGATGGGGATATCAGGCAAATAAATAGAAAATATTAATCCGTATGAAGATATTGCAAGTTGCTATGAAGATAATTTGGCCTGGAGTATTCTTATCGCATAAGCATAGAATCCTCACAGCTTACAGTGCACGCGATGTGAAGATTCGCAAGCCTGCAGCCACACACAGTGACTGCAGACTTGAGGCTTTAGAGCGGATAACCCCTAAATTAGTCTATGTTCCTGTGTAGTGTATGAACTGTTTTTAACTCTGCATTTTAGGACTCAGAAAATGTCTGGGTTTAAAAGTACACAAAACCCAAGAGAAAAAACAAACAAAATATGCTTATACCCTGTAGTAATTAAAAAGTAATAGTACATGTAAATTACATTGGGTACTTATTTAACACTATTTTGATCGAAAAGCGTAAAGGCCATCCCACTGCCACAAGGTGTGCCCAAACAGTGGCATGGCTCCCCCTTTTTGAGCTATGCATTTTCTCTATATAGCTTCCCATGGGCAGGTGTCTGAACAGTCGGGCCCCTTTCCTGCTCTGCCTCCATCAATATCGAGATCGACTGACAAAGGGGAGGTCTCAATAGTAGAGATAGGACCATCCCGATTGTCGTAGGGCGTTTTTTTTCTCTTTATATTGTTTTTGTGGCACTATAGCATTAAAATCCAAGCAAAATCACAATGGTCAGATCAGATTGCCATTGCATTTTTTGGTGTTGACACTTGCAGAACAAAAAAAAAAGCTGTGTTTTCGCACATGCGATCATGACCTCACAAGTCGCAAAGTATTTGTTGATTACGCTTCTAGTTTCTGTTGATTTTTCTCACAATCTTTTGGTTTTTCTGACTCTAGGTGACTAAGGAAAGTGGTCCTCCACACATGAAGAGTTTTGTTACGAAGGTGACAGTGGGCGAGTTTACTGCGGATGGTGAGGGGAACAGTAAGAAGCTGGCAAAGAGGCGGGCCGCTGCTGCTGTACTGCAAGAACTGAGGAAGCTCCCACCTCTCCCCGTGATTGAGAAACCAAGGCTTTACATAAAGAGGCGTCCCAAAACAATAATTAAGGTATTTCCAATCAATTTACATATTCCTCAAGATATGACACGTAGCATTGCAAATATCACCCAGTTGCTTATCACTCATAGCCATCCACCCTCCAACTACTACTGGAGATGGCGCATAGATTGCATTAGGTTAGTACCATTCGGTCTTTACAGAGATCGTGTCCGATTTTTCAGACCTTTGCTAGAATACAATGAACAGTCTTTGGTCTGAAACCTTCTAGTCATTAGTATGACCTTGGTTATATGAGGATTCTCTGGGCTCTTCCAGGCCTGTTACACAATCACCTCCTCGCCATACTCTTTGCTTCTGGATAACTCCCTGCGGTTATCTGCTGGCTGCACAATGTCAGTGCACCCAGTAATGTGGAACCAGCAGCCATGGTTTTGTGTTGACCTGTGGTTTGCTCAAGTTAGTTTCATGTCTCATACTGGTAACTCCTCCTTTCATTTATAACAAGCTGTGAATGCAGATTCTCCTACAGATCAGTGTTTGTACCAGTGTCCTGAACAGCCATTTACAAATGCAAAAAAGTGGATATCTCTGGAATAAGACATCAGATTGCAGATATAAAGGTATCATTTTATTCAACTTTTTATGACCGACATGCCCATATATAATGCCTAGGAAGGTTGATAGATTCCCTTCAAGTCCAAAGGGGTGTTATCAGACAGTTCTCACTGGATGCGTGTACTATTTCTCTCTGTATGATGCAGACCAATGATAAGCAACAACACTCAAAGGAAAGATGAACACACCCCTACAATAGCTTATAGCAGGTTTCTCACTGAGATACAATGCTCCTGGTCTAACCTTCTGCATTAGTCAGTGTTGGGGAAAGGACAGTACAAGTGAGTTTAGCTGTGTCACATTTCAAACCCTTCTTTCACAGTAATCACACTTGGGGCGCATTTACATGTCCGGTTTTAAACACATGTGAAAAAATGGTACCTGTGTCATCAGTGTTTTGAAACAGTATGTCATAACTGTATGTTCTCATGTGTCCGTTTTTAACATAAGGATATCATAATAGTAATTTTTATTTCTATAGTTCCAGCATATTGCACAGCACTTTATATTTTAGAGTGGACTTGTACAGACAATAAAGACATTACAGAATAACATACAACTCAAATACCAAAAAGAATGAGGGCCCTGCTCGCAAGCTTACAATTACAATGAGTCATAAGAAAGGTACGCACGCAAAATGGCTGTTGCTCATTTCTTTGATATCTCGGTCTGCAGTCCTGTGACCTAAATAAAGTTCATATTACTGAAATTGCCAGTGGTGAATGCTGCTTCTTAGTCTCTGAATATTCTGATTACAAGTTGAGCCCAACAGATAGAAGTGGGATACTGACATATTTCTGGGCAGGCAGTGTGAGGGGAGGATCGATACAACAGAAGTGGCCATACAAGAAGAAGTAACAAAGGTTTGCAATGTGACACAGCTATACTCTGTTGTGCTGCCCTTCACCCCATAGTGACCGTATCTGAAAGGTATTAGTCATCTGTGGATTCCTATCCTGCAAGAGGTTAGATCTAGAGATCAGACCTGTCTCCTTAAATCTCACATAATCAGAAATCTGTTTAACTCAATGGTGGGTTGTGGTGGTCTTTCCTTTTTATTGTTGCTTCTTATGATTGGTCAGCATCATACAGGGAGAAGTAGTACATGTCCCCAGTGAATGCTTTCTGTAACACCCATGGGGACTTGAGATAACACATTAGGTGCCAAATACTATGATTGCTAATATCTCCGCCACACAGGCGAAATAAGTAAGTCAAAAAAGCAAGCAAAAAAAAATTAACTTCAAAACGTTTTATTCTGCTTTACATCCACCATTACACTATGTGTTCAGTTCAACATGAAACTTTTGGTAAAAGGTCCTCTTTAAATCTCCTTGATCCCAAAGTGCAATTTATAATCTGTTTTGTATAAGAAAAAATTGTTTGGACCTTCTAAGGTGCTAGGACCCGGCGTTACTACTACCTGTCTGCGCACTATTGCTGCACTGCTGAATGCATTATTTATTTTGAATGCCCGAGGCCATAATAAAAAAATATTTTACATCCTTGAAAAACAAATCAAACGTTGCGAACTTCATTTCACATGTTGTACGATTGGTCAGCTAAATCGTTCTGACTTAATTGATATCCGACAAACAAGCATTTTGGTTGATGCCTCTCATTTTCATCATGTCTTAGTACTGGAATTACACACAAAACCTATACAAATAATACTAAAAAAAAGTAAAACCCTACCCTATGCCATCTGTCATTGACCGCGCCTGCCAAAGATTTACCTGCTCCTTGTCAACAGAGCAGCAGTTTCTTTTCCTGTTAACAGGACGGGACTGCTGGCGTCATGGTGATTGACAACAGGCTTTCCCCAGTTAGGCTGTCGATCAGCATGAAACCAGTAGTCCCACCTTGTCAACAAGAAGAGAAACTGCCACTCTGTTGACGTAATGTCAGCGGAAGCTTGTGACCGCTCTGTGTCAGCAGGGAATATCACCGGACACAACACGCAGGTAGGTAGCAACGACCTGCCTGTAAGGCTATGTGCCCATGATTCAGAAGTAGCAGCGCTTTAAATGCAGTGTATTTCTAGAAATCGCTTTCACTATCCTGTAACTACGCTGTCAGTGAGTTGAGCTGAGTTAATTGGCTGTGAACCCGCAGTACCTTTGTCACACTCGCAGTGACGTCAGTGAGGTGAAAGGAGTTCACCGCAAGGCTCTGAGCCGAGCAAGCATTCACAGCTCAGTGTGTCTGCTGGATGGCAGGCTGTATAGTCGCATCATGCAACAATGGAGCCTGCCATCTAGATGTAGCAGAGCGTTGCGGGACAAATGGATTATTATATTAATAGACAAGTGAGAGATATGGTTGTCCATTATTTTAATTCTGTTACAGGGGATATTGGCTTCAGTGGACTGGGCAATGAAGTTAATATGGTTTAATTTAGATACATAAAAGGAGTCTGTGTAATTCTTTCAATGCCTTTCAATGAAAGGCCTTTTTTCTGGTTGTGTGGTTATTTTTTTTTTTTATCCAACATCACTATGGTGTTAGTAATTGGCATTATAAATGCCTCTCCATTATTAGTCTCTTGGCTTAATGTCACCTGACAATACAAAGGTGACATCAACACACCCCCCCCAACTATCACCCTACTTGCCACCACACCAGGGCAAATGGGAAGAGCGAGGCTAAGTGCCAGATTTTGTGCATCTTATGGGTTGGCTGAAAGCTGATGTTTTTAGTCTGGAAGGGGGCCAAAGTCCATGGCCCCTTCCTATGCTATTAATAACATGCTAGAGCCGTCTGCCTAGCCTTTGCTGGTTATTAAATATAGTGGAACTCTGTCTTTTTTTTTTTTCGGGGGCGTCGTGATTGCGGGTCACTGATGGGTTGGCATGACAACCAGAGGTCTCCTGCAGACCTCTATGGTTGGTAATGCCAGATTGCTATGAACGCCGGTCGGTGCTCATAGCAAGTCAGCAATTCTGCTACATACAGGCAATCTGATCAACTGCAGCTTCTAGTCCTCCATGGAGACTATAGAAGCATGCAAAAAGAGAAAAATGTTTAAAAAAATTAAAGTTCAAATCACCCCCCTTTCGTCACATTCAAAATAAAACAATAAAAAAAAAATCAAGCATACTAAATATGTGTATCGTCGCATTCAGAATCGCCCAATATATCCATATAGGAAAAGAATTAACCCGATCACTAAACAGCATAATGAGAAAAAAATTCAAAATGCTAGAATTAAGTTTTTGGTTGCTGCAACTTTGCATTAAAATACAATAACGGGCGGTCAAAATATCATATCTGCACCAAAATGGTATCATTAAAAACGTCAGCTCGGCTCGTGAAAAATTAGCTCTCACCCAACCCGCGATCACAAAAAATGGAGACGCTACGGGTATCTGAAAATGGCGCAGTTCTTTAAAAGTAAATAAATAAATTTTGGATTTTTTTTTTCACGACTGAAATAAAAGAGAACCTAGACATGTTTGGTGTCTATGAACTTGTAATGACCTGGAAAATCATGTTATTAGGTTAGCTTTAGCATTTAGTGAACATGGTGAAAAAAACTCAAAAATCAAATATGGGATTGCACTTTTTTTCCCTTTGCAATTTCACCACACTTGGGATTTTTTTTTCCCATTTTTGAGTACACAACATGATAAAACCATTGTTGTCGTCCAAAAGTACAACTCGTTCTGCAAAAAACAAGTCCTCAGATGGCCATTTAGACCAATGAAATAAAAAAGTTATGGCTCTGGGAAGAAGAGGAGCAAAAAATGCAAAAGCAAAAATACCTCTGGTCGTTAAGGGGTTAATCAGGAAAGGCTAAGTATACAGCTGTAAGCTGATATTAATAGCCTGGGAGCGTCCATGGGTATTAACCCCTTCCCAGGCTATAAACGTATGCCCCCAGCTGTCTGCTTTCCCTCTGCTTGTTAATACAATTTTGGGGGATCCCACACAGCTTTTTTCAGGAAATACTTTAGTATGTAATAAAATACATGTACAGTAAGCTACACAAGGACTGTACTAATTATATATGTCACTGACATCTTTCATATCTATTCTATGTGTATATATCTATTCTGTTCTGTCGGGTCACGCTGTGATTTTACCGTACAGTATACCATTATATAACTAACACACACACACACACACACACACACACACACACACACACACACACACACACACACACACACACACACACACACACATATATATATCGTGTGTGTATATATATATATATATATATATATCACATATATATCGTGTGTGTGTATGTATGTGTGTGTGTGTGTATATATATATATATATATATATATATATATATATATATATATATATACACACACACACACACACACACACACACACACACACACACACACACACTGTATGTTATATATCTTTTCCCTTCACCCATGACGGCACACCTGAGAGAGGGGTCCGCCCCGCCAGGACAGGAACCTACTGAAATATAAGGGGCTGTACCTCTCCCCCGCTTCGGTTGGGTTCCTATAATACAAATAACTTGGCACTCAACTGAATGATCCTTTGCACATGGAGTTATTTTATTATTTATATATATTTTCTATGCAGTGCTAGAAAGACGTTTCGGCCCACAATCGGCCTTCGTCAGTCCGACTGCTATCAAGGTGAAGTAACCCGGTATCAAACCAAGTATTCATATAGGTATCTGCTTCAAGAAATAGATCTATATTGTGCCTCCTATGATGATTAGAGAAATATGCTGATAGGTGAAATATATATATATATATATATATATATATATATACACAGAAAGGGATTATATAAATCCCATTTGAGAGTTCTGTTGATATTAGCCTGTTTGGACTGACACTATAGGGCACATTAGAGGACAGAGTCCGTATAAGACATGTGGAGCTGCTGTCGGCGTGCCGGGCTAGACGCGGTTTCCCCCACTCGTCTGAAAGCCGACACAGCAGCTCCGCATGTCTTATACGGACTCTGTCCTTTCAGGATGGTCTCCTAAAAGCCATTAGGTCAACAATGAGTCTAAAGGAGGAAAAGATGAATAAGTTTCTGGAAGCCGTCATGTTTGGGGGATTACAGGAGAGGAAAAAACGAACCTTTCCAGTCAATGACAAGGTTCAGGCACTTATTAATAGAGAATGTAGGAGACCGGAGAAGTCAGGAGCCCTACCCTCCTCCTCTATAACGAGGTATCCTTTTGAAGAAAGGGATGCAGCGATATGAGACAAAGTTCCAAAAATTGATGCGGCAGTGTCCAGGTCATCCAAGAGGTTGGCGCTGCCCTTAGAAGACTCGGGTTCTCAGGGACCCTTTGGATAAGAAGGCGGATTCCTACCTGAGACATACATGGGAAGCAGCAGCTGGAGGACTAAAACCCGCAATAGCTGGAACTTGCACGGCACGTTCCTTAATGATCTGGCTCCAGCAGCTTGAGGAACTAATCGCTTTCAAAGTAGCGAGGGAAAAGATCGTCAGACATGTATCTGTTACATTGGGCTGCGGCTTTTTTGGCAGATACATCTGCCAACTCTGATGCTGGCAGCTAGAGCGGCTGGATTGAATGCAGCAAGGCATGCTTTATGGCTTAAAGGGAACCTGTCACCCCCCCCAGGTGGTTTTAAGTAAAAGAGCCACCTTGTGCAGCACTAATGCTGCATTCTGTCAAGGTGGCTCTTTTTTTATGGTACATTCCACCGCAGAAATAATAGTTTTTAAAATTGGCAGACATATCTGATATTTGACAGGGGGGCAGGTCTTTCCCCATCTGACACCGACGCCTCACATCCATCATTCTTGTGTCTTTGCTCCGCCTCCTCAGCGTTCATTTCAAATGCTGGTGCCCGTGCTGTAATATCTTCTATTGGGCATGTGCAGTTAGCGCTGCCCTTCTCTGACATCACGTGATGTCCTTCCTACCGCGCCTACTCCCTCGGTCTCTCTTCCCCTGCCCCTCTCTCCTCCCTCTGTTTCTCTCTTCCCCTCTCTCCCTAGGTCTCCTCCCTCTCTCTCTCTCTCTATCTACCTCTCTCTCCCCACGCTGTCTCTATCTCTCTCTCCCACTCTGCTCTGTGACTGACAGCTCGTGCAGAAGGCGCTTGACGTCAGCACTGGCTCCGGATGCTAGGGGCAACCCTTTTGGCAATCGAGCTGTGGAGGTTTAAAAAAAAAAAAGGCCTAGCGATCCGCCGAGGCCCCGCCCACAGGCCCTCCTGCAGCCGTGACATCAATGGATGTGAACCCTGAGAACATGCAGCGCTGTGCAGGCAGCGGCTGCACTCTGGGCTTCCTGCTGGTGTGCATAGAGCGTCACTTCCTCCTGGACAATGCGTGCTAGCGCCTGAGCAGAGTTCATAGCTGCAGTCTCATCTCCCCCTGGGCTGGCACGGTAGGAAAGACATCATGACATGTGATGTCAGAGAAGGGCAGCACTAACTGCACATGCCAAATAGAAGATATTACAGCGCGGGCACCAGCATTTGAAATTAACGCTGAGGAGTCGGAGCAAAGACACAAGGAGGACATGAATGATGGATGTGAGGCATCGGTATCAGAGGGGGAAAGATCTGCCCACTGGACAAATTTCTGGTATGTCTCACAAATTTTAAAAATGCTTATTTTGGCGGTGGAAGGGGCGCTAAATAAAAGAGCCACCTTGACAGAATGCAGCATTAGTGCTGCACAAGGTGGCTCTTTTACTTAAAAACGCCTGAGGGGGGTGACAGGTTCCCTTTAAAGGCTGCCCAGGTGATCTACAATCTAAGGTCAAGCTATGTTCTCTGTCGTGTAATGGCCAGTTTCTATTTGGGAAAAATCTGGATGACATTCTAGAGAAAGCGAGTGACAAGAAAAAAGGTTTTCCCAGGTTCCCAGCGGAGAAGACCGTCTATTTGGAGGAAAAAATTCAGCAGGGGCTGTCCTCCAGGAGAAAGAAGAAAATGGGAAGATAAGAGGAAAAAGAAGTCCGGATTCATGTTCGCCTGGCCTTCCTCTACATCCAAGAAATACCCGCAATGATGCCAGAATCCCGGTGGGGGGAGGCTTTCATTTTTTGCTCAGGCCTGGGAAAATATCTCTTCCAACAGCTGGATCCTGAACATAGTGAAGGAAGGCCTGAAGATTAGTTTTATTGTCAGCCAACAAGAACATTTGTAATAACCCCCTGTCATGAAAGAGATAGGGGAACAACTGGCCCTAGAAACAGAGATCCTGGGTCTGGTGGACAAACAAGTTTTGTCCGAAGTCCTGAGCAAACAGGGAGGGGGTTCTAATCACCCCTCCTCTTAATAAAACCAAATAGTTCATTCAGAATAGTTATAAATCTCAAGGGTCTCAGTCGCTGGGTGGAAAATCATACCTTCAAGATTGAGTCACTGACTACAGCCATAATGCTTTCACTTAAAAGTGTTCTATGGTGGTAGTCGATTTAAAGGATTCCTATTATCACATCCCCATTCCATCCAAGCTATTAAAAATATTTGAAGGTGGCCCTATACATCCAGGGCAATCTCAGGCATTTTCAGTTCAGAGCCCTTCCCTTTGGCCTATCAATAACCCGAGGGTGTTTACCAAGGTCATAGCGGAGATGACAGCCTTCTTATAAATCCAGAACACAATTATAGTTCCCTATCTAGACGACTTCCTGATAGTAGAGGGTTCAGAGGACCATTGTGTTACACAGTTGAGACAGGTGTCCAAGACCGTACAAGAACTGGGCTGGATGATAAATACCCAAAAATCAAGATTACAACCCCTGAAGAGGCAGGCCTTCTTGGGGTTTATCCTGGACTCCGAACTATAAGCCTGTCTTCTACCCGAGAACAAAGTAGAGAAGGTGGTAAACCTGACCTTAGCAGCTATAGAGCGACCGCATATGACCCTTGTTGGGAACTCTGATGTCCTGTATCCTGGCAGTCAAATGGGCCCAATTTCATACCAGACATATACAGTGGGAAATACTATCAGCACAAAAACTGCTAAGAGGGCGTTTAGAAGGGAAGGTGGAGCTTATGCGTCAAGGACTCCCTCAGATGGTGGTCAGACAGGACTAATCTGACAGGGGTACCTTGGAAGAGGCCAATAAGCAACGTGATCCTGACAAATGCGACTTCCTAAGGGTGGGGGGCACACCTGAGAGGTCAGGCAATTCAGGAGTCCTGGGCGCATCAGTAGCGAAATTCATCATCAAATTTAAAAGCGCTTTGGGCGGTGAGCAAGTCCCTAGAAAACTTTATTCCTCTCCTCCGGGGCCGCGATGTTCGCATTATGTCAGACAACAGGGCCACGGTAGCATACATCAACCATCGGGGGGGGACAAGGTCATACTCCCTCATGGAAGTAACCAACAGCATTTTTCAGACAGCGGAACAACTTCTCTTGTCCCTGACGGCACTACATATAAAGGGGCAGAGAACATCGAAGCAGATTTCCTGAGCCACAACAAGCTAAAGCAGGGGGAATGGACCTTAAACCTCAGAGTTTTCCGGCAGGTAGTCCACCTATGGGGAATGCCGGAAATAGACTTGTTTGCCAACAAAAGCAACAGAAAAGTGAAAAAATTTTGTTCACTAAATTCAAGGGAAAGGCCTTTCACGGTAGACTCCCTGCAAATCCCTTGGAACTTCAAGAATGCTTACTCATTCCCTCCAGTAGCTTTGATTCCACAAGTGGTGAGGAAAGTCAGGATCGAGCAAGCGAGAGTGAATTTGATTGCCCCATTCTGGCCAAAAAGGCCGTGGTTTTCCCTATTACGGATAATATCGCTGTCAGAGCCATGGGTCTTGCTGGAGATCCCAGACATCCTGTGTCAGGGTCCAATATTCCACACGCAGGTTAAGTGGTTCCATCTTGCAGCGTGGAATTTGTAAGGTTGCTTCTGAGTAGTAAAGGTTTTTCTCCAGGGCTAGTTCCTACCTTGCTGAAGAGTAGGAAACCCAGAATTACAAAGATCTACGGCAGAACAATGGAGTAAATTCCTGGGGTTCTTGGGGGAGCCGTCCAGTCAAAAACCTCCGATTGGTCCTATCTTAGAGTTTCTACAGTCGGGATTGCAACTGGGACTAGCTGTTAATACCCTTAAGGTTCAAGTGTCAGCATTAGGTGCCTTTTTATAACTGTATCCTAGCAGCGAACAGATGAGTAGCAAGGTTCATAAAATACTGCCATAGAGCCAAACCAATCCCGATGCCGAAAGTTTCCCCGTGGGATCTAAACTTGGTATTGGAAGCCCTTACAAAGGAACCATTTTAACCCATACATCAGTTGTCTATAAAGTATCTTACTCTGAAAACAATCATATTAGTGGCTCTTACTTCAGCCTGTAGGGTGAGTGATCTACAGGCCCCCTCTCTATAAATCTGCCTTATACACAGGTATATGAGGATAGGATTGTGTTGAAAACGACCTGGCATATCTACCCAAGGTAGTGTCAGATTTTCATAGAAGTGAAGAGATTATCCTTCCCTCCTTCTGCGAGAACCCAAAAATTTCAGGGGAAAAGAAATTTCACAATTTAGATGTTAGGAGGGCGCTATTGGATTATATGTCTGCGACTAGCCAGTGGAGGAGGTCCCAGTCCTATTCGTAGCCTTTCAGGGTGGCAGGAAGTGTTATGGGGTGTCAAAGGGGACCCTTGCCAGACGGATTAGGGAAGCCTTTGGTATAGCATACTCAGCTAGTGGTACTCCGATTCCTGATGGCATCAAGGCTCATTCCTCCAGAGCCGTGGCGACCTCCTGGGGAGAGAAAGCGGAGGTATCAATTGACCAAATTTGTAAGGCTGCTACCTGGGCCTCACCATCAACCTTCTTTAGGGCACTATAGGTTGAACCTATCCTCCTCGGCTGACTTAACCTTTGATAGAAGGGTGCTTCAAGCGGTGGTCCCTCCCTAAGGTATTTTCGAAGTCTCCAAAAATCTCTCAGGTGTGCTGTCATGGGTGAAGGGAAAACCACCAAGGTTACTTACCGGTAGCCGTTTTTTCCGGAACCCATGACAGCACCCGTATATTCCCCCCCTTTTCACCTTATGGGTGTGCACGATAGTTGGGTGTATTTATGATGTGGTGTTGGATATGTGTGTTACTAACTGGGAAGTCCTCTCATGCTCTGTAACCAACTGAAGCGGGGGAGAGGTACCGCCCCTTTTGTTTCAGTAGGTTCCCTGTCCTGGCGGGGCAGATACCCCTCTCAGATGTGCTGTCATGGGTTCCGGAAAAACCGGCTACCGGTAAGTAACCTTGGTGGTTTTTGTATTGATCTGTCTGTATATCTAATCGCTCTATATCTATATCTTGAAGAGTATTTCCTTGGAAAACTGTATAAATTACATAGAGAATTGCTCTATGTAAAAGCTCATGTTAAAATCGCATTGCAATTGGATCAAATTCGCATGTAACTTGGATGCTATGTGTTAAAATCTGATTGTACTCGCATGAAAATTGCATGGCATGTGCATGACACTCGTCCTACTTTTCAGGACTGAAATAGGAATTTTTTTTTTTCACAGTGATGATTACGAGCCCTTAATGGGTGGTTATTTAGGGCCTAGAACCTAGTAGTTGCGAATAGTGTGAGATGAATGAAGTTAGACTTGGGTTATTTACCTATGTAGTTTTTTCATTTTTTTTTTTTTGTAATATTATGTTATTGTATATATACGTGGAATATCCTATACATGTAAGCCCTCTGACATGTAAGCCAAATAAAACTAGAATCTTAGTTCCTTGACTAATATCAATTTTCAGATTGCACTTGGGATTTTTCCGGCACAAAGGTGGGCTCTGGCTGAAAACTCTTGTCAGCCCGGACATGTGACATTTGTTTTGTTTTCCATGTATGTCTAAAACTTTATTAACCACACATGGTTTTAATCTAGTATGTGCAGTGCCATCTGTGAGGGAAGTATCCTGTCTGTAAGCCACGGCCGCGGTTTTCCATTGACATGAAAAGCTTGAGACTATAATAAGGCCCATATTTTACAGGCAAGGCTGCGTGTGCAACATGGCTTAAACTGTGAGCACATAGAGGGAGTACCCTGAACTATGTAAAGCAGTAGTTTTTACTTATTGCTAGGTTGAAGTTGTACAGATGTTATGGCCAAATAACAGAATTTTGGGGTCCAAAATTGATTTTTGATATTCTGGGCTCACTGAAAAACCATAAATCTGAAAATAAAATATTCTGCATTAAGTATAATTATACTTTGAATATGTTGTATCATTTTTCACTTGTTTTTAGCAATGCTTTCTGAAACTTTAATGTCTGTATGTGCCAAACCCGGCCCTCCAAGCCCTTACAATCAAACAAAATGACCAAATCTTGTCATGTCAGCTTATATTTATCAATATGGGGATGATCAAAATGCACATAAAAAAACTCTTTAGATGCCCTTTCTATTTATTTCAATGGGAATTCACATTGCTGTTATATAACCCTACAAAAACCTCTTTGAAAACTCAGTGGCTTCCAAATACTCCATATGAACATTGCACAGTTGTGGAGGCTGAGCAAACTCTTCTCTGCCTTAAGTGAGGGCATAAACCGATCTACCATTATAGTAAATCCACCTGCTCAATATTTCTACAAAGAAGACAGAAGGACAAAGTGACATTTTTATTGATACCATTTTTTTTATATACGTCTCTTGAACCTTTTTGCCATGTTTAGTTTATTTTTTTAGAGCTTGGATCATTATGGATGTGGTGGTAACAAATGTGCGCTCATATTGTAGTTAAGTCCCCATATTGTATTTGTGTCCCTATATCCAGGTCCTCATATTTACTTATGTCCCCATATTGTAGTTATTTCCCCTTCTAGGTTCTCATATTGCAGTCAGGTCCCCATACTGTAGTTTTGTCCCCATCCATGTCCTCATATTGTAGTTATGTCCCCATATTGACGTTATGGCCACATCCAGGTCCCAATATTGTTGTCATGTGGCTATATCCAGGTCCTCATATTGTAGTTGTCCCCATCTAGGTCCTCATATTTTAGTTATGTCCCTAGGTTTTAGAGGAGGAAAATTAAAAAAATAAAAACTGAAGCAAAAAATGTGGTCAGTTCTGTTTTAATATCCCCCATCCCTATCCTGGTATGCATGGCCCCCATCCCTATCCTGGTATGCATGGCCCCATCCCCATTCTGGTATGCATGGCACCCGTCCCCATTCTGGTATGCATGGCACCCATCATCATCCATTCTGGTATGCATGGTGCCCATCATCCCCATTCTGGTATGCATGGCCCCCCTCGTCCCGCTCCTGGTTGTGCATGGCCCCCCTCGTCCCATTCCTAGTTGTGCATGGCCCCCCTCGTCCCATTTCTGGTATGCATGGCCCCCCTCATCTCTATCTTGGTATGCATAGCTTCTATCCCCATCCCTATCCTGGTATGCATGGCCCACTTATCACTATCCTGGTATGCATTACAAAAACATAAGCCATTCTACTTACCTTCCCTGCGCTCCCTTGCAGCATCCTGTTCTGATGCCAGCAACTGATTTATGCTTGCTTATGCTTGTAAGCAGCGCATGGTAGTGACTTCATGTGCTGCTTACAAGCAGAGGACAACTGCTGGAATACTCGCTGGTCCCCACGCCAAGGACTATAGGAGTTGAGAGCAGTGAATATTCATTTCACTTTAATAGCAGGCACAGTAGCCGACTTCCTGCTGCTGGGCTCTGAAGTGTACCCGCTACTTAAGGGAATGAATATTCACTGCTCTCCACTCCATGGGCGTGGAGAGCAGTGAATATTCATTCCCTTAAATAGACACTGTGGTGTAATGACCACTGTGTCCGCTAGGGGGCGCTGTGTGGATGTCCCAAGAGAGAGAATGAGTGGCAGAATCCTGAAGGACCATTATGTATCTCAAGGTGGGTGGTGGCCTTGAGATGGAGACTGATGTGTTGATCAGCAGTGATACTGCTGATGTGTTGTGTCAATGTGTCAGGGAGAAGTCTCCAGGTAGCTGGGGAGACGGGCAGGCCCAGTTACCTACAAACCCACCCAGGGTGTGTGTTTAAGAACGCTAGTGCAAAGTGTGTGTGAATGGTTCAAGGACCTGTGATGAGGTCATAGCCATGTGACCCGGTGCGCGTGGCTACGGACCTTATAAGGTGGCCAGGGTAGGTCACATGTGGTGAATGCAGGGACCTGGTTGGTCCGTTGTGAAAGGTCCCGCTGGGAGATGGGTCTCCTGGCTAACAGCATGTGGAGTGGCTGTGTGTAACGGCTGCACGTGCCTGATGATTCCCTGTAGGGAATAGATGTCTGCAGCATGGAGAAACAGCCATGAGGAAACCCTGACATGGGTGAGATAACTATGAGGCTGAAGAGCCTGTGTATGCCAACCTGTGTGACCACAGGGAGGACAGAGAGAAGCTCTGTCAAGGACGCTATGCTGATATGAACTTTATGTTGCTTGCTTTGGTTTATTCTGCATAAATAAACCGCATGGACTATAATGGTTTTATGGAAAACCCATGCCGGAACTTGTTTTGTGGCGGCTAAGCGAGAATCCCCTATGTGAATGACAGCGCTACCTCACAACACACATTCAATTGAAATGTACGATATTTTTTTGACTATTATCTGCTGTGGATGTAGAAGTGAGGGAGCGGCAGCGGTGGAGCTGCGGGTCCCGGGAGGCAGGAGCCGGCTGCCGCAGCCAACACGTGACCACTATTGCAGTGAAATGAATAAATGAATATTCATAGCTCTCCACTCTCATGGTTGTGAAGAGCAGTGAATATTAATTTCTCTTTAGCAGCGGTCACAGTGTTGTCCGCTGCGGCTGGCTCCTGCCTCCTGGGACCCGCTGGTCCACCCCTTTCGCTCTCCCACCTCGCCATCCACAGCCATAGCAGATAATAGTCTGAAAAATACGGTACATTTCAATTGAATGTGTGTCTAAGGACGCACATTCAGCTGAAATAAAACGCTGCAGTCTGCGGATCCCCTGAACCAGGCTGGGATCACCAAGGGGTCTACAGTTCCAATGGACCGCATGAAGCAGCCTCAGGGGCCCACGTGTACAAGTGCAGTTATTGGGTGCATGGAGGACGTGGATACGGAAGAATACGAGGCATCAGATTCCGAGAAAATTTAAAAAGCGGGAACAGGGAAGTGTTTGATTAAGCAGGCCTATCGCCTCACTTCACTAAAGAGAGTTTTGTTTTTAAAGTGCGCTTAAAAATGTGGGGACTAGATATTAGTCGGATCGTCTGCAGGGCTGTATTTAGGGTTTGTGCTGCCCTAGGCACTTTTCGTGCTGCCTCCCCCCCACTGGTGAGTATGACTAATGCAGACACTGCATAGGCTACTTTCACATTTAACGGATCCGTCATCAGTGACCAGAGATAGGGCTGGGAGGAGCTGTACCTTGCTTCTGAGCATGCTCAGTACAGCAAAGTGGATCTATTTCACAGATCTGTTTTTTTCACGGATCTGTACAGATCCGTATCCATAGACATCCATGTTATTTGACTCTGAAAGCTACGTATCCACGTCTGTCCGTTTGTGTCGGCGTTTTTCAAGGCAGCCCTAAACCAGAGCAGTCTCCGATTCTGGGTGCATGAAAAAAATGACACAAATGGATCAGTGACAAAACGAATAGAATAAAACGAATAAAAAAAATAGACACGGCTCAGAAATGTAGCAGTGTGAAAGCACCCTAAGATGTTTTTGATTGAAAAAGCATTTGAATTCAGTAAATGTGGCCTATTAGACTGGAGACACAAGGTGTGAGATGCATGCGAGATACTTGTACGAGTCTTACATGACTCACCTGGGACGGTTGCAGGAGGGAGCATGTCAGCTGTATGAGTTTCTATGCAGCTGACACACTCACGTCCAGAGAGCCTGCAGCTGTCCCAGGTGAGTTATGTGACACTCATGCGAGTATCTCGCATGCCTCTCGGTCCGTGTTTCCAGCCTTAATGCTGCAAAATCAACAAATGACCATTGGAACATAGTGTATAAGCATGGTAAAATAGCAGTCATTATTCCATGAAGCGCTACAACTCCTTCAGTCAACTGATCAGTGCTGGTGTCAATATTGATGGCCTATTGTAAGGATAGGATAGCAATATTAAATCCTCAAATCAATAAAAACAGATGTCTAGTGCATATGATGTGCATAGAAAGAGCAAATACACAATCTGCCAGCAAAAAATATTCTTGCATAGCTATTATGGAAGCATGATGGCTCAGTGGTTATCACTGTACACGGTAGCTCTGTGGTTATCATTGTATATGGTGGCTTAGTGCTTAGCACTGTATATGGTGGCTCAGTAGTCAGCACAACAGCTTTGTAGCACTGGGGTCTGGGGTTCAAATCCCAACAAGGATGACATCTGCAAAGTGTTTATATGTTCTCCCCGTGTTTGTGTGGGTTTCCTATCACACTCTAAAGACCTACTAATAGGGACAGTGTTGATGTATGTAAAGCGCTCTGGAGTTAATAGCGCAATATCAATGAACAAATATTATTCCTAATATTATGTCACAATACCAGGATCTGAGGATCTTCTGTTTCGAGGTCAAGAGCTCTCTGATGCGATGTTGCTGCCTGTTTCGCTGTCTTCCTCTTTTGACACTGCAGTGTGGTGGACAAAAAAATACTAACTGGTTAACAGCAAGAAGTATGGTGTCTGTACTAACTGAGCTATAAGCTCTCCCCATACCATGTCCAGCAGACATTGGAGGATTACCGTATACTTGTGTATAAGCCGAACCCATTAATTTTGCCACAAAAAGCTGGGAAAACTTATTGACTCGCGCATAAGCCTAGGGTGGAATATGCAGCAGCTACTGGTAAATTTCAGAAATAAAAATAGATACCAATAAAAGTAAGATTAACTGAGACATCAGTAGGTTAAATGTTTTTGAATAGCCATATTGAATCAGGAGCCCCATATAATGCTCCATAGAGTTCATGATAGGCCCCATAAGATGCTCCCTGCAAAATACGCCCCATATAATGCTGCACAAAGGTTAATAATGGCCCCATAAGATGCTCCATAGAGTATGACCCATATGCTGCTCCATAAAGGTTATGGCCCCATAAGACGTTCCATAGATTATGCCCCATATGCTGCCCCATAAAATGTTCCATAGAATAGGCCCCATGAGATGCTCCATAGATTATGCCCCCATAAGATGCTCCACTGAATATGCCCCCACAGTGGCGGACTGGAGTGCTAAGGGCCCACCAGTAACATTGACTTTGGGGGCCTACTTTTCACTTGCATACAAATATTACACTACTCTCGTTCACAAATTTACCTATATCTCTATATAATAAAAAACTGGGTAGTTTGGTTAATGAATGATGATCTGTTCTGCACAGATTGAATCAATTGAATTATGCCAAGTACTGCCCATATAGTGGGGTTGAGGGCCCAGATCTGCACAGGGGCCCACCCTGTTACCCTATAGGCCTGTCTGAGCCTGTTCCCCCATATGCTGCCCCCATAAGATGCTCCACTGAATATGCGCCTTATGCTGCCCCCATAAGATGCTCCACTGAATATGCCCCAATATGCTGCCCCCATAAGATGCTCTACTGAATATGCCACCATATGCTGCCCCCCATAAGATACTCCATTGAATATGCCCCCATAAGATGCTCCACTGAATATGCCACCATATGCTGCCCCCATAAGATACTCCACTGAATATGTCCCCATATGCTGCCCCCATAAGATGCTCCACTGAATATGCCCCCATAAGATGCTCCACTGAATATGCCCCAATATGCTGCCCCCATAAGATGCGCCATTGAATATGCCCCCATAAGATGCTCCATTGAATATGCCCCGATATGCTGCCCACATAAGATGCCCCATAGATTGAGACCATATATTGCTGCTGTCGCTACTGCAGGTATTTAAAGAAAAACAAAAAAAAAACACATACTTGCCTCTCGTCGCTGGGGGCATGTGCCGGTGTGCTGAGCAGGCGGACACCGGTGCGCTATGGGTGACAGGTGTCACCGCTGGCTCAGGAGATATTCACCTGTCCCACCGCTACTCGTCACTGTCTGCCTGCTGGGTCCCTCTGTCAGTGACTGTTCAGGCAGAGGGCGCCCACGGACTACGTCATCGCGCCCTCTGCTGCGTGAACATCGCGGGCAGACAGCGGCGAGCAGCATTGGAACCGGGACAGGTGAATATAGCATATACTTTCCTCCCCCTGGCGCGGTCTCTCCACGGTCTCCTTTCCTTCCTTCAGTGGTCACAAGGTACCGCTGATTAAAGTCATAAATATGCGCATATTCATGACTTTAATGAGCGGTACCATGTGACCGCTGTAGGAAGGAAAGGAGACCGTGGGACAAGCAAGAGGGCTGCAGAGACGAGTCGGGGGGGGAGACAGTATGATCTGACACCCCTGCTCCCCCCTGAAAATGTCGGCTTATACACGAGTATATACGGTATTTACAAAAAAAAAAGAAGAGTTGTGATGTCATTTCTCGTTCAACCTCTTCATTTATCTACCCCCCCAGGCTCATTCCCTGCCGCTAATTCTCCACCCGGCTCATCCCCCTCCCCCCGGTGTATCAGGCGGCCAGATCCCCCCCCCCCCCCCCCCGCCTAGAATATACCTGGGGTTAAAGTGGCCTATACCCCATCACACCATCAAAAACGGGGCCCGGCCATGCCGCACACGGGGGTCCCCAGGCAGCGCACGGGGGGCAGAGGCAACACACAGTGGCCCCAGGCAACGCACAGGGGGCAGAGACAGCACACAAAAGGGGTAGGAGACAGCGCTGTCGCTGCCCTCCGTGCGCTGCCAGGGGACGCGTTTTTGATGGTTCTCAAAAGCGTGAAAAATCCGATCTCCAGCATCTGGGCTATATTCTTGCCCAGAGGGGTATAAACTGGCCTAGGACACTTTAATCCCGGGTATATTCTGGGCGGGGGTTAATCTGGCCTGTTACATCGGCACTCATTCTCCACCCGGCTCATTCCACCCCACCCCACCCCTGCCACTCATTCCACCCCGGCACCCATTCTCCACCCGGCTCATACCCCCCCCCCGCACTCATTCTCCACCCCACTGCTCAGTCTCCCCCTAGCTCATTGCTCCCCCCCAGCGCTCATTCTCCACCCCGCTGCTCAGTCTTCCCCTGGCTCATTGCTCCCCCCAGCGTTCATTCTCCACCCCGCTGCTCAGTCTCCCCCTGGCTCATTGCCCCCCCGGCGCTCATTCTCCACCCCGCTGCTCAGTCTTCCCCTGGCTCATTGCTCCCCCCCCAGCGTTCATTCTCCACCCCGCTGCGCAGTCTTCCCCTGGCTCATTGCTCCCCCCCAGCGTTCATTCTCTACCCCGCTGCTCATTGCCCCCCCGGCGCTCATTCTCCCCCTGGCTCATTCCCCCCCAGCGCTCATTCTCCACCCCGCTGCTCAGTCTCCTCCCGGCCCCCATTCTCCCCCTGGATCATTCATTGCCCCCCCAGCTGCTCAGTCTCGCCCGGCCCCCATTCTCCCTCTGGATCATTCATTGCCCCCCCCAGCGCTCATTCCCCCCCCCCCCCCCGCTCAGTCTCGCCAGGCCCCCATTACCTGGATCATTCATTCAGTCTCGCCAGGCCCTCATTCTCCCCTGCCCTGGATCATTCATTGCCCCCCCCCGGCGCTCATTCCCCCCCCCCCCCGCTGCTCAGTCTCGCCAGGCCCCCATTCTCCCCCTGGATCATTCATTGCCCCCCCGGCGCTCATCCCCCCCCCCCCGCTGCTCAGTCTCACCAGGCCCCCATTGTCCCCCTGGATCATTCATTGCCCCCCCGCCCACGATGCTCAGTCTCACCAGGCCCCCATTCTCCCCCTGGATCATTCATTGCCCCCCCGGCGCTCATCCCCCCCCCCCGCTGCTCAGTCTCACCAGGCCCCCATTGTCCCCCTGGATCATTCATTGCCCCCCCCCCGCCCCCGATGCTCAGTCTCACCAGGCCCCCATTCTCCCCCTGGATCATTCATTGCCCCCCCGGCGCTCATCCCCCCCCCCGCTGCTCAGTCTCACCAGGCCCCCATTGTCCCCCTGGATCATTCATTGCCCCCCCCCGCCCCCAATGCTCAGTCTCACCAGGCCCCCATTCTCCCCCTGGATCATTCATTGCCCCCCCGGCGCTCATCCCCCCCCCCCGATGCTCAGTCTCACCAGGCCCCCATTGTCCCCCGACGCTCAACCCCCCCGCTGCTTAGTCTCGCCAGGCCCCCATTCTCCCTCTGGATCATTCATTGCCTCCCCCTCCCCGCTGCTCAGTCTCCCCCCCCCCCCCCCCGGCCCCCATTCTCCTTCCAGCTCACCTGTCCTGGCACGGTCTGGTCCCTGCTCCTGCTGCTGCATCATGTCATGTGATTGCGTCTAGCGAGGAGCCGCCGGTGCCGGTATCTTGAACTTCTTCCTGTTTGTCTCAGCGTGTGGTCACGTGGTGCCGCTCATTAAAAGCATGAATATGGGCGCCACGCCTATGAGAGAGGAGTGGCGTCCATATTCATGATTTTAATGAGCGGTACCACGTGACCACACGTTGAGGCAGGAAGACAGATATTGTGGCAGCCGTACAGGACCATCGGAGCTGCAGCAGGCACCGCTGGAGCCTGGAGGAGGTGAGTATGATGGTGGGGGATGTGAACGAGGATGAGGGCCGACCCCTGGACCAAAAAAAAAGCACTTGCTCAGGTGCCGCCCCGCCCCAGGCACGGGCCCTCCAGTGCCTAATGGCAAATACGGCCCTGATCGTCTGGTATAGTGCATTACAGAAATCTGGCAATCAACTTTATTGAATTGGAAGTAATGTATATTATTTAACAGAAAGTCTGTTGAGAGAGTCATTTTGTTTAAAGTGAACAAATACTGCATTTAAAGGGGTTGTCTCATGAAAAGTTTAAATACACCAACTATTATCCTTCATTTTGAGGCCATAAAGCAGAAATATAATATTGCACCAGAGAAAGAAGAGCTTTAACACACAGCCATGTGTGTAATTAAAATAGTTATCTATATTAGAAAATGTAATAAAATAATGTTAAAAATATAAGACAATTACCACAGATACAGGGAAGAAAGGTGGGTATATCCGGGACAGTAATCCTCACAAAAAATTAATAAAATGAAAAAAAAAAAATTAACTTTTTTGAATTTACCAAATGACTGCAATGAAACAAAGAGTGAAAAATGTAAAGGGTCTGAATACTTTCCATACCCACTGTATACTATCAGTATGTCTTTGATGTGTGGAAAGAAACAGGAGAACCCATAGGAAACCCACGCAAACACTGGGGGGAACATACAAAACTCCTTGCAGATACAATATAAAATAAAAGTGATAAAATACAGATGTGCCTTATAAATTGAATTCGGGATTGCTGCTAGCGAAGGAGAATGCTGCGGGAAATCTAGACAGATAGCAATGCTCGTTGAGTCTCCTGCGGTTTGACACGGATATTCGTTAGATAACATTTTATAAAGGGTCTTGCCAGACTCATCACTCCTGCCTCTTCTGAGGTAAACTGGGGATGGCTCATGAGATTAGATTCTAATCCAGTTTTAGCCCTCATTTCTGCTGTGGGTCATATTTTCTCCCAGAAACCTTCTAGAGAAACAGTATGGCTGTCGGCTTATTGAACATCCTTGACTTCAAGCACTCTATACATGCCACATATAAGTCTGATATATCCATAATTCAGGGAGATATTGTGCTCCTGTGGGTTGCCAGTCACCAAAACTTTTGTAAATTTACCCAGAGATACTATGTTCCCCAGTAATGCATATATCCATGGATTCTGTAAAACTAGAATTATAATCCAAAAGCCTTAAAATATTATACTAATTTGTCCTGTGTATGTAGTACAGACAGCAGCTGCACAGACCGGCTTTCTTCTTAATGAATCGGGCCCTTCTGACTCCATCATGTCCCCTCATCAAGACTTGTGTTAACAACACTGGTCGTGATGAATCCAGGCCTAAGAGTGCAGTGAAATGTGCTTTTTAATTTTTGTAATTTCCACTTGCTTACCCAGAGCTCTAATACCTTTTCAAATAGTGGGAGCTATGATTGTGTATATCAGATACCAGAAGATCAGTTCAGTGCTGGATACTTGCCAGGGCTGGTCTGGCCATTTTGCAATTCTGGCAAATGCGAGAAGGACCGGTCCGGTTATGGGCCTCCTTATCTGCTACATTGTTAACAGAATTGGTGTTCTCAAGACACACATACTGTTATGAGTTGTGACTGAGCACAAAGTCGCTGACTCCATTACTTACCCCAGCAGGCCACAGGTATCTTTAGAATTATTGGCCTTGTAGTAAATCTTCCTTTATTCCATCCAGGGTTAAGCCCCCGTCACACACAGCGATCTCGCTGCCGTGTATCGCTGATCGTGCTCGAATGCCCTGGACTTTATTTTGATCGTTGGTCTCCCGCTGGACAGCACGCGTCGCTGCGTATGGCAGGCGGGAGAGCAGCGATCAGTGAGCTCCCAGCTCGTATCCAAGGTAAACAGCGGGTTTCTAAGCGCCGCGCGGCGCTTAAAAACCCTTTGTGTACCTTAGATACCTGCGTGCTGGTGCAGGGAGCTGGTAACCACGGTAAACAGTGGGTTTCTAAGCGCCGCACGATCGCTGGTGAGTCGCTATGTGTGACAGGGCCCTAATATTAGTAATTTATCCCCATCCGGTGGTTGGGGACGGGGGCAAGATGGGCCTGTGTGATTTCAAATGCCATGGCTGAATTTTAGTCCCAGTCCGCACCTTGTACTTGCTCACATTTTCCCTATAGTAGATGCACCACTGATTTCAGAGAGTGCTGATTGCTTACACCTATAGATGTAAATATCATTGGTAAAGACTTTTTTTTATAATACAAGAGTCTGATTTTCTCAGAATAGACTTACCGTATATACTCGAGTATAAGTCGAGTTTTTCAGCCCCCTTTTCGGGCTGAAAAAGACCCCCCTCGACTTATATTCGGGTCACGGTGCCAACTTACCTGGTCCCCGTCATCTCCGCGGTCCCAGTCATCTCCGCGGTCCCCGGTGTTCGTCTGCGGTCCCCTGCAGCGTCCTGGCGGCGGGTGATGATAGGGCCGCGGCAGCGTTCAAAATCTCTGCGCGCCGCGCTCTCCCATCCTCCGGCAGTGACGTGCAGGGGGCGCGATGACGTGGAAAGCACGCGCCCTCTGCCTGAGTCACTGAAGAGCCGGCGACGCTCAGGAGCAGCTGTCATCAACGTAGGTGAGTATATAGTGTTTTTTTTTTTTTTTTTTCTAAATTCCAGCAGGGGCAGCGGCAGCAACATGTTAGGATTACTGGTAATCCTATCACTTTGGGGGCAGCATTACGGTATTTGGGCCACCATTCACTGTGCAGCATTTATGGGGGCATATGTTGTGCAGTGTTATTTGGGCCACCATTCACTGTGCAGCATTTTGGGGGCATACTGTATGTTGTGCAGCATTATTTGGGCCAGCATTCACTGTGCAGCATTTTGGGGGCATACTGTATGTTGTGCAGCATTATTTGGGCCAGCATTCACTGTGCAGCATTTTGGGGGCATACTGTATGTTGTGCAGCATTAAATTTACCAGTATCTTCGGCAATTCACACTCTAGACTTCTACTCGAGTCAATAAGTTTTCCCAGGTTTTTGAGGCAAATTTATGGGGGTCGACTTATACTCGGATCGACTTATACTCGAGTATATACGGTACCTAGTTTCCTATGATGCACATAAATAGAAGAACAAAATAATTGAGGGAATTGCTCAGTATGATGTCATTTTCACTGAGTATCTTGACAGATGTAATGAACAGCTGAGGCTGGTGCTGCTTTGATCTGTGCAGTCCCCCAATGACCTTGAGGACTATTCTTTTCCCGAATAATAACCTGCAAATCTACTGTAAAAGGGCAGACATCTACACATGTTTCTTTTGCATTGAGGTTGACCTGATGTTTTGATGTCTAGTGAAGCAGTGTGTTGCATGGCCTATGTGATTGCCATTGTGCACCCTAGATAAAAGCAACAAAGCACATGGGCGAGATCATATTTCCCAGGTCGGATCCATGCCTAGACCATTAACTCATTAGTATGAAAACAATTAATAACTTTACATGACTTAGTTCTTGAATAGTCTGGATTCAGATCTTCAGTATAGAAAACCTGGTGCTAACCTTAACAGAAACTACATAAAGAGATTTAATTTAGAGATGCAGTATGTCATTATCACATGGGTCCATTCATTACCTGCAAATCATTTAAGCTGAGGTCCTCATTTATATAGTTATATTATACCCATGTGTTTCAGTCTGAACAGAGCTTGGGAGTCCAGAGGGATTTATGGTACTGGAGGTTTGGTTTGGTAGAACCACAAGGGCTGTTTCATCAAGAATAGAAGCTTTTAAATGGAACCTGACAACTGATTCAAGCTGCCTTGACCACAGGCAGCATGAATCGGACACCAGCTTTGATCCTGCAGCCGTGAACATTTTACTCTGAAATTCTGTGATATTACATAGAACACATACTTTGAAAAACCATCTGCTCACCATGCTTCTCGAATGTCTAGTCCAAGAAGCAGGCAAAACAGAAGCCGCGGAGACACCATCACATGTTTCTCAACGCAAGCAATGACTAGCCAGGTCTTTCACCGGGAAGGAACAACCACGGGAAGGGCAGTCTCCAATGAAGGAAACCAGCTATGCCAAAACATGGTATCCATCCACAGACAGCTGTTTCGGGGTATTTGCCCCTCATCAGTGTGGAGTAGGAAACTGGCTAGTAGGAGCAATGCCTAGTAGAAGACTGTGAAAAAATGAGGATGATTGACCTCATGGAGATCAATGCCTAGTAGAAGAGTCTTCTACTAGGCATTGCTCCTACTAGCCAGTTTCCTACTCCACACTGATGAGGGGCAAATACCCCGAAACAGCTGTCTGTGGATGGATACCATGTTTTGGCATAGGTGGTTTCCTTCATTGGAGACTGCCCTTCCCGTGGTTGTTCCTTCCCGCTGAAAGACCTGGCTAGTCATTGCTTGCGTTGAGAAACATGTGATGGTGTCTCCGCGGCTTCTGTTTTGCATGTTTTACATATTTCCCATAAGGGATGGGGGCAGTGCTCTAGAATCACTGCGTTGAGAAACACGTGATGGTGTCTCCGCAGTGTTGGATGTTGATCTCCATGAGGTCAATCATCCTCATTTTTTCACAGTCTTCTACTAGGCATTGCTCCTACTAGCCAGTTTCCTACTCCACACTGATGAGGGGCAAATACCCCGAAACAGCTGTCTGTGGATGGATACCATGTTTTGGCATAGGTGGTTTCCTTCATTGGAGACTGCCCTTCCCGTGGTTGTTCCTTCCCGCTGAAAGACCTGGCTAGTCATTGCTTGCGTTGAGAAACATGTGATGGTGTCTCCGCGGCTTCTGTTTTGCATGTTTTACATATTTCCCATAAGGGATGGGGGCAGTGCTGTAGAATCACTGCGTTGAGAAACACGTGATGGTGTCTCCGCAGTGTTGGATGTTGATCTCCATGAGGTCAATCATCCTCATTTTTTCACAGTCTTCTACTAGGCATTGCTCCTACTAGCCAGTTTCCTACTCCACACTGATGAGGGGCAAATACCCCGAAACAGCTGTCTGTGGATGGATACCATGTTTTGGCATAGGTGGTTTCCTTCATTGGAGACTGCCCTTCCCGTGGTTGTTCCTTCCCGGTGAAAGACCTGGCTAGTCATTGCTTGCGTTGAGAAACATGTGATGGTGTCTCCGCGGCTTCTGTTTTGCATGTTTTACATATTTCCCATAAGGGATGGGGGCAGTGCTCTAGAATCACTGCGTTGAGAAACACGTGATGGTGTCTCCGCAGTGTTGGATGTTGATCTCCATGAGGTCAATCATCCTCATTTTTTCACAGTCTTCTACTAGGCATTGCTCCTACTAGCCAGTTTCCTACTCCACACTGATGAGGGGCAAATACCCCGAAACAGCTGTCTGTGGATGGATACCATGTTTTGGCATAGGTGGTTTCCTTCATTGGAGACTGCCCTTCCCGTGGTTGTTCCTTCCCGCTGAAAGACCTGTTTAGTCATTGCTTGCGTTGAGAAACATGTGATGGTGTCTCCGCGGCTTCTGTTTTGCATGTTTTACATATTTCCCATAAGGGATGGGGGCAGTGCTGTAGAATCACTGCGTTGAGAAACACGTGATGGTGTCTCCGCAGTGTTGGATGTTGATCTCCATGAGGTCAATCATCCTCATTTTTTCACAGTCTTCTACTAGGCATTGCTCCTACTAGCCAGTTTCCTACTCCACACTGATGAGGGGCAAATACCCCGAAACAGCTGTCTGTGGATGGATACCATGTTTTGGCATAGGTGGTTTCCTTCATTGGAGACTGCCCTTCCCGTGGTTGTTCCTTCCCGGTGAAAGACCTGGCTAGTCATTGCTCGCGTTGAGAAACATGTGATGGTGTCTCCGCGGCTTCTGTTTTGCATGTTTTACATATTTCCCATAAGGGATGGGGGCAGTGCTGTAGAATCACTGCGTTGAGAAACACGTGATGGTGTCTCCGCAGTGTTGGATGTTGATCTCCATGAGGTCAATCATCCTCATTTTTTCACAGTCTTCTACTAGGCATTGCTCCTACTAGCCAGTTTCCTACTCCACACTGATGAGGGGCAAATACCCCGAAACAGCTGTCTGTGGATGGATACCATGTTTTGGCATAGGTGGTTTCCTTCATTGGAGACTGCCCTTCCCGTGGTTGTTCCTTCCCGCTGAAAGACCTGGCTAGTCATTGCTTGCGTTGAGAAACATGTGATGGTGTCTCCGCGGCTTCTGTTTTGCATGTTTTACATATTTCCCATAAGGGATGGGGGCAGTGCTCTAGAATCACTGCGTTGAGAAACACGTGATGGTGTCTCCGCAGTGTTGGATGTTGATCTCCATGAGGTCAATCATCCTCATTTTTTCACAGTCTTCTACTAGGCATTGCTCCTACTAGCCAGTTTCCTACTCCACACTGATGAGGGGCAAATACCCCGAAACAGCTGTCTGTGGATGGATACCATGTTTGGCATAGGTGGTTTCCTTCATTGGAGACTGCCCTTCCCGTGGTTGTTCCTTCCCGGTGAAAGACCTGGCTAGTCATTGCTTGCGTTGAGAAACATGTGATGGTGTCTCCGCGGCTTCTGTTTTGCATGTTTTACATATTTCCCATAAGGGATGGGGGCAGTGCTCTAGAATCACTGCGTTGAGAAACACGTGATGGTGTCTCCGCAGTGTTGGATGTTGATCTCCATGAGGTCAATCATCCTCATTTTTTCATAGTCCAAGAAGCAGGTCACCGGCAGCTTCTCTCGGTCCCGCTCCACTAGAATTATATGTATTGTATATAGGGAGAGACATTTTACTTTAGGGGAACTGGACAAAGAGAAGCCACAAGGGTGAAGCTACTTGGATTCGTCATCCATGAAGCATGGTCCCCCACCAGCTTTCCATGGTAGGTATTCTCTAAAATCCCTGTGTTTGAGAGTAAAACATGCATGGCTGCAATAATGATTCAAACTGCCTGTAGTTCGGCAAGCAGAAATCAGTTGTCATGTTTACTTTAAACACTGGTACTATGCAGCCATCTAAATGAGGCATGATTCTACCAAACATTTGACTTTCTTAGCTGTGTCCTCACTTGATTTTTAGACCTTGTAATCTCACATTGACTTTTTATATAAGTGTTAAATTATTACTTTAACCCCTTAACGAGCGCCGATACGCCTTTTAACGGCGGCAGTCAAGGGTACTTATTCCTCGGTGCCGCTTTTTAACGCCGCTGAGAAATAAGTGTATAGCGCCCCCCAGCGTCAGAATTTCTCCGGAGTCTCGGTTTCTGGGCGTAGCGGAGACCCCAGAAAACATGATTCGGGTCAGTTTTTACAAGCCCCAGTGTTGCGATCGCCATTATTAATGGAATAACGGCGACTGCAAAAAATAAGTCCAATTTCCCATTTAATTCCTCTCTCCTCTGATATGATCACACATCAGAGGAGAGAGAAATGGGGTCCCCGAGCACCCCCCCCCCCAGATGTCCCTGGATCCTCCTGCATTCCCCCGTGTTATCCCCCTGCCGCCGACGTCTTCTTTCGGGCAGAAAATGGCGGCGCATACACAGTGCGCCCGCCGAGATCTGCCTGCAACAATAGGAAATTTTTCCTATTGGTTCGTTTTGATCACTGTGAACAAAGTAAAAAAAATAGTAAATCAAACCCCCCTTTATCACCTCCTTAGTTAGGTAAAAATAATAAAATAGAAAAAAGTATTTCCATTTTTTGGTTAGGGTTGGAGTTAGAATTGTGGGGCTTCCACTGTTTAGGTACATCGGGGGGGTCTTCAAATGTTACATGGCACCACCGTTGATTTCAGCCAATTTTGCATTCGAAAAGTCAAACTGTGTTCCCTCCCTTCTGAGCCCTGCCATGCGCCCAAACAGTGGCTATGCCCCACATGCGGTGTATTAGTGCACTCAGGAGAAATTGCACAACAAATTTTTTGATCCAGTTTCTCCTGATACCCTTGTGAAAATAAAAAAAAATTTGGTTCCAAACTAAACTTATTGTGAAAAAAGTAAAATGTTAATATTTTTCCTTCCACATTGCTTTAGTTATCGTGAAGCACGAAGGCTTGATAAACTTCTTGAATGTGGTTTTGCGTACCTTGAGGGGTGCAGTTTTTAGAATGGTGTCACTTTGGGGTATTTTCTAGTATTTTCTGTTATATTGATCCCCCAAAAGTGGTTTTGTAAATTTTGTTGGAAAAATGAGAAATTGCTGGTCAACTTTTAACCCTTATAATGTCCTAACAAATTTTTTTTTCCAAAATTGTGCTGATGCAAAGTTGACATGTGGGAAATGTTATTTATTAACTTTTTGGGTACAAAAATTAAAAGTTTGTAAACTGCAAAATTTTCTAAATTTTTGCTAAATTTCCGTTTTTTTTTTTTTATAAATAAACGCAAGTTGTATCGAAGAAATTTTACCACTAACATGAAGTACAATGTCACGAAAAAACAATATCCGAATCAGTGGGATACATTTATACACTTAAGTGTTCCAGAGCTATAATCTCATAAAGTGACACATTTATCAGAATTGTAAAAATTGGCATGGTCATTAAGTACCAAAATGGTTCTGTCACTAAGGGATTAAAAAAATTGTCTCCTAACCCTGGATACAAGTTTGCCCAAAATGCTGTTTTTGCTCCTGACAATTGTGCATTTTAAGCACTTGCATTTTTTTTTGTATTTTTTTTTTTTTTTACTTCTCAACACTTTTTTTTTTTTTTCTTTAAGATAACCAAAACCTGGTCTGCGGCTGAAGGAGAGCACTACAGTTTTGGTGACCTTTATGTCCTATAAAAGTTATTTTGAATTTTTATTTAATTTCTTGTATTACATAAATTGTTCATGCACCCACTCATCCTGATCCAAACATCCACTAGCTACTTATAGTTATACGCATCTATATACTGGTCATAAATTCCCCTTCCACTTCATACACGATATTTAGAGCTTAAAGGTAACCTGTCAGATAATGCTACTAACCTGCAGATATAGTGTTAGCCCCTTAGTGACACAGCCACATTTTTTAAATCTGACCAGTATCACTTTATGTGGTAATAACTCTGGAACGCTTCAACAAATCCCAGTGATTTTGACACTGTTTTTTCGTGACACATTATATTTTATGATCATGGTAAATTTAGGTCAATATGTTTTGTGTTTATTTATAAAAAATCAGAAATTTGAGAAAAATGTTTAAAATGTGGCAATTTTCAAACTTTGACTAATTAACCCTTTAATCCAGATAGTCATACCACAGTAAAACATTCATAAATAACATTTACCACATGTCTTGTTTACAGTTAGGTCCATATATATTTGGACAGAGACAACATTTTTCTAATTTTGGTTCTAGACATTACCACAATGAATTTTAAACAAAACAAATCAGATGCAGTTGAAGTTCAGACTTTCAGCTTTCATTTGAGGGTATCCACATTAAAATTGGATGAAGGGTTTAAATGCAGCCAAACTGATTGGTCGTCGTTTCATACTACCGATGGACAATGACCCAAAACATTAAGCCAAAGCAACCCAGGAGTTTATTAAAGCAAAGAAGTGGAATATTCTTGAATGGCCAAGTCAGTCACCTGATCTCAAGCCAATTGAGCATGCATTTCACTTGTTAAAGACTAAACTTCAGACAGAAAGGCCGACAAACAAACAGCAACTGAAAACCACCGCAGTGAAGGCCTGGCAGAGCACCAAAAAGGAGGAAACACAGCGTCTGGGGATGTCCATGAGTTCAAGACTTCAGGCAGTCATTGCCAACAAAGGGTTTTCAACCAAGTACTAAAAATGAACTTTTTATTTACAATTATTTAATCTGTCCAATTACTTTTGGTCCCTTTAAAAACAGGGTGGCACATGTTAAGGAGCTGAAACTCCTAAACCCTTCATCCAATTTTAATGTGGATACCCTCAAATGAAAGCTGAAAGTCTGAACTTCAACTGCATCTGAATTGTTTTGTTTAAAATTCATTGTGGTAATGTCTAGAACCAAAATTAGGAAAATGTTGTCTCTGTCCAAATATATATGGAACTAACTGTACATCAGCACCATTTGTAAAATGTTTTTATTTTGTTAGCATTTTAGGAGGTTTAAAAATGGAGCAGTAATTTTTCATTTTTTCAAGGAAATTTACAAAATGTATTTTAACCACCTAAATGTTGCTTACTTCTGAACAGGTTACAAAAGCTGTCAGACTCTAAGGCCACTATTTGGCCATGAATTGCCATGGCAAACATCAGGATCACACAATCATAATCTGAGAGCACCAATTGGAATAAAGATGAAGCCCCCACACTGTTAACCATTTATATGATGTAGTTACTATTGACAGTAGCATCTAAGGGGTTAAACAGATTTGGCCGGTGCAAACACTGATCATGGCTGATGCAGCAAGTTGTCAACTATAGTGTTCTGCCGACAGCTGCTGGGTTGTCACCTGTATGGAGATGCTATTCTCCTATATCTCAGGTCAGTTAAAAGACATATTGGCGGTCATTAAGGGGTTAATGGTGTTCATAATATGCCCAGCTGCCATAGTGAAAATCGACACCTGAGCGAAAATGAACTTTATTCATCCAGGAGCTACCAGCTTTCAGCCATATGGGCCCAAAGAATAAAGCTGTCTTATCAATTTTACTACGCAGTGAATGGCATAAAAAATCCTGAATTGCTGGTTTTTGTTAATTCTGCCTCCCATAAGTCCGAATAGAAAGCAATCGAAAAATTGTATTTGCCCAAAAAATGGTACAAAAAGAAACTTCAATTCCTCCCGCAAAAAAAGAAGCCCTCACATATCTCTGGCAGAAATCTAGAAAGACTATTGCTCTCAAAATCTGGGGATGGAAAACAATGTTTCCTTCGTATAAAGAAAAAAAAATAAAAATGGATTTTTGTGTGTGATAGCAGCCAAACCTATAAGAAACCTATAACTCTGGTATCTCTGTAATCCCACTGACCCAAAGAGTAAAGTTATCTATTCACTTATACCACATGAAGAACAGCATAAAAAAATAAAGCCAGTTCTTCACCTGCTGTTGAGTTTTGAAAATTTTGTCTCCCAAAGATTTCAGTAAGGCTGGGCTCACATTTATCCTGCGCACTATGCTGAGTGCCTACAACGGGCTTTCCTTGTAAATTTCTGAAATACGTGATTCAGACAGAAGATTCCTTATAATGAGGCAGATGGAGATACTGTGAACGCTGTGCCCTATGATCCAGCGCGGTCAGTCTTTTTAGGAGTGCCACAGTTTTGTGCACCTCTGAAAAGGACACCGCTGAACAAAGACAAGACAGGGTCCAAAGTAACTCTCCTGCCTCATTATAGTTAATGGATCCCTCTGGGGTTTCATCTGAATTGCATCATTTGGAGATTTATGTGGAAACCCCAAAGTGCTCAGCGTAGAGCGATGGATAAATGTGATCCCAAATGTTATGTAAAATGTTCCCAATAAAAGCTTCAACTCATCCACAAAAAAGCAAGTCCCCACTCAGGTCACCTATCAATGGAAATATAGGGAGCTTCCACGTTACTGGTAGTACAAAGGCTCTGGAAAGCAAAATGACTCTTCACACTCCAAAAAAATCCAGCTAATTCTGCGCTCCCAAATCCAAGTGCCCCTTCTGAGCCCTAGTGTGCCTAAACCGCAGGTAGTGTCCACATGTTTGGCATTTCTGTAGCCCTCATAATTTATGGGTGTGTGTCTCCAGAAGGATGAGCTGGGCACAATGTATGGACACTATAATTGCAGCCTCTGCCCCCTGAGGATGATTTGTTTATCTCTGCATGCACTGGAATTCTCAAAGTGTCTATAAAAAAAAAAAAGTCGTGGGGTGGGGAGTAGTTAGATGCTATAATTTGGTAAGGATGGGGCGCTTTTGATTAAAGTATGTAAATAAATAACTTAGATTATGGCATTAATAGGCATCTCGTACCTATGGTATTCTGTTGGGCTGTGCACATGCATGATTTTTTTCCTCAGACCCAGTGGTCAGCAGAAAATATAGTCATGTCCGAATTTGATCTGAGGGTTGTATAAAAATCAGCAGTGCAAGTAAATGAGTCTGTACGATTTTCACTGATTGTTAGAATGGAGAAACTATTTTTTTTTTTTTTTTTTTGTTCTCCTATGAGAAAAACTTATGACCCTCGTTCCACGCTCTGATCAAAGTCTGATCGGAATAATCGATCCATTTTTCATGTATATGGAAAAATCAGACCTGTGAAGGGGCCCTTAGCCAACATAAAAGGTTCTCTCGTGATTATGATTCCAGGGGAAGAGTCTTGAGGAGATCATTTGCATATTCCCAGTGCCTTCTGGGATAAGTGAAGAGTCTCCGCGAGCTCAACGATCACTGGGTTTTGGCCGTTGCAGCTGAAAAGAGGAAATCGGAATTTTGGCTCATCTTTCATCGTTTTTAAGAAATCTCAAGATGGAAGAGGCCAGGAGCCATTTGGTGAGCTGCATTTCTTGCTACATGTTCACAGATTTACCAGTGGAAAAGCCAAACTTCACATGCCACAAATGCAAGCTTGTGTCCCTGTTGGAGGAAAAGTTGCAAAATCTCGAAGAGAGGTTAGCTACGTTGAAGATCATTAAGGAAGGTGAAGAGTTCTTGGACAGAGCAGAATTATCTTGTCATGTTACAGAAAGAGAAGAAATTCGAAATGCACCTGAAGAAACAGAGGAATGGAGACATGTGACCCAGAGAAGCAGGAGGATCAGGAGGCAGTCAGCACCCATACTGCTCAGGAACCAGTACCAGGCCCTCACGCAGGATGAAGAATTACATCAGGATAAGACTTTGCCAACAAACAGCAACCTTGTACGCCTTCAGAGTCCTCCTGGATGGAGAAAGAAAAATGTTGTGAAGAAGAAACGGAGAGTGGTGGTCATGGGGGATTCCCTGTTGAGAGGAACAGAGGCCGCTATCTGCAGACCGGATATAACTTCAAGAGAAATGTGCTGTCTTCCAGGTGCAAAAATTAAAGATGTGTCTGACAGGATATCAGGACTCTTCAGACCTACAGATGACTACCCATTCCTGCTACTACATGTGGGGACAAATGACACCGCAAGAAACGACCTGGAAACCATCTGCAGAGACTTTGAAGACTTAGGCAAGAAAGTGAAAGAACTGGGAGCGCAGGTGGTCTTCTCTTCCATCCTCCCAGTGGATGGCCATGGAACAAGGAGGTGGAATAAGATTCTGCAGGTGAACAACTGGCTACGTCGATGGTGCCGTCAGCAACGATTTGGATTTCTGGATCACGGAGTGAACTACTTATACGATGGACTACTTTCTAGAGATGGGGTGCACCTTACGAAGACTGGAAAGCATGTATTTGGAAGTCGCCTTGCTACACTTGTAAGGAGAGCTTTAAACTAGAACAACATGGGAAGGGAAGCAAAAGACCAGAAAAAGCCATACACCTGACAAATGCTATTGAGAACTCTGCTATTAGAAGTGGAAAGGAAGAACAAAGACGAAAGAATCTAATTAATAAAAATATTGGAGAAAGAGAAACCCATCACAAACTAAAATGTTTCTATACTAATGCACAAAGCATGGGCAACAAACAAGGAGAAATGGAACTACTAACACAGGAAAAGAAATATGATGTCATTGGAATCACTGAGACTTGGTGGGACGATACACATGATTGGAATACAAGACTAGAAAGATATAACTTATTTGCAAGAAACAGACTTTATAAACGAGGAGGGGGTGTCGCATTGTATGTTAGAAACGCGTATATCTGCACAGAGATCCAAGCTTCAGAGACTGGGAGTTCTGTGGAAACTGTTTGGGTAAGAATACAAGGACAGAACAATGGAAAGGACACCATTGTAGGCATTTACTACAGGCCACCTGTGCAAGCTGAAGATATGGATGAACTCTTTATGCATCAAATGGCCAAGTTCGCCAAAAAATATGACATAGTTGTCATGGGAGATTTCAACTATCCAGACATTTGTTGGAAATCTCTCTCAGGCAAAACTAACAGGTCAAGGAAATTCTTATCCTCTCTTGCTGACAACTTTATCTTCCAAAAGGTAGGGGAGAAAACAAGGGGAACTGCTACCTTGGATCTAATCCTTATAAACAGGGAGGAAATGGTTGAGGAGGTAAAAGTGGCTGGGACCCTAGGAGGTAGCGACCATGCTATTTTAGAATTTTGGATAACTAGAGGCGGAAGACCTGTGAAGACTCAGACGTCAAGGTTAGATTTCAGAAAGGCAGATTTTAAGGGATTCAGAAAGAGAATTGGAGGGATCCAATGGCTGGATATCCTTAAAGACAAAAATGTCCAGGAAGGATGGGAAATCTTGAAAAATGAAATTCTCAAAGCACAGTTGTTATCAATTCCGAATAGAGGGAAGAATAGGAAGCATTTAAGGAAACCAGGATGGATGAACACAGAACTTAAGCACATGCTAAACAGGAAGAAAAAAATGTTTATAAAATGGAAAGAGGGAGGCATATCTAAAGAAGAATATAATGCTGTCTGCAGAACCTGCAGGGCACAAATCAGATTATCTAAAGCTGACAATGAATTGAGGCTTGCAAGAGATGTCAAAAGCAATAATAAAGGATTTTGGGGATATGTCAAAAGTAAAAGAAAAGTCAAAGATGCTATAGGATTTTTACAGGATGAAAATGATGAAATGGTAAGACAGGATGTTGAGAAGGCTGAACTTTTAAATTCCTATTTTGCATCTGTTTTCTCTCAGAAAGGAAATGTAACATCAACTGTTATTCACTGTCCTATTAAGGGAATAGAAGAATCCAGGATATCTATAAACAGAAAGATAGTGAGGAAACACTTAGCTAACCTAAATGAATTCAAGTCTCCAGGTCCAGATGAATTACACCCCAGAGTACTGAAGGAGATAGCAGAAGAAATTTTTGAACCCCTCTCCATAATCTTTGAAAATTCTTGGAGAACAGGAGAAGTGCCAGAAGACTGGAGAAGAGCAAATGTTGTTCCTATCTTCAAAAAGGGGAAGAAGGTGGACTCAGGCAACTATAGGCCGGTGAGTCTGACTTCTATACCAGGAAAGATCTTTGAACAAATTATTAAACAACATGTATGTCAATACCTGGATAAGAATGAAGTGATTAACCCCTTCACCCCCAAGGGTGGTTTGCACGTTCATGACCGGGCCAATTTTTACAATTCTGACCACTGTACCTTTATGAGGTCATAACTCTGGAACGCTTCCATGGATCCCGGTGATTCTGACATTGTTTTCTCGTGACATATTGTACTTCATGTTAGTGGTAAAATTTCATTCAAATAACTTGCGTTTATTTGTGAGAAAAACGGAAATTTGGCGAAAATTTTGAAAATGTCGCAATTTTCCAACTTTGAATTTTTATGCCCTTAAATCACAGAGATACGGCACACAAAAAACTTGATATCTAACATTTCCCACATGTTTACATCAGCACAATTTTGGAACCAAAATTTTTTTTTGTTAGGAAGTTATAAGGGTTAAAAGTTGACCAGCGATTTCTCATTTTTACAACACCATTTTATTTTTAGGACCACATCACATTTGAAGCCACTTTGAGGGGTCTATATGATAGAAAATACCCAAAAGTGACACCATTCTAAAAACTGCACCCCTTAAGGTGCTCAAAACCACATTCAAGAAGTTTATTAACCCTTTAGGTGCGTCACAGGAATTTTTTTGAATATTTAAAAAAAAATGAACATCTAACTTTTTTTCATAAAAAAAATAATTCAGGTTCAATTTTTTTTATTTTACCAAGTGTAACAGGAGAAATTGGACTGCAAAAAGTTATTGTGCAATTTGTCCTGAGTCGCAGATACCTGATATGTGGGGGGGAACGACTGTTTCGGCGCATGGCAGAGCTCAGAATGGAAGGAGCGCCGTTTGACCTTTTTCAATGCAAAATTGGCTGGAATTCAGATTGGACGCCATGTCACGTTTGGAGAGTCCCTGATGTACCTAAACAGTGGAAACCCCCTACAAGTGACCCCATTTTGGAAACTAGACCCCCCAAGGAACTTATCTAGATATGTGGTGAGAACTTTGAACCCACAAGGGCTTTACAAAAGTTTATAACGTACAGTGGTACAATTAAAAAATCATATTTTTTCCACAAAAATGATCTTTTCACCCCAATTTTTATTTTCCCAAGGGTAACAGGACCCTAAAAGTTATTGTGCAATTTGTCCTGAGTACGCTGATACCCCACATGTGGGGGTAAACCACTATTTGGGCGCATGGCAGAGCTCGGAAGGGAAGCAGCGCCTTTTGACGTTTTTGGCTGGAATTGAGATCGGATACCATGTCGCGTTTGGAAAACTCCTGATGTACCAAAACAGTGGAAACCCCCCACAAATGACACCATTTTGGAAACTAGACCCCCTAAGGAACTTATCTAGATGTGTGGTGAGCACTTTGACCCCCCCAGTGCTTCACAGAAGTTTATAACGCCCGGGCGTGAAAATAAAAAATTTGTATTTTTTCCACAAACATGATCTTTTAGTCACCATTTTTTTATTTTCCCAAGGGTACCAGGAGAAATTGGACCCCAAAAGTTGTTGTCCAATTTGTCCTGAGTATGCTGATACCCCATATGTGGGAGAAAACTACTGTATGGGCACACGTCGGGGCTCGGAAGGGAAGTAGTGACGTTTTGGAATGCAGACTTTGATGGAATGGCCTGCGGGTGTCATGTTGCCTTTGGAGAGCCCCTAATGTACCTAAACAGTGGAAACTCCCCACAAGTGACCCCATTTTGGACACTAGACCCCCCACGGAACTTATCTAGATGTGTGGTGAGCACTTTGAACCCCCAAGTGCTTCACAGAAGTTTAGAACGCTCGGACGTGAAAATAAAAAAATCATTTTTTTCCACAAAAATGATATTTTTGCCCCCAATTTTTTATTTTCCTAAGGGTAACAGGAGAAATTGGACCCCAAAAATTGTTTTGCAATTTGTCCTGAGTAGGCTGATACCCTACATGTGGGGGTAAAACACTGTTTGGGCGCATGGCAGAGCTTGGAAGGGAAGGAGCACCATTTGACTTTTTCAACTCAGAATTGGCTGGAATTGAGATCAGACGCCATGTTGCATTTGGAGAGCCCCTGATGTGCCCAAACAGTGGAAACCCCCAATTCTAACTCCAACCCGAACCCCAACATGCCCCTAGTCCTAACCCTACCCTAACCCTAACCCTAGCCCTAACCCTAGCCCTAACCCTAATGGAAAAATGGAAATAAATACATTTTTTTTATTTTAGTATTTTTCCCTAACTAAGGGGGTGATAACGGGGGGTTTGATTTACTATTTATGGCGGTTTTTATTTTTGGCAGCTATCGCACGCTAAAAGACGCTTTTTATTGTAAAAATAGTTTTTGCATCACCACATATTGAGAGCTATAATTTTTCCGTATTTTGACCCACCGGGTCATGTGAGTTCTTATTTTTTGCGGGACGAGTTGACGTTTTTATTGGTACCATTTTCGGGCACGTGAAATTTTTTTGATCGCTTTTTATTCCGATTTTTGGGACGCAGAATGAAGAAAAACCAGCGTTTCATGAATTTCTTTTGGGGGGGTGCGTTTACACCGTTCCGCGTGCGGTAAAATTGATAAAGCGGTTTTATTCTTCGGGTCAGTACGGTTAAAGCGATACCTCATTTAGGTCGTTTTTTTATGTTTTTGTCGGTTTTATGCAATGAAAACTATTTTATCTAAAAAATAATTATTTTTGCATCGCTTTATTCTGCGAGCTATAACTTTTTTATTTTTTCGCTGATGATGCTGTGTGGCGGCTCGTTTTTTGCGAGACAAGATGACGTTTTCAGCGGTACCATGGATATTTATATGCGTCTTTTTGATCGCGCGTTATTACACTTTTTGTTTGGCAGTATGATAATAAATCATTATTTTTTGCTTCGTTTTTTATTTTTTAAGGGGTTCGCTAAAGGGGTTAACTAATGGGACAGTTTTATAGGGCGGGTCGTTACGGACGCGGCGATACCTAATATGTGTACTTTTATTGTTTTGTTTTTTTTATTATTATTTCCAAAAAATGGATTTATTGGGGGAATATTTTTTTTTTTTCTAATTTATTTGGCGATTTTTTTTTTTTTTTTTTAATTATTTTTACACTTTTTTTATTTTTTTTTTTTTACTTTATTAAATAGTCCCAGGTGGGACATCACTGTCCTGTGACAGATCGCTGATCTGTTACATCACAGATCACTGTGACAGATCAGCGATCTGACACAGGCACTGCAGAAGGCTTCCTCATGCCTGCGCTTTGCAGGCACTGAGGAAGCCAGCTACCTCAGGCCCCCGTCGCCATCTTGGATTCGGGGGCCTGGAGGAAAGGAGTCCCCCGCAGCAGCGCTGCACATTGCGCTGCCGTGGGGGGCTCAGGGAAGCACGGAGGGAGCCCCCTCCCTGCCGATGCTTCCCTTTAACTCCCGGTACACCGCGATCATGTTTGATCGCGGTGTGCAAGGGGTTAACTTGTCGGGGGTGGTGATATACCGTCGGATGTCAGGAAGGGGTTAAACAGAGTCAGCATGGGTTTGTAACTAATAAGTCATGTCAGACTAACTTAATTTCCTTCTATGACGGTATCACTGATTGGGTGGATCAAGGAAATGCTGTAGATATATTATATCTTGACTTCAGCAAAGCATTTGACAAAGTCTCTCCTACAATCCTTATTGAAAAAATGACTAAGTATGGAATGGACAAGGCAACTGTTAGGTGGATTCATAACTGGCTTAGTGATCGGACCCAAAGAGTGGTCGTAAATGGCTGCACATCCAGTTGGAAGAATGTCTCAAGTGGGGTACCACAGGGCTCTGTCCTGGGCCCTGTATTGTTCAACATCTTTATCAACGATTTAGATGAAGGAATTGAGGGTAAACTGGTTAAATTTGCTGATGACACAAAGCTAGGAGGGATAGCTAATACTAGAGAAGAGAGAGAGAGGATTCAAAAAGATTTAAATAAACTGGAGAAGTGGGCAGCGACTAACAGAATGGTTTTTAACAGGGAGAAATGCAAAGTACTACATCTGGGCTATAAAAATGAAAAAAGCATATATAGAATGGGAGGAATAGGGCTAAGTGACAGCACATGTGAAAAAGACTTGGGTATACTAATAGATCACAGACTGAATATGAGTCAACAGTGTGATGCAGCAGCAAAAAAGGCAAATGCAATTCTAGGATGTATTAACAGAAGCATACAGTCTAGATCACGTGAAGTCATTATTTCCCTCTACTCCTCTTTGGTCAGACCTCATCTGGAATATTGTGTCCAGTTTTGGGCACCACATTTTAAAAAAGACATCAACAAACTGGAGCAAGTTCAGAAAAGAGCGACCAGAATGGTGACCGGTCTGCAAACCCTGTCTTATGAGGAAAGGTTGCAGGATTTGGGAATGTTTAGTTTGCAAAAGAGAAGACTGAGAGGAGACTTAATAGCTGTCTACAAATATCTAAAGGGCTGTCACATTGTAGAAGGATCAACTTTATTCTCATTTGCACAAGGAAAGACTAGAAGCAATGGGATGAAACTGAATGGGAGGAGACACAGATTAGATATTAGAAATTTTTTTTTAACAGTTAGAGTGATCAATGAGTGGAACAGGCTGCCACGAGAAGTGGTGAGTTCTCCTTCAATGGAAGTCTTCAAACAGAGGCTGGACAGACATCTGACTGGGATGATTTAGCGAATCCTGCTTTGAGCAGGGGGTTGGACCAGATGGCCCAGGAGGTCCCTTCCAACTCTACGATTCTATGATCTGACTGCTGTGGTTTCTTGGATTGGCAACAGGATATTAGTAGGTATTATGGGTCAAATATACTTTTAGTTACTGGGTATTTATGGCCAGTCTCGACTTTTCTAAAATAATTAGTATGAAATTGCCTACTTTAATGGTCACATTTTATCTTCCAGATTAATTTTTCCTCTTTATCTACATGAGCTTCCCAAATGAGAACTTTAGACCTATGAGCAGTCTGTAAGACATCTACTTCAAAATGAAACGCGTCAACAAGATTAGTCTGCATCTTGGCAATTACAACAAGATCCATGTTTCTTCTCATGTAAGGCAATTATTGCAGTATTACGGATGCTATTAAGAGTACCAGACTCCCAAGAACTGGATGTCTTTTAGCCCACGTGCAATAGCTAATTTTCAGCCATTAAAGCCAAGCTAGACATGATTTAACAAGAAGGTGCTATCAGGTTGGGTCAGCGCTTAAGCTCAAGCAGTCTCCAGTTTTTCATTTTAACGAGACTGCCTTCTTAATGTCGTATATTTATTACAGCGCGTCTTCTGCCGCAACTTGCCCCTAAAGGAATCATTTTTTGTAATGTGCCTACAAAGCATGTTGCCAATGCTGGCTGGTAATGGCGTGTCGTTATGAGATATACAGCCCACTAACAAACCCATAAAAAAGTCCATAAAACAGACATTAGCACATTCACTGAAGTCTTCTTGGTCAGTTACATTGAAATACAAGCGGAGCTTACAGACTTCTACATTTAAGCTGTTCTAGGGGCCTGTCATCAGAAAATAAAGGATTTACAACGCCATTTAAAAGTCAATGATCTATTCCCTGCGCGGAGCTTTGCCCAAATCTTTGATGGTGTCCAATACAAGAACACATCTAAATAGCATGTCTGAATTGACTTCATTTTGATAGAAATTCATTGTTTTTTTTTGTTTAAAAATGTCGCTGACGCCCAACGGCCAAATAATTTCTCTTCTCCTATTACTTCTAATGCAAGTCACCTCTCGTATCCTTTCCTGTGTGACTCGATATCCTTCCCCTGACCACATTCTCCATTTCTCTGTCACCTCTTTAAAGTGTCTGTCTCCTTCCACCAGGATTATAAGCGGTTTCCACTATTGTGTTTGCCCCCTTATCACCAAGAAGTATTTTAATGAGGTATCATGAGTAAATTCTTAGAGTTTTGGACTTGTTTATGATTCATACTTTAATATCCTCTTGATCCCCTAACATATGACTAGCTTAGTTAGTGGAGGAATGAGCTTAAAGTAACTCATACCAGGCTGCTTGTTGCTGTTTTGGGAAAATGTATACTCAAAGTGGCTGAAATTTTGGTCCATAGTCTATAATTTCCGAATAACGATCATAAAAGCATTTGTCTGATTAGTAAACTTCATGTATCATTTTGTTTTTGGCCTGTCTTCTCAACATATTGAAATGATTTATACAGGCGATGCGAATCAACGGTTAACTCTTCCTCTCGGTAAAGTTGATATAGTTTGCCACTCAGTTTTCCCAGACTCCCAAATAAGCTATGCTCCCTAATGGTTCAACATTATGATCAACATCACTTCAAAACCAGATGAATTCCTAAGCTATTCATTTTTTAAAAAGCTGGAGTTGCCTTCAAGCATTTCTTAAAGCACTGAATAGTATATCTGTCTAGTTTATGGCCATTTTTTTTTCATATTTTCTCATTTTCTTAGTAACTGATCTGAGTAAGAAATGGCTTGAACTATTAATGACTTGTCATAAGGCAAGCAGAAATGTCTACAAACATGTGAACACATTAGAAAATGACCTTGTTTAGTTTAGTTGCAGCCATGGAAGGATTACTGGCAGGTCCCATGCCCTTAGAGGTCCACCACCTTTACCACCATGGCCTGCACCATCTATGTGACTTCATCTGCATCATTCAAGTCAATGGCTGCATCAGCGCAAATGTCCAAAACCCTCTAGTCTTCTTCCTCTCTTTGAAGAGACAATTTGCATATTTCCCAGAGGAGCATTGTGGTTTTAAGTCTCCTCGTCTCGGCATGCTTAGCATGTCAGTCTCCACAAGGAGAAACAATACTTCTTGCATATAAGTTAGACATCTGAAACCCTTAGTCTTGCGCAAGCAAATTACATACCGTAGTCCTTGTCTTTCTCTTCTATGCTGGTTGTCGTGCATAGTGTACCTGCTGCATGTAGGTGCGGAAAAATAATTTGCAACGTTTTTGTATGTAATCATTTGTACAGTGCCTTGCGAAAGTTTTCGGCCCCCTGGAAATTTTCAACCTTTCCCGCATATCATGCTTCAAACATAAAAATACCAAATGTAAATTTTTGCTGAAGAATCAACAAGTGGGACACAATTTTGAAGTTGAACGGTGGCTCAGTGGCTAGCACTGCAGCCTTTCAGCGCTGGAGTCCTGGGTTCGAATCCCACCAAGGACAACATCTGCAAGGAGTTTGTATGTTCTCCCCGTGTGCAAACTGTAAAGCGCTGCTGAATATGTTAGCGCTATATAAAAATAAAGATTATTATTATGAATGTTTATTTTAAATTTTTGTGCAAATTCAAAAACTGAAAAGTGGGTTGTGCGATATTATTCGGCCCCTTTAACGTAATACTTTGTTGCGCCACCTTTTGCTGCGATTACAGCTGCAAGTCGCTTGGGATATGTCTCTATCAGTTTTGTACATTGAGAGACTGAAATTCTTGCCCATTCATCCTTGGCAAACAGCTCGAGCTCAGTGAGGTTTGATGGAGATCGTTTGTGAACAGCAGTTTTCAGCTCTTTCCACAGATTCTCGATTGGATTCAGGTCTGGACTTTGACTTTGCCATTCTAACACCTGGATACGTTTATTTGTGAACCATTCCATTGTAGATTTTGCTTTATGTTTGGGATCATTGTCTTGTTGGAAGACAAATCTGTGTCCCAGTCTCAGGTCTTTTGCAGACTCCCAACAGGTTTTCTTCAAGAATGGTCCTGTATTTGGCTCCATCCATCTTCCCATCAATTTTAACCATCTTCCCTGTCCCTGCTGAAGAAGCATATCATTTGGCATTGTTGCCAGAAAGTTCGATTTTGGTTTCATCTGACCAGAACATCTTTTTCCAGATGTTTGGTGTGTCTCCCAGGTGGCTTGTTGCAAACTTTAAACAACACTCTTTATGGATATCTTTGAAAAATGGCTTTCTTCTTGCCACTCTTCCATAAAGGCCAGATTTGTGCAGTGTACACCTGATTGTTGTCCTATGGACAGACTGTCCCACCTCAGCTGTAGATCTCTGCAGTTCATCCAGAGTTATCATGGGCCTCTTGGCTGCATCTCTGATCAGTCTTCTCCTTGTTTGAGATGAAAGTTTAGAGGGACGGCCGGGTCTTGGTAGATTTGCAGTGGTCTGATACGCCTTCCATTTCAATATGATCGCTTGCACAGTGCTTCTTGGGATGTTTAAAGTTTTGGAAATCATTTTGTATCCAAATCCGGCTTTAAACTTCTCCACAACACTATCACGGACCTGCCTGTTGTATTCCTTGGTCCTCATGATGCTCTCTGTGCATCAAACAGGACCCTGAGACTATCACAGAGCAGGTGCATTTATACGGAGACTTGATTACACACAGGTGGATTATGTTTATCAGCATTAGTCATTTAGGACATCATTGTATCATTCAGAGCTCCTCTGGCTTGTCAAGGAGGCAATTTGCATATTAAATTTCCCAGAGGAGCATTGCACAGCGAATAAGCCTCCTTACCTTGACAAGGCATAGCTGGTATGTCACTCTCCACAAGGAGAAAACTTACCCCCTTAGACCTCAGTCCAGAGCCTCTCACCTAGCCAAATCAGATCTCATACTTTGCACTGACGAGAGCCAATATCCCGAAACACCGTGTCTGCAAACTGAGTTTCTGATTTGGCTGTTATCCTAAGTCATATTACAAGACTTGTTAAAGGGTTGATTGTGACTTGTAGGATTGCTACTACCAATAGGTAGGCGCTGTAGAGTAAAAGTCCTCTTTCTCTCTGAAGAGGCAATTTGCATATTAAATGGAGAAGAGCACCCATTTGGGTCTGCTGCAATGTGTGCTATATGTTTACGGACTTGCCAGAGAAATAGACAAACTTTACGTGCCAGAAATGCAAGCTTGAGTGTTCAGGAGAGAATAGCTACACTGAAGCTCATCAAAGAAGATGAGGATTTCCTTGACAGAGCATAAGACTCTCTTCAGAATGTTGCAAGAGAAGAACTTTTCAGTGTCTCTACAGAAGCTAATGACAGAGTAGAAATAACTGTTCATAATGTTAGAAGAGAAGCGCCTTTCAATCTACCTGCTGAAGAAGAAAAATTGAAGCATATGACACAAGAGGATGAGGCAGTCATCACCCATACCACTGGAGTACCGCTACCAGGCTCTCACTTAGGACAAGTATGAAGATGTATATCGACAAAGTGCTTTGCCCACAAAGAAGTCAGAAGCCTCTTGAAGGGAGAAAAAGAAGTTCTGTGGTGAAGAAAAGGAGTGGTTGTCATGGAGGATTCCCTACTGACAACAGAAGCCGCCACCCGCCGACATTACCTCACGGGAAGTGTGCGGTCTTCCTGGTGCCCAATTCAAAGATGTCTGATAGGATATCAAGACTTTTCAATGCTACACGCGTCTACTCGTGTCTACTAATACACATAGGAACAAATTACATAGCAAAAAAGGACCTGGAAACTATATGCAGAGACTTTGAAGACCTAGGCCGGAAAGTGAAGGAAGTGGGCGCCCAGGTAGTCTTCTCATCCATCCTCCTAGTGGATGGACATGAGACCAAGGAGATTGAACAGGGTTCTACAAATGAACAAATGGCCATGTCGATGGTGCTGTGAGCAATGTGAACTACCTGTATGATGGACTACTTGCTAAAGATGGGTTGCATCTTACTTAAAAAATGAAAACACATATTTGCTACACTCATCAGGAGAGCTTTAAACTAGAACAGTATGGGTAGGGAAATAGTGTGTCCGATAAAGTCATGGTGCACTTTTGACCAGTCACTGGAAAGCAACAAAAAACAATAGAAGTGTGAAATCTGCATCAAATAAAAGAAAAATCTCCAGTTTCATAACTATTCAGTGCAGTTCGATGTGGGCTCCATTTGTTGCCCTACACACATCCAGCGATAGTGAAGTTCCTGCCACACACGGGTAAGGACGTCTGGTGTAACAGAGTGAATAATGTCTGTGTTTCTCTGTTTTAAGTGATTAATGTCGCTGATGTGTTCAATGTACACATGTTGCTTCACATAACCCCAAAAGTAAAAGTCTAAGGGCGTCAGATCCGGGGATCTTGGTATACTTTGCTGCAGGTACGGACTGTGACTGAAATTCAGTCCTGGCATTTGAAATCACACAGGCCCATGTTGTGACTGTCCCCAAGCACCAGATGGGGATATATTACTAATATTCCCCTGGATGAAGGAAAGCAAGATTTGCTACAAGACCAATATTTCTACCCGTGGCATGCTGGGGTTAGTTAAGGAGTCAGAGACTTATTGCTTCGTCACATCTCTTAACAGTATGGGTGTCTTGAGGACACCAATTCTGTTAACATAGCAGACAAAGCGGCCCACGACCAGACAGGCCCTTCTGGCATTTGCCAGATGGCCAGTCCGGCCCTGCTTTCCTGTGACTGGTCAAAAGTGCACCATGACCTTACGGACACACTGTATAAAGCGGTCAGGAAAAAACATACAGCTTATAAATTATTTTGAGAACCCTTCTATAAGAAGTGGACATAAACAACAAAACCACAAACTCTGATTGAAAATAAAGGAGAAAGAGAAACTGACTTCAAAGTAAAAGGTGTCTATACAATTTTGGTCCCTTTTGGAAGCGGGGTGGCACATGTTTGGGAGCTGGGGCTCCTGGACCCTTCATCTGGTTTTGATGAGGATGCCCTCAGGTGAAGGCTGGGGGTCTGGGCTTCAGCTGCATCTGGGTGGTTTTGTTTGAAATTCATTGTGGTGGTGTCTGGAACCAAGGTTGGAGGGGTGTTGTCTCTGTCCAAATATATATGGACCTACTGTACACACCTGTACTTTATATCTCCCCCACCTCATTGTAGATTGTAATCTGTCACGAGCAGGGTCGTCTTATTTCGTCTTATTTTGCTTTAATTATTGTATTGTTAACGTTGTTACTTATGACTTGTGTTTTGAAACTGTTAAACTGTAAAGAAACCGGATTAGCAAGAAGGGATGAGTTATTGCACTGTATGTCAGGAAAGCGCATATCTTCACAGAGGTCCTTGTTTCAGAGACTGCTAGCTCTGTAGAAACTGGGTAAGAATACTATTAGAGAAGAAAAGAAAGGACACTATTGTAGGTGTTTACGATAGGCCACCTGGACAGACTGAAGATATGGATGAAATCTTTTTAAAATCATATGTCTCTCTTCTCATAAAAGTACGACATAGTGGTGGAGATTTTAATAATTCGGATAGTTATTGGGTATGTCTCAGGCAAAAGTAATAGTCCCAGAAAATTCTTCTTTTCTCTTATTTTTATCTTTCAAAAAGTAGAAGAAGAGAGAACAAGAGGATCTGCAATCTTGCCAACAGAAATGAAATGGTTGAGGAAGTAAAGGTGGCTGGGAATTTAGGAGGCAGCGATCATGCTATCCTCGAATTTTGAATTACAAGATGAGGAAGACCAGCGAGGACTCAGACTTTAAGGTTGGACTTCAGAAAGGCAGATTTTAATGGACTCCTTAATAGAGTAGGAAGAGTCCAATGGCTGGATGTTCTAAAGGACAAATGTCCAAGAAGGATGTGAGCTTTTGCTAAATGAATTTCTTACTGCACAATCATTAACAGTCCGAAAAAGAAGGAAGAATTAAGGTACTGTCACACTTAGCGATGCACCAGTGATCCCGACCAGCGATATGACGCGGTCAGGATTGCTGGTGCATCGCTAAGTGATCGCTAGTGAGCTGCCACACAGGCAGATCTCACCAGCGACATAGCGGCGGTCGCTACTTACCTGTCAGACGAGGCGATCCTTACGTCCTCCCGCCCGCATCCACGAGTCGCTCGTCGGCGCCACAGGAAGGCCCAGCAGGAAGCTGAGGACGAGAAACTGTCCAGGATGTTCTCGCGCGATCAGCGATAACCAGCGGGGGAGCCAGTCGGAGGTAAGTATCGCACACAGCGATATCGCTAGCAATATCGCTGCTACGTCACAAAATCAGTGACGTTACAGCGATATCGATAGCGATATCGCTTAGTGTGACAGAGTGTTTAGAAGCATTTAAAGAAACCAGGATGGATTAACTCAGAACTTAATCACTTGTTAAAAAAAGGGAAAAGATATTTATATTAAATGGAAAGAGAGGGGCATATCTAAAGAAGAGTATAATGCTGTTTGTAGGGAATGCAGTGCAAGAGTTAGAGAGGTAAAGCCAGTAATGAAGTAAGGCTTGCAAGAGAGACCAAAAGCAGTAAAAAAGGATTTTGGGGGTATGTCAAAAGCAATAGAAAAGGCAAAGATGCTATAGGATTTTTACAGGATGAAAAGGGTTAAGTGGTCTAAACTGTTGTTGAGAAGGCCAAACTCTTAAATTCCTAATTTGCTTCTTTGTTTGCTAAGAAATTGTAACATCAATTGATCTTCATGGGGCCATTGAAGGAATAAATTAATCCACTCTATCCATAACCCAAGAGATGGTGAGGGAGCACTTAGCTAACTTAAATAAATTTAAATCTCCTGGTCCTAGGGTACTGAAAGACTTAGCAGAGTAAATTGCAGAACCACTAGCCAGAATCTTTGAAAAATTCTGAAGAACAGGGCAAGTCCCAGAAGATTGGAAAAGGGCAAATTTTGTTCCCATCTTCAAAAAAGGAAAGAAGATGGAGCCAGGAATTTATAGGCCAGATCTTTGAACAAATTATTAAACCACATGTATGTAAGTACTTGGATAAGAAGAGAGTAATTAACTAGAGCTAGCATGGGTTTGTAGCAAATGAGTCATGCCAGACTAATCTAATTTCCTTCTATGATGGAATCACTGACTGGGTGGATCACGGAAATCTGGTAGATATAGTATATCTCGACTTCAGCAAAGCATTTGATAAAGTATCTCATACTATCCTTATTGAAACAAATAGACAGCTGTCAAACAGACAGCTTCACCAGCGATCAGCACAGCGACGCCGAGCGCGCGGTGTCGCTGTGTTCGTTAGTTACCAGCGCGCTGACGCACGTCCCTTGGATACATGATGTGTACGTTAGTTACCAGCTCCCTGCATCAGCGCGCTGGTAACTAACGTACACATCGGGTCTCTAAGGGACGCACGTCCCTTGGATACCCGATGTGTACGTTAGTTACCAGCTGATCGCTGGTCTCCCGCCTGTCACAAGCAGAGATGTGTGTTGGCCAGCGGGAGACCAGCGACCAAAGAAAAGTCCTGTGCCTTCCTACAGCGATCAGCGATACCGGCAGGGAGGCCGGTCGCTGATCGCTGTCACGCACAGCGATCTCGCTGGTGAGATCGCTGTTGTGTCACAAAACTTGTGACTCAGCAGCGATCGCGCTAGCGAGATCGCTGTGTGTGACGGGGCCCTTAGCGACGCTCCGGCGATCCCGTCAACGATATGACCTGTAATGATCGCTGGTGCGTTGCTAAATGGTCGCTAGTAGGCTGCCAAACAGGCAGCTCTCTTGAGCGATGCAGCAACGATCCGGCGATTTGTATAAAGACCTCGGCGGTCGTTGGTACCTTGTCACACAGCAGCTTTTCTGACTATTCCCGCCTGCGTCCCTGAGTTCTGTGTCGCCAATGAGGTCGCTCGTCGGGGTCAAACACAGCGATGTGCACTGGCCAGCGGGACACCGACGATGAAAAAATGGTCCAAGACATTCGAGCACGATCAGCGATATCCAGCAGGGGGGGCCAGTTGCCGCTGCTTGTCACATGTAGTGAGATCGCTGGCTAGGTTGCTGTTGCATCACAAAATCGGTGACGCTTCAGCGATCTTGCTATGTGAGACAGGGGCTTATTGGGTACTTCACACATAGCGAGATCATTAGCGAGATCGCTGAAACGTCACAGGTTTTGTGACGCGATCTCGCTACGTGTGACACATAGCGGCGACCGCCCCCCGCTGCGATATCACTGGTCGTGCTCAAATGTCCTAGGCCATTTTTTGATCGTTGGTGTCCTGCTGGCCAGCATGCATTGCTGTGTTTGACGCCGACGAGCGACCTCGTTGGCGACTCAGAACTCAGGGACACAGGCGTGAGTCGTCAGAATAGCTGTTATGTGACAAGGTCCCAACGACCGCCGAGTTCGTTATACAGATCACCGTAACGTTGCTGCGTCATTGAGTAGATCTGCCTGTTTGACGGCTTACTAGCGACCATGTAGCGATGTATCAGCGATCCTTACCAGGTCGTATCGTTGTCGGGATCGCTGGAGCATCGCTATGTGTAACGGGACCCTAACACTAGTGAAGGAGAGAGGATTCAGAGGGATCTAAATAAGCTTGAACAATGGTCAACAAATAATAGAATGGTATTTAACAGGGAAAAATGCAAGATTCTATATCGGGACTAGAAAAACTAAAATAACATCTACAGAATTAAATGAATAGAACTAAGCAACTGCACGTGTGAAAATGACTAATACTAATAGATCACAGACTGCACATGAGACAACAGTGTGATGCAGCAGCAAAAAAGGCAAACACAGTTCTAGAATGTATTAAGAAAATCATAGAGTCCAGATCACGTGAAGTAATTTTCTCCCTCTACTCTTCCTTGGTCAGGCCTCGTCTGTAATACTTTGTCCAGTTCTGGGCAAAACATTTTCAAAAAGACATTGAATAACTGAACTAGTTCAGAGAAGAGCTACCAGGATGGCAAGTGAACTGCAAAGTATGTCCTATGAGGAGTGAATAAAGGATTTGGGAATGTTTAGCTTGCAAAAAAATGCTAAGAGGAGACTTAATAGCTGTCTACAAATATCTGAAGGGATGTCATAGTATAAAAGGATCATCCTCATTTGCACATGGAAAGATGAGAAAAAATCAAATGAAACTGAAAGGGAGAAGATACAGATTAGATATTAGAAAAAAAACTTCTTGACAGTGAGGGTGATCAGTGAGTGGACCAGGCTACCGCTAGAGGTGGTGAGTTCTTCAATGGAAGCCTTCAACCAGAGGTTGGACAGGAATTTGTCTGAGATGATTTCGCTAATCCTGTGGCTCATTGTGCAAAGGATTGGAAACGATGACCCTTGAGATCTCATCCAACTCTAGCATTCTATAATTTTGTAAAACTGTAATACAAAGAAACTTAACATATTGTTTTACCTTGTCCTTTCTATGGAGTACAGAGTGATTGCACAATATGAAAGCGTTGATGTCCCCTCGTTTAACAACTATGTTCCAGGGATGCATACAGGGAGACATTTGCTGGCTTAAAGGCCCTTTTACATTTAGCGATGCACCAGCGATTCCGACCACGATACGACCCGGTCAGGATCGCTGGTGCATCGCTAAATGATTGCTAGTGAGCTGCCACACAGGCAGATCTGACAGCGATGCAGCAGAGATACAGCGGACGATACTTATCTTTCAGACGTGGCGATCCTAACGTCCGCCCGCCCGCCTCCACACGTCGCTCGTCAGCGCCACAGGAAACCCAGCAGGAAGCGCCTGGCGAGAAATGGAGCTGCGCGATCAACGACAGACAGCTGGGGAGCCGGTCGGAGGTAAGTATCACACATAGCGATATCGCTGCTACGTCACCAAATCGGTGATGCTTTAGCGATATTGCTAGCGATATCGCTATGTGTAAAACCCCCTTAAATGGTTACCCACCATTGACCAGCTACCTGTTAATTACTCTGTATACACACTTCATGTCTGCTCTTCATCAGATAACCTACTTCAATTACCTGTGCACAGGGGGTTCAGGCAGCGATAAAATGCTCTCAGCCTTGGGTCTGTACAACTCAATACCTCACTTATGACAGTGGGCATCAAACGTGTAGAAACCATCTATTTGCCTTTTGTGTCTCACAAAGACATAGCAGTTGGTAGCAAAAAAAATCTCAGTTTTGACTCCTCAGACCACACTACAGATATGTACTGATCTAATGTCCAGTACTTTGTGCTGCTTGGTAAAACAAGTCTGTTTAGAGTCATCAGTGGTGACTTCTTTGCAGCAATTCGAACATAAAGATGTGCTTTTCATAGTGTCTTTTGTAGAGTTGATGTTGAGGAATTTTATCTGATCTGTCAATTTTCCCTTTCTACGGCTTTTAAATCTGAAGAATTTATCCTTTCCAATAGAGAAAATTCTTGAGCTATCTTTCCTGAACTGGTCCTCATAAGAGCTAGTTTCATCATTGCGATTGATGGTTTTCATGACTTCACCTTCAAGGTTCTGGCAATTTTCTGACTTGATTGACCTTTGTGTTTTTAAGTAATGATGGACTATTTTTCCTCTTTACTTAATTGAATGGTTCCTACCATATTCTTGCTTAGAGCAGTTGTGAAATAGGACTCCGCACGGTATGGAACTGTATACTAACAAACTCTGTAAGACGGAATCTTTGAATGCCAGCGATTCCAAAAATGTATTCCTCACGAGGCACATCTGTTCATTAGAAGCCATTACATATGACTACCTCATGAAGCTGTGAGAATGCAAAAGGGAATTAAAATTGTCATCAGCATTAATGGAGGGTATTTTAAGTAACTGAAGGTTTATATGCAGATCTCTGCCTTTGCATGTATGGAAAAACCTGTCAATTCAGGGTAGTGGACGGAGAGCAAACCATGCTGGTAACTTGTCACACAAGCGGGTCCCCAGTCGTAGTTAAAGTATGTTTTTCTCTAATATGCTGCATAATTTGAGTCAAACATATCTTGCTGAGTTTATTCATTCAATGCCTGATACATGCTACCCGTGGTTTGAGCAGCATGTATTCGCTATCAGGTCCTTTTAAACACTTGTGAAACAAATCGGAATGTATTAATTTATGCTTTGATTCAATATATGCATCTTCACGGTTTTGTTGCCTTCAGTTTGAATCTGCAATATGTACATAAGAAAAAAGAAAATTATTGCATGAGCAGGTTTGCCTAAACTCTTGACAGATTGTGTACAAACCACAATCCTTCTGGGAAATTATTACAGACAGATTATACCAAGCTGGAGCTATCTAGCAATGCCTACCAGCATTATGTTTATAAACTATGAAATTAAGTCTATAAAGCAATATGCACATGTGAAGCATGGTGGAAGATCCATTTGGAGGGGCTGCTTTGCTGTCTCTGAGATCTTAAACGTGTTGCATAAACAATAAAATTGGAGTTTGCGTTGAATAAAACTGGTCATACGGCAGAATAATGACTCAAACTCAAAGCGGAAATCTAAAAGTACCGAAGAATGTTTAAAAAGGAAAAAAATGGGCTGTTCTAAACTGGCTAGCAATTGACTCCTGATCTCCAAATATTTTCTGTTAGATTGAGAGCTGACCTCTGCTTTTAGGTAAAAAATCCAGGGTTGTGGAGTCAGAGTCTGTGTCATGGAAATTGAGGAGCCGGAAGTTTGGCTTACCGACTCCACAGCCCTGGTATGAGGGAGTCGTGGAGTCAGTCAGTGTCATGGAAATTGAGGAGTCGGAGGTTTAGCTTACCAACTTCACAGCCCTGAAAAAAATCCCAGCAAACCTTTCCATAAATTCTTCCACTGTAGTTCTCTTAAACAACTTTCAGACAGGAACAAGACACCCACAGATGGCTACAATAACAATTTGGATTCCTTGTCAAAGGTTGTGTATTGTGTGTAGTATTGCGGATGGGTACTTTTAATCCATGTGATTAAACTACCATATTTTTTATTTATTAATTAATTACTACATGTGTGGTGACAGGTCAACTTTTTCTGTTGATTGAATTTGGACAAGTTGTTAAAGCATTTTAATGATGTCCCCCCCCTGTAGGTACATATCTTATTCCTGAAGATGTTGTCTATGTTCGAGTTGTTTTTTTCATAACCAAAAATGTTGTCCACAGCCTGTAAATTTTCTAATTTTTTTTTTTTTTTTTTTTTAAATTTCTGGATGGTGCATTTCAGTCTTGAAATGAATTTGCATAATGAAAAATTGTATAAATTAATGCAGTTCAAAAAAAGTTAGCGTTTGTCCATATTTGTAATGAAAGTCTGTGATTACTCCGTGACTGCAGGCTGTTGACTCTAAACAGTGCGCACTGTCAGGATTCTCTGGTGCTGGCGGTGAGAGTAGTGGGTCATGTGACCACAAGCATGTGATATGCATACTTCCAGCCACGTTCAGACTAGACGTGAGCGGCCTACTCAGTTCATCAGTTCACTTGTATTAAGCGAGGCTGTGAATGTCTAGTCTGAACGAGAGCGGAGGTATGCATATCGCATACTTGTGGTCACATGACTGCCCGGTCTTGCCGATGGTATCGGAGAATCCTGACAGTGCACGGTATGTGCATTGAAAGATACCGTCACAAGCCTGAGTACCCCTTTAAGTGTGGGCATCGGTACGAGAGCCTCATCCTATCTGGCCCTAACCGTACCACTGACTGGCATATCTAGAAATCTTAGATTAGCTTGGTCAGCTGCATATTTTCCTGAATGAGGGGCTGTTGCAGAGATTTTAGGTGCTGGAGATCTGATGAAATGTTGTAAGCAGTGGTCCATTTTAGTTTTTGTCCATTTTGTACTTGTGATCATAGTACCACAAATCTTAGTGTCACTGCAGTGCATCACCATATACCTCTGACATCCGTGGAACCTCCACTGAGGTTGAATACATTTCGTTAGCTTTCCCCTTTAACGTTAACTCGTAGAAAACTTCTTTAGCCACAGATTTGTACAATGTTGCACCTCTGATTGCTGCATCCACAATGTTGGCCTCCATATATCTAATTACAGTGATGTTTTACTCTAGGCCTCTCCGGAATATGGCCAGGGAATGAATCCAATCAGTCGTTTGGCTCAAATCCAGCAGGCTAAGAAGGAGAAGGAACCTGAGTATGTATTGCTGTCAGAAAGAGGAATTCAGCGCAGAAGAGAATTCATTATGCAGGTAATGTATCAAATTTACCTCTCTTTATGCCTTTTCACTTGTGAACATTATTGTTGCAATATAGAATTAAGACTCTAATTTTACACGGTCTGCTGGTTCTGTTCTCCTTTGTTCAGTAAAATAAGTCATTTAGTCATAATGACTGGTGTATGGTACATGGCAAGAGCCTTTATTGTCCAGTAAGCCATCTTTAAATGCGGTTAGTGGAGAAATGTCCATGTTTTACCACCTGTCCGAACAATGAAATCCCAAGCATTGGAGAAATCTCTGCATTGCCCTATTGTAATTTTAAATTTAGAAACTACTGCTACACGTGAAAACATTAACATGCCCTCATAGTTATTGACAGATTTTCTACCAGTTTGTAAAACAGATAAATGTGAATTTTTCTTTGTTCTTGCGTTTTTTTTTCATCTGGCAAATGCATGAGAGTAGGCGCACCATGAGAAGAGTCAGGATAGGATTGAATAAAGGTCCATTTAGATGGACCGTCAGACAACCGCCGATGGGTAAACCTTTACCAGTCGGTTACTTAATAGCCTATTTACACAGACAGACCGAAGTAAATAATGAGCACTGAGCGATCTGTAATAGATCTGTGCGCAGTCTGCATTGGTTCTCGGCAGCACGAGTTCTGTTTACACAGGATGATTCACCACCAAAAACTATGGACTGCACAACGTTCGTTCGTTGGGTGATTGGCAGCCTGTTAACCTTTTAGTGTAACTATGAACAAGGTTTGTTAAGCACGCTTGTTCACGATAATATTTTAATGCAGCTTAAGAGAAGGGGGTTAAAGGGTTATTCACATTTTTTAAAAATGGGTATTGTTTGATAGTATTAGTAAAACAAGCATTATTGCAATTTACTGTTAAAATTTGCAGCAGATATTAACACCTCTGTTTATTTAAAGTGAACTTGACAACTGGTATTTGCTGCACGATCCCCGGGCAGCATGTATCATGCTCTGTATGTACGATTTCAGTAGGGTATGTTTTAGGGTATGATATACTATGGTGTTTCAGAGAAAAACTTAATTTAAAAGCCTCTGGGTATCAAAAAACACGGTTGACTAGACAAAAAGGTGGGACCCTGGCGGCTTCTCCCTGATCGTTCCCTTTGAGTGACTGGCCTCTGCCTGGGAGTATGTATAGGGAGAGACCTGAGAGTCCTTGGCAGCAGGTGGTGAGAAGCCGCCAGGGACCCTCCCACATGTCTGACCAGTCTCCAGTGCGGATCCATCCCCGGCAGTTTTTAAATCTGTTTTTCTCGGGAATACTGCAGTGCTTCATAGTCAAACATACATGGCTGAAATCACATAGTCAGTGCCTGATACATGCTGCCTGTGGATCCTGTGAAGCTCGTCATGGAGGAGATTGCCCCCCCCCACTGCTGTCTAGCAACAGTGACCAAACGTGCTCTTATGAGGTTATGTGATGATCACAAGTGAGGGTGCTCGGGTATGCACTGAGAATCGCGGGTGCTCTAGTGAGATGTTGCTTCCCCGCTGCAGCATCATGTTTCGCAGCAGTCAGACACAAAATATGCGGGGATTGACTGTTTGTCAGGCAATCACCACATGTTTTGTGGCTGTCTAACAACTGCAAAACACGAGGATGCGAACAAATCACTCGACCATCCGTGCTACTCAGTGCATACCCGAGCAAACACAAGAAACCAGAGCTTGCACTTATCACTACTGTATTTATAAGCGCTAATTTGAAGCTGATCTGAAGCGCACTGTTGCCTCCTAATTCCGTCTAGCTGCGGTGCTTACAATATGGTCTGCAGTGTCGGTCGGTTACCAAGGCAATCAACTGTAAACAAGTGTTACTGTCTCAAGAACAGCTGGAAATTGTAATAATCAGTAAATTGCAAAATTCCTTGTTTGTATAAAACTATCGAACAATACATATCTATAACAATGGAAATAACCCTTTAAAGAGGAATTCTGAGGGTTTTTTTTTTCTGCTTTTGCAAAGTTTATATCCTCTCCCACATCCCAAATTTTTGTCTGTCTGCAGTATATCTAAAGTGAGGATTTTGTTACACAGGGAGCAGGACATGAGATTTTAGAGATTAAATGTAATCTAAATATATCATGGTGATAAGGGCTGTATGTCTTTTATCTGATGTGACGGTTTTTAATTCTTTACATGCCAAACAGTGATTGTAATAAATTCTCTGTCCTGCACGTTATTCCACATTTCTCTCCTGTGCACCAGGACATTTATAACCTGGATTACATAAACTGTTTACTCAGAATATGATCTTTTTTTATCCTTTGGTCATAAATCGTTGCGATTATTAAAAAATTGGCAATTATTCCTTTACAAGAACACCTCTAGGACTGCTTGGTATTATAGAAGTTATCCAGCTTTAAACGTTGTATTTAATGAAAAAGTAATGTTAGATTGGTGGGGACCCGACTGCTGAGATGCTACTGAGTCCCCTACTACAACCATGGCTAGGAGGAACCTGAATGGAGCAGCAACTGCTTGACCGCCATGCTATTCTACAAGTAGATGTACGCTTGGGAGGAGGGGGATTGGAGGTACGCAGATCTTCTGGCCTTATGTGGTCCCCATTAGTTGGATTCCTACCAATCCAACAGTTATAACTTTTTATTCCCTGGTTTTAGACAAGAATACCTTTAAAGTCCATGCGACATAATTTAGTGAAAACCCGGAGTACATCATTAAGGGTTAAGACTTTTAAAGGCTCGTTCAGATGCCATCCATGTGCTGTTCAATTTTCATGGACTGTTTTATAGGAGCACAATAACTTTTCTCCTTCGTCTCATTGGTGGACACAGGTACTGTGGGTGTATGCTACTGCCGCCTGGAGGCTGACACTAAGTGAACAAAAAAAAGGTTAGCTCCTCCTCTGCCGCATGCACCCTTGCCCCGATTGCGGGCGGAACTCAGTTTTTTGCTTAGTGTCTCTGGAGGCACACGTGTCTGGTTTTCTCCAGACTTCTTTTTTTCATGAAGATAAGACAGGGGCGACGGATCCTATTGAAAGGGTCCGATCTCCCCAAACCATCAACGGGCAAGCACGTGTTGAGTATCGTCTCCACGTATCCTTTCCCGCACCGAGGGACATATCTGGGTTTTTTTCCCCAGACTTCTATTTTTGTTTTTTATTTTTATGCAGATAAGACAGGGGCGACGGATCCTATTGAAAGGGTCCGATTTCCCCAAACCAACAACGGGCGAGCACGTGCGAGTGTCCCTCCACGTATCCTCTTCCGCGACATGGGACACGATGCCGGACTTAGCCCTGTCCACCCCTAAGTATTGAAACCATGAGCTTGCACAGAGGCACAAGACTAGTCTGTGCGGCCCCCACTGCTCCACCAACTCTAGACAGCGGTGCTGCAAGGCGGCGGACGGTCCCTCTCCTCACCCCCTGAAGGGGTTAAACGGAGTTAGGGTGTCTGCACCGTCCAGAAATTAACCCCATCCCTTCTACCTTGTTCCTGGATCCGGAGTCAGGTATGGAGGGCTGGGGAGGGTCCTGCGGCAGCGTTCCGGTCCACTGAAGCTCCAGGCGTCTTAGGAAGTGTAGGGCAATCCTCCTTCCCTCTCCTCCCTCCGGCCTCTTTTCGCCAGGCGTGGATGCGGGTTCCTGCGACAGGGAGAGGCCGCGTGCGCCCCCCCCCGCGCGGCAGGCGGGCATGCATACAAAATTTAGCCCTCGGCCGTGCTAAGCCGCGGGCGGAAGTCCCGCCCCCGGCGTGACGTCATTTCCGTCACCGCCCCCCGGGCGAGGGCGGACGTCGAACAAATTGAGGCCCCGGCTTCATTGCAGAGTAGGCAACGACCGGGAGAGGAACGTCCCGGCCTACCCAGAGGAAAGGAACGCAGCGCAGAGGCAGCGGCAGTAGCACGTGGGGACGCAGGACTGGGTAAGTGTGACCCCGACCCTGGAGGCGCACTACGGGCGATTAAATGTGGTTTTTTCCTCCTCCCTTCCCCTCAACCCTCATAGGAATTAGGCCTGGCAGCAATATGTCCGGAAAAGGTAAATCGCACACGTTCCTTTATGCCGCATGCATTTCTTGTGGGGTTAGGTTTCCACGAGCTCAGAGCCAAAATCTATGTGAAGCGTGTGACTCCGAACGCGCCCAGGAGCCCTCCCCTGTGACAGAGCCCAGGGGTCCGGGATCCCCCGGAATGGGCCTTATCGCTTTCCCGGTCTATGGCTTCTCTGACAAGGGCGATCGAGACCCTTCAGGCTCCGGATAGGGGCAGAGATGGCGGCTCGCCTGTCTGTTAGGGATCATCCGCCTCACAAGAGCCTCCGGCCTGCAGGGGCCACAGTCATTCTAGACTGGCACATAGGAAGAGAACCCACATGGCGTCTCTGGGCCCATCCGGTGCTTCGGCATCCGTGAGTGCGGCGTCTCGTTCACCGTCGCCACTATCCGGGAGCGAGCAGAGTTCAGATTATGACTCAGATGAGCCCCTGGACCTAGATACTCCAGGGTGTCGGGAGACGGTTGACAGTCTCATTGAAGCTGTCAATCAGACTTTGGGTATCGAAGATGACGTCTCTCTGGCCTCAGGTCATAAGGTGTCCTTTAAGAGGGTCAAGCGACCGCATAGAGTATTTGGCACTCACTCAGAATTCGAGGACATAGTACAGCGTCACAAGGAGCGACTGGACAGGCGCTTCTCGGGCCAGAAAATGCTGGAAGCAAGGTATCCGTTTGCACCGGAGCTCTGTAAGAAATGGGCGGAATTCCCGGTGGTGGATCCGCCAGTGTCACGCTTGGCTTCGAAGCTTGGCTTCGAAATCTTTATCGGTACCTAGTGTTTCTTCCATTAAAGACCCCACGGATTGGCTCATAGAGAGTTTGGCCCGCTCGGTGTAGGAGGCATCAGGTTCAGCGCTCTCTTCCTCATTCGCAGCAACATGGGTAGCCAAGGCCATGATGTCATGGTCAGAATCTTTAAATAAAGCCTTGCAGGATAGGGACCTGCCGACGGAGGTATCAGAGATAGCGAGTCAGATCGCGATGGCAGGTGATTACCTGATCAATGCCTCCTTAGACGCTGCTAATTACGCGGCACTGGCGGCGGCTAATGCGATCGCCATTAGGAGGGCTCTATGGTTAAGGATGTGGCGGGCCAATTCGATTCCCGAAAAATCCTTGACTTTCCTGCCTTATCAAGGTAGCCGCCTATTTGGGGAAAAATTAGACCAACTCATCTCTGACGCTACAGGGGGAAAAAGCAGTTTTCTCCCACAGCAGAAAATCAAGCCGCCGTTTCGTCAGCCTCAGGCGCGGTTTTGGGCATTTCGTAACCCCGGGTGGATGGCAGCAGCCAATTACGCCGCTCCAGTTCGCTACAACCAAGACAAGGATCGACTGGTCACATATAGAGCCAACCCGCTGGGCACGATACGGGCTCGCTTGCCCAGGTTGAGGGGAGCCAGATCCCAAAGACCCTCAGCTAAATGACTTGGGGCAGCCGTTACCCGAAAACGACAGGGTGGGCGGCCGTCTACTCCGGTTCTGCCACGTCTGGGTCGCGGTGGCACGCGACGCATGGGTAGCGGAATTGGTGTCGTCCGGGTACAAGATAGAATTTGTCAAGTATCCCCCAAAACGATTTTTTTGTTTCCCAGCTTCCCAAGGTGGAAGCCCGGGCAGAGGCATTGCTGGGAGCTATCAAGGTACTCCAGCGCAACGGAGTCATTATTCCCGTACCAGAGTGCGAGAGGACTCGGGGTTTTTACTCCAATCTGTTCGTGGTTCCCAAAAAGGACGGTACAGTCAGGCCGGTACTGGACCTAAAGCTCCTGAACAGGTTCATCAGGATCAAACATTTTCGAATGGAGTCTCTGCGTTCGGTTATAGCGGCCATGGAGCAAGGGGAATACTTGGCCTCGATAGACGTCGAGGATGCCTATCTGCACGTCCCTATTTTTCCTCCACATCAGAAGTTCCTACGTTTTGCCATTGATGGCCGGCATTTCCAGATTGTAGCACTGCCCTTCTGGCTGGCTACCGCCCCCAGGGTGTTCACAAAGGTAATGGCAGTCGTCATGGCCATTCTACATTCTCGGGGCATAGTTGTCTTGCCGTACTTAGACGACCTCTTGGTGAAAGGCCCTTCATTTCGGGCATGCGAAGAGAATGTCAGCATCGCGCTGGATACCCTATCCCGCCTAGGATGGTTGGTCAACGGGAAGAAGTCATCCCTTGTCCCAGCCCAGAAGATTTCTTTCTTAGGGATGATTTTCAACACCTCCCGAGGGTTGGTAATTCTCCCTCAGGACAAGGCTCTAGCGCTCCAGCAGGGAGTATGGAAACTGCAGCAGCCAGTCCCTCACACCATTCGGTTCGGGATGAGGGTGCTAGAGAAGATGGTGGCAGCAATGGAAGCGATTCCTTTTGCCCCTTGCAGCACGCTCTCTTGACAGTCTGGGACAAGAGCCCATTCACGCTCGATCATCGGTGCCGGTTGTCCTCTCGGGTCAGGCAGTCACTACAGTGGTGGACGAGCCTTTCCCCCTTCATCAATGGTTGGTGGTCACAACCGATGCGAGCCTCCTCGGCTGGGGAGCGGTTTTAAGTTACCACACAGTTCAGGGGCAATGGTCACAACAGGAGGCACGCCTCCAGATCAACTTGTTGGAGATACGAGCAGTGCGGCTGGTGCTGCAACATTTCCGGCATTTTCTTGCAGGACGTCCTGTCCGGATTCAATCGGACAATGCCACGGCGGTGGCTTACGTAAATCATCAAGGGGGCACCCGCAGCAGGGCAACCATGCGCAAAGTAGAACATGTACTTCGCTGGGCCATGAGGAACCACTCGGTAATTTCAGCAGTCCACATACCGGGCGTGGAAAATTGGGCGGCGGACTTCCTCAGCTGGCAGGGTGTCGTGTCCGGGGAATGGGCTCTGCACCCCGAGGTCTTCCAGCAGATTTGCCAACGGTGGGGAACACCGCATGTGGATCTGATGGCCTCTGGGGTGAACGCCAAAGTGCCCGTGTTCGTCGCTCGGTCTCGGGACCCGCGAGCAATCGCAGTGGATGCGTTGGTTCTACCATGGAACCAGTTTCGCCTTCCATACTTGTTTTTTCCCCCGCTACCACTACTTCCGAGGGTCATCAAGAAAATCAAAACAGAGGGGGTACCAGCAATTCTGCTGGCCCCAGACTGGCCCCGTCGGGCATGGTACGCGGATCTAGTGCAGCTCCTTGCAGACGTTCCATGGCGTCTGCCAGAACGACCAGACTTGCTGTCGCAGGGGCCGATCTGCCACCCAAACTCAGGTACCCTGTGTTTGACGGCTTGGCCGTTGAATCTTGGATTCTGACCCAGGCGGGGTTTGGGAAGGAAGTGGTCACTACAATGGTTAGCGCCCGGAAGCCTACCTCGGCAAAGATTTACCATCACACTTGGAAGGTCTTCTTTTGTTGGTGTCGAAATCGCGAGGTTGCTCCACTAATTTTTTCTATTCCCAACATCTTGGCTTTTCTTCAGTCAGGCCTAGACTCAGGGTTGGCCCCGAGCTCCCTTAGGAGACAGATATCGACCTTTTCTGTCCCCTTCCCGCGAAAGATCGCTACTAATATGCAGGTGAAGACCTTTATCCAGGGGGTCTCACATTTGGTACCCCCCTATAGAGCGTCCCTAGACTCCTGGGACCTTAACCTGGTCCTGAGTGTCCTGCAGAAAGCTCCGTTGGAGCCATTACGAGAAATTTCGTTGTCGTACCTTTCCAGGAAGGTGGTATTCTTGGTAGCCATAACTTCCATTAGGCGGGTCTCGGAGTTGGCGGCCCTGTCATGCCGAGCTCCGTTTCTCATTTTTTTCAAGGATAAAGTGGTTCTAAGGCCAGCTCCCCCCTTTCTACCGAAGTTCGTGTCCTCATTTCACATTAATGAGGATATCGTCTTGCCTTCGTTTTGTCCAGCGCCAGTACATCATGTGGAAAAGTCGCTTCACACATTAGACTTAGTGAGAGCACTCAGAAGGTACGTGTTGTGGATGGCACCCTTTCGCCAGACTGATACGCTGTTCGTGCTCCCCGAAGGGCGCAGGAAGGGACTCGCAGCCTCAAAGTCGACCATAGCCAGATGGATCCGTCTAGCTATTCAGGAGGCCTACCGTATTAGGGGCACTCCGATTCCAGCAGGGATCGGGGTGCATTCTAATCGGGCAGTGGGCGCCTCTTGGGCGCTTCGGCACCAGGCTTCGGCGGAGCAGGTATGCAAGGCAGCGACCTGGTCCAGCCTGCACACATTTTCTAAACATTACAATGTGCATACTCAGGCCTCGGCAGATGCGAGCCTGGGTAGAAGAGTTCTCCAAGCAGCAGTGGCGCACCTTTAGACAAGAGGTGCATGTGGCTTGGATCGGTGAGTCAATCTCCCACCCAGGGACTGCTTTAGGACGTCCCACAGTACCTGTGTCCCCCAATGAGATGAAGGAGAAACATGGATTTTTGTGACTACTCACCGTAAAATCCTTTTCTCCGAGACGCTCATTGGGGGACACAGCACCCACCTTGTTAGCCAAGTTGGCTCTTGTTTATTTAATTAATATATTTTTTTATTGAGATTAGGGTGGGCCTTTCCCAGACAGATTGTATTTTGCATTAAGGCTTATTTGTTTTGTGTTCTCCTACTGCTGTTGCACTAAACTGAGTTCCGCCCGCAATCGGGGCGAGGGTGTATGTGGCGGAGGAGGAACTAACCTTTTTTTGTTCACTTAGTGTCAGCCTCCAGGCGGCAGTAGCATACACCCATAGTACCTGTGTCCCCCAATGAGCGTCTCGGAGAAAAGGATTTTATGGTGAGTGCTCACAAAAATCAATGTTTTTTTTCCATTCGAGAAAAGCTAATGGAACGCTGACCAAATACTAATGGTAAAAGCTAGTTACTCTGATGAAACGAGGACAATTTTTTGTGTAAGAGATATCAGCGAATTCTCAATGAGGTCTTACAAACAGATTTACAAGTGTCCTTTTTATTATTATAAATTTAATAATTTATTGCGACTTTTGTATCCACCTGCACCGTAAATAAAAGGCATAGTTTATTTCATAAAAGAACATTCCTAGAAAATACCTCTAACATTCTGCCGAAGGAACGTGAAGACGAGATTATTCAATCTCTCAAACATTGAGAGAACACTAAGATCTTCAATATAACAATCTTCAAGTCGTGTTCCGGCAGTCCAATTCTTGCCGAGTAATTTGCGTTGCTTTATTATAAATTTATTTTTAATTAATCTTTGTGTTTTTTTTTTTTTTTTTGTTTTTTTTTTGACTGTCGTTCTTAAAAAAAAATAAATAAAATAAATAAAAAAAATAAAAACGGTAAATAAAATCTGCAGCTCACTTAGCTTTATGTGTGCAGATTGCATAAATAGAGGTAGAACTAAGGCTACTTTCACATTAGCGTTTTTTAGCGCTGCGCTTCGTGCGCAGTAGAAACGCATGAAAAAAACACATGTGTTTTGCATGCGTTTGCGTTGTTAGGCACATACGTTTTAACCAGTTTCTAGCCATGTTAACTTTTAAAACGCAGGCGTGTGCATGTCCATGCGCACGCATGCGTTCCCATAGACTGTAATGTGTTATTTTGGCGCATTCTGTGTGCAAGCGGTTTTTTTTACACCATTGGTCGGACCCAAAAATGCAACAGTTTGCGTCTGGCGCACCTAGGCGCACACTACAAAAAACCGCATGCGCACGAAAACGCATACGAACGCGTGCCAACTCTAGACCATGTGCCCGCCATGTTAAGCATAGGGGCGCATGGATGCGCATGATGCGCTGCGCTAAAAAACGCTAATGTGAAACCAGCCTAAACAATTTAACGAGCACACGTCACTTGCTAAAATAGTTGTGATAAATACCTAAAAATCCCAGTGCTCCCGTGATTCTGCTGCTATTTTCTGTTTTGCACTGTGTACCTCCATTGCAAAGATATTCACATTTGCTGTTTTTGGAGAGCAGTATGTGCTTTTTGAGTTTTCTCCGGCTTCTTGTGCTTTTGACACTCCTCACGTAGGCCTGTTTCACACTTACGTTTTTCCTGTGCGTTGGCAGCCGCTAAAATGGCGGATAACGGATCCGTGGGCGATGAAACACCAACGGGAGCCACCGGACCGTTGGTGCGCCAGGATCCACCGATTTAGGAATTTTAAAGGAACCGTGGCTGAAAAGAAAAAAACAGCGATGTAGCGGTAGCGGGCAGAGGAAGCGATGAGGCAGAGAGAGAGAGAGAGATTTTTTTATCCAGCAGCCAGATTGGACTTAATGTTAAACATGTAGCAAAATTGGAAAATACGGATCCGGACAACAAAAAAACGTTGCATTGTCCGTTCGGTGATCTCAGCGGACGCCAAAATTTTGGCGGATCCGCAGAAATACGGATGCAACGGACGATCCTCAGTCAAAATCCGCCGATAATGAAAGTCAATGGGGAAAAAAACTGATCCGCCAAGATAAATGGCGATGCGTTTTTTTTGCAAATCGGCAGATTTTGACTGACAAACGGATGTGTGAAACAGGCCTTAGCCGTCTGCTGCTTTAATGGCTGTGGGCTGGCACTGGGCCTTTAAATCTGTGTCTATATAGACCCAGCCGCATCACAGTTTCGTAGATGCAGCGGTGCATCAAACTGTACACAGCCATGTCTACTAGGCTGACATCATGCAGTGTGCCAGGCGCTTCTTCTACCCGCCGGAGAGGATCTCCAAGAAACAGGGTGGTGAAAGCTCTGTGGCTGTCTGTCTGGCCTAATCCTGGCATGTAAAAGCATACCATATGTATGTAATGCATGTGTGGTGTGTGCATGATGTATATGTAGGTTTGCTTATGTATGTGGTATTGTATGTATGTATATATGTACATGTCTCTATCTGTATTGCATGGGGAAATGTATGTGGAGAAATGTATGTGTATTTGTAAAAAGTGCATGTTAAAGTGTATGGTGTGTGTAAATATGTGTCCAAATATTTGTATGTTTGGGCACATTTACTAAATCTGTAAGTGCTCTTTCAGATCTGTGTTAAAGGGGTTCTTATAGAATGAGGTATGTCGTCCATGATATTTTTCAAACTGCAGCCCATCCTAGTACAGTTAGTGTGGGCTGTAGACTGAAGGCATACAGCTTTCAAGACTTGCATCTAAACTAACAAGAACTGTACGACACACATCTCAGTCACGGCTGTCATATGTGAAGAAAAATCTCTTGCTCAGTGTGTGCAATGGGGTTATCTCCAGCTTCATCCTCCTCAATATGTGTTTTCCAAATGGGTGCAGTCCATCTCTGTGCACTGCTATAAAGCTGTCAGACTGACAGAGGAGGAGGAGGGTAAAGCTGGAAATCTCCTTCCTGAGCACAATTTGGGTTAAAACTTATTTCTTCACATATGTGGGTCACCCTCCCAGGGCTGTGGGGTACTCGGTACCAGGCCGGTGTCAGCGGGATGTGTCACAGCAGCGGTGACCCGGTCCGTGGCCCTGGGCACCCAATGTAAAAAGGGGAGATTGAATGGTGGAATGTAGTTAATGGAATAGTTCGTGACGCCACCTGTGGTGTTCGGCAAGTGAGATGTTAGGCCGACGCTGCATGCAGATCCTCTGGGGCTGGTGGTGTGTTGCAGCCAAGATGGTGAAGCTCCCACAGGTGGAGCTGTAGCCCCAGGGCAGTGTAGATGTCGGGGTAGAGGAGAGTCGCAGGCGGTGTAGGAGCTGGTACCCAGATGTAGCGGTGCTGGGTTCGTTGGCACAAGAATGAATGGAGGACACCAGGGCTTGTAGTTCCAAAGCTTTACTCACAGTCCGTAGTACACACACAGGTGCCTGCCTCCGGGTCAGGGACTCAGTCAACCTCCAGGCCAGATGGAATGCTCCCTTCCAACACTCCGCCAACATGTGCCTTTCTGAACGTCTCTTCTTCTAGCGCCTTTAAGTGTGAAGTACTCCTAGTACTGAGTTACACTGGAGTGCCTCCTGACAGATGTTCCCAAGAACTCTACTTGTACGGCAGACAGCTGTAGCCTGCTTCGGGGACTCCTTACTCCTGAGTCCCGCCTCACTATCAATGTTGCTGTTGTGCCCCCAAGTCTTAGATGGGAGTAGTGCATTTACAGCCCACTACTCCACCGGTGTCTGCTGTAGAACCATTTGTGTCCATACAACCTCGGGGACTGGGCCCCGGCCTTGCGCTTAGAACTTCTAGGCAGGGTTCTTCCTCTAACCCATGTCCTCTGTTCCCTTTTACTCCTACGTTCCGTACTAGTCTTTCCTTCTTATGGAAGATCAGGTTTCGGTTCAATGTCTTTCTCCTTTCCTTTCCCGTGCCAGCAGACCCAGGTCACTGAGATCTGCTGCAGCACCTCCTTCCTCCATCCCTCTTCCAGGGATCTTCTTTCCTCACTCCTCTCTGAGTGTCTCTCTCTGACTGACTGACCTCGAACTCACTAACTGAAATTCTAAACTGTCCCACTCTTTTATGTATTCTAACTCCACCCGCCTCCCAGCACGTTTCGTGTTCCAAGCAGGGTGCTACCAAAGGTGCTCTGCTACACTCCAAGCAGGGAGCCTCAATGTGGCTTTGCTGAACTACTGTGTTGTGTGGGATGCAGGTGTTGGAGCGTGGTCAGGAGCCTCCAACTTACCTGGATGGTGGGGTACCACACCTCAGGAGGAGGTGCAGTACCTCTGTGGCGACTGAGCCTCAGGGGCGCCACATATGCTCTAGGCGCCAACAGGGGTATGTGTGACATAGCTCTTGTCAGTTGAGACACAGGTCTCTGGAGCTGCATGTCATCAGTCTGCAGCCCATATTGACAGGTCAGTAGGACAGGTTGCAGTACAATTATAGAGATTACATTTTATTTCTTGGAGGAACCCCTTAAAGGAATTCATTTTTTCTTTCCCGTTTTAGACATTGCGCATCCTGATATAACTATACATCACAGTCAGGGTGCCCATGTAAAGAGTGGGTTCAGGAGCTGATCCTGCCCATACCCAGCAGAAGTCAGATGTGATTCATAGCCGGCATCTGCCTGTAACAACAATGATCAGAACTAGCCTCAATCACTCCTCTTAGTTATTTAAATGCCGCTGTCAAACACTTTGACAGGCACACTTTTTATATTAATAGTATAGTAAAGTGCAGCATATACCACACTGCTAAAAAAAATACCTGGGATGAGGGTGATTGAATGTAAACACATATGTACTACCACTGAATACTGTTTTTTTTTTTTTTCTTACTGTATTCTTCACATGTATTTGCTTGCCTGATTCTGACATGGTAATGTAGAGAACCCTATTCTGGATACATAATGTATCAGGTTTTCTACAAACAGTGGTATATACTCTGTGTAAATGCTTGTTTGGATTGATTTGTTTTACAGTGATATTTTTGTGCTGACTTTACATTATCCCTTTTGAAAGGTTGTCTGGGTTATTTTATAGGCATTCACGCCGACTAACATGTGGAATCCTGATGTGTATTGTACTCTTAGGCTGTGTGCACAGTGTTTTTTTTTTTTTTTTTTTTTTTTTAGCGGATTTGCCCAAAAATCTGCTCAAAAAGCGCTAAAAATAAGCTTCCCTTTCAGTTCTATGCATTTTGCACTTTTTGTGCACATTCATGCGTTTTCTGGGAAGGGAGTCCGGTTTTTAAGCAGAAATTTTCTGCTACGTGTGCACATAGCCTTAGGATTTGGCTTTATTCACACACCCCTCATATGACTGCCTCATATGCAATTTATATTCCCAAAATAAAGGCTAATAAAAAAAAAAAAAAAAAAAGCTCTTCCATAAATTAATAGTTATCCCAAAAAGAAATGGACACGAGCAAATAGTGGACAAAAATGAATATATTAAATTTTATTAACAAACACAAGATAAAAAATTCATAGCGGTAAAACAAAGTGAGAAAAAGACTATAGAGACGGGTTGGTTATTATATTGGTTGACAAATATACCAAACTAGCTGTTTCCAGCCAGCTAACGCTCAGCACGCTCATTGCTATCTGATGTGGTGGGGGGACGGGATTATGTGTGGTAATGTGGTGGGGGGGCGGGATTATGTGTGGTGATGTGGTGGGAGGGCGGGATTATGTGTGGTGATGTGGTGGGGGGCGGGATTATGTGTGGTGATGTGGTGGGAGGCGGTATTATGTGTGGTGATGTGGTGGGAGGCGGGATTATGTGTGGTGGTGGGGGGCGGGATTATGTGTGGTGATGTGGAGGGGAGGCGGGATTGTATGTGGTGGGGGGGCGGGATTGTGTGTGGTGATGTGGTGGGGGCGGAGCTACTGTGCAGGAGGCGGGATTAGCGAGTAATCACAATGCTATATATATATATGAACAATGACAAAGCAAAGTCCAGCAATAACGTGAGCAATCCAGGATGCTGTTAAAACATTTTTTCTTTTTTTTATTCATAAATCCATTAAAATGCAATGGTCCAAGCAGTTCAAAACAGCAATAACGCAGGAAAGTCGTGCAGATAGGACTACGCGTTTCAGCGGTAGAACCCGCCTTCTTCACGGTCCAGAGATTCTGGACCGTGAAGAAGGCGGGTTCTACCGCTGAAACGCGTAGTCCTATCTGCACGACTTTCCTGTGTTATTGCTGTTTTGAACTGCTTGCACCATTGCATTTTAATGGATTTCTGAATAAAAAAAAAAAAAAGAAACATTTTTTTTAACAGCATCCTGGATTGCTCACGTTATTGCTGGACTTTGCCCCGGGATCCGCCGCTGCCAGCTCTGGGCTCTGCCACTGCGCCTGCTCTGCCGGGCGCCTTTCCTTCCATCGCTCCCCGGCGTGCGGCATCTCGGCACATTCCCTCACCCCAGACGGCCGCGTGCACAGTGTCCTCGCGCATGCGCCTTAGGGCTGGATCGCGTGCTCCCTCACTGCATTAATCCCTGTGCATGACCTGACCCGGCAGCACCTCCGGTCCAATCAGGGACAACCACCAGGTATTTCAGGCCGCCCTCCGATAGTGGCGGCGCCTGACTATTGAGTTCCTAACTTTATACTTAGGCCCCGCTTGCCTCCTATAGTCTGCCACTGCTTTCTTGCCGCTGCTATCCACCTCCTGTCACCGCTAGCTATATGTGTCTCCCTGTTTCTTCCAGAAGCCTGCTCCAGCCCTGCGCCCTCCTGGTGTCCTGCTCCGTCACTTATTCCGCACTCCGCCATACCCGCTCTTGGTCACCTGTCTCCTCCAGAATTCTTCCCTGTCAGCTTGTCCCGCCTCAGTTCCTGTACGTCTACCTGAGCCGACCCCTGGTCCTGGCAGTCGTGGTACTTGAGGTCCCTAAGCCTGTCCCTGACAGTCCCTGTATAGGGGTTGGTTCCACCTGGCGTGCTCGCTCTGAGAAAGTTCGGTGCCAAGACCCAGAGGGTCCAGAGGGTCCACTCTTGAAGCCTGTAACCTTCGGTGTAACACCAAAAAAGTGTATTAAAAGTCAATGATCATTTTTTAGAAGAGGGATAAGGTATAAAAATGTGTATGTATGTATATATATATATATATATATATATATATATATATATATATATATATATATATATATATATATATTTTTATGTCTCAAACTGTTATATAAATGAGATCCATATAGAACCTTTTTCATTTAATTATAATTTTTATAGAAAGAAATTAATATATAAAGTGCAAGTGCAGTAAGGTGGTCAAATCTGACATACAAATAATTAAATAGTATCATATGAAGGAAAACTGTTTGTCAGGATCCGATTACTTACGCACGTTTCGCAACTTTGCTTCTTCGGGGGGGGCGTGGTGTCTAAGTAAATGCGGCAGGTATCTACTATATAATCGTCTAATTCTGTCAGTCTGCCTGTAACGGAAATCCCGCGTCGCTGATTGGTCGCGGCCGGCCGCAACCAACCAGCGACAGGCACAGTCCGGCCGCAAATTGGCGCAGAATTCGAATAACGCACGCCACCGCTACTGTCTGGAGATCTGCCGTGCTAGCCGCTGATCTCCTGACAGTTGCCGCAGGTCATCTCCTGCTGCACGGAGGTCAGCGGCGCCGCAGCCGGGAGATGACCGGCGCAGCGGTCAATGTGCGGATGGTACCCAGGGTCCGGAAGAGAGGAGACTCTCCTCCAGGCCCTGGGTACCATAAACCTGTAAAAAATAGAATTTAAAATAAAAAATAGTGATATACTCACCTTCCGACGCCCCCCGGACTTTTTCCCTCCTCTCACCACACGCCCGGCATCTTCCGTTTCCAGTAATGCTTTGCGCAAAAGACCACTCTCGCGAGAGTGACGTCATCTCCGGTCCTTCGCGCTAAGCATTACTGGGACCGAAAGATTCCGGGAGCGTGGAGAGGAGATCTGGGGCCGTCGGAAGGAGAGAATAACCTTTTTTTAAATTTTTTTTATTTTTTACATTCTATCTTTTACTATTGATGCAGCATCAATAGTAAAAAGTTGATCACAATTGTCAAACACTATGCTTGACAAGTGTGCCCAACCTGTCAATCACATTCCAAGTAATGCTTCAAATCACTTGGAATGCGCTTGAATTCCGCATGCGAAAATCGCGTGAAAAATGCATGTTTGCAGCGGGAAAACGCACGCGAATTCGCATGCGTTTTTTCGTGGCGGGAGTTGCGGAAATGCTGCGGACATTTTTGCAGCATTTCTGCAACGTGGGTAATTAGCCTCAGTGTGACACGCAGCAGCGACCAGGCCCCCGCTGTGAGATCGCCGATTGTGGTGGATCGTCCTGGACCATCTTTTGAACGTCTTTCTCCCGCTGGCCATATTCTAGAATACCCGATGCGTTAGAATCGGGCCACCATCTAGTATATATTATAAATACCGGAAGTCCAATGCACGCGGTTTGTGTACAGCGCTACCAGCAGCACAGCCGGAAGCTGAGGCCCCTGCTTCCGACTTCACAGATCCCAGCCCGCTGTCGACTCTTCAGCAAAATTGGCGTGGAATCCGCGACGTCACATGGACGCCTCGCCACGGCAACGGCTGACGCCGGCCGATGGAAGCACACACCGCAGCAGGTCCGGATATGGTAAGAAGACTGGAAAGAAACGTGGAGTAAAGAGAGAGTGCACATACCTTATAAGGTGAAATGAATAGTGATCCCCAGTGGGAAAGAGAAAACAAGTGCAAAAGAAAGGGGAGGGAAAAATAAGGAATGCAGTGATCTGTGAATAAAGATAAAGGAAAAAATAAATATAAAGTGCATGTGACATTAAGTAAACAATCTAATAATATAAATACTGTGATCAATTAATATGGGAAAAATAATGGTGAGTTAAAAAAGTGCATGTAATATAGTGATGCAATATAATGATGTGTGTGTGTGAATCACATACTACCGTAATTAAATAAAACATAATACTTAAAAAATTATAAATGACACCTCAATAATAATGGGTCATAGAATATTTTTTTGACCTTGAGGATAAAAAGCAGATAAAAATTTAATGTAAATAATAGAAAAAAAACACCTTCATAAAAAGTTTCTTCATCTATATGAAAATAGGAGGAGGAGGAACAGGAAACTTTTCAGCAACATAACACGCCACGAGCAGGCCATATGGAAAAAACTTTCAAAGAAACCTGAACAATCTGAAATAGAAAAGTGAGAATTAAAATACAGATATAAAGATAAGACACAACACAAAGAAAATTCACAAAAATGGATCAAAACTAAGGACCTCATTCAGTTCCTTAGGGCGAATGCAATAAATCTTAAAGATTCATTGTGTTTCGAGTTGGGCCAATTTTTTCCTTCTATCTCCACCACGTTTATCATTCAAAATGCGATCTATGCCACAAATTCGTGATAAGTTGCTGTTGCAACCATGTGCCATCTTGAAGTGCCTTGGTATAGGCTTAAGTTGTTCATCAATCTGGCAGTCAGCAGCATTTTGAATATCACGAAGATCTTCCCTAACCCGCACACGAAGTTGTCGTGAGGTTAGGATCACGTAAATGAGTCCACATGGACATGTGGCATAATAGATTACATTTTCAGTGCAACAGGTTATATGGTGTGTAATTTTAAATTCTTTAGATCCATCACTCAAATTGAATGAAAAAAGAATGTTCCAAATTCTTACACGCTGCACAGTTTTTACATACTCATTCAATTTGCAGAGATGATCATCACATGCAAACAACTTTCTCTTCTACTGCTCTCAATAGTTTCTGTTGAATGCAGCAGAAGGGAAAGAGGTTGGCACCTGATCATCTCTGCCAATTGCATATGGAGGGTCCAGCGGTTCCCACGCTGTCAAGACAGCGGGAGCGCTCTGCTCTTATCGGAGGTATGAAGCTTACCTTTGGTCTCTGGTGTCAGCTAATGGGACTACTTATGCCATCATTCGACACCTGCTGCCGCTAATTACAGTTAGAGCAGGAGCGGCGGATGGGAGTATTCATTAGCCACTCCTGCACTGTAAATAAATAACTTAAAAAAACGGCATGGGTTCCCATATATTTTTTACTAACCAGCCAGAAAAAACTCACAGCTTGGGCCTGCAACCCTCAGCTGTCAGCTTCAGCAAGGCTAGTTATCAAGAATCGAATCGAGGGGTCCCCATACTGATTTTTAATTATTTAAATAAAAAGCGGCGTGGGGTCCCACCATTTTTGACAACCAATCTTGCTCAAGCAGACTGCTGGGGGTTGGTATTCTCAGGCTGGAAAGGAGCCATAGATATTGCCCCCCCCCCAGCCTAAAAATAGCAGCACGCAGCTGCCCAGAAAAGGCACATCTATTAGATTCACCAATTCTGGCACTCTGCCCGGCTCTGTAGCAAGTGGGGTTCATGGTTGTGGGCAGGTACGGCTTGGGGCTGGAATTCAGCCCTGGCATTTGAAATCACACAGGCCCATGTTGTCTCCCTGAACCAGATGGAATATATTACTAAACTTACCCTGGATGGAGGAAAGGAAGATTTTCTACAAGACCAATATTTCTAATGATACCTGTGGCCTGCTGGGGCAAGTGATGGAGTCAGCGACTTTGTGCTCAGTCACAACTCTTAACAGTATGCGTGTCTTGAGCACATTGATTCTGTTAACAACATAGCAGACAAGGCAGCCCATGACCAGACAGGCCCTTCTGGCATTCGAAATAATTGCCAGATGGCCCGCCGGCCCTGTTTGTGGGGTTGATGTTACCTTTCTATTGTCAGGTGACATCAAGCCCACTGCTTAGTAATGGAGAGGCGTCTATAAGACACCCTACTAATCCCAATTCCAGCGAATCCCTCGCTCCCCTGTAATAAAAGTAAAAAAACAATATACCATGTCCCATGCCTTAATCCATGTCTGGGGGATAAACCGTTTTCAACCTGGACGGTGCCAGGATGTGTCCGTCCAGGCTGAAAACCACTGGTGACTGAACTGCTGCGAGCGCAGCCTCAGAGAATGGTGGTGACGTCCTCAAGGTTACGTCTGGTCACTGACGCTCCATTCGCAGGCTGAACTGCCGTGACCTCGGTGAAATCCTCTCTAGCATCGTGAGAGTACTTCTTTTGTAGAGTGCTCATAGTTTACTTTTCCAACATCTGTTTCTGTTCCTCTATCTTTGTAGTAAACTCAGTTCTATTCTTGTACATTTAAGATTGGTTCTTTTTCAGTATGTATGTAGTAAGTACTGTTGTGCTTTTGTATATACAGTGGGTACGGAAAGTTTTCAGACCCCTTTAAAATTTTCACTTTGTTTCATTGCAGCCGCTTGGTAAATTCAAAAAAGTTCATTTTTTCTCATTAATCTACACTCTGCACCCCATCTTGACAGAAAAAAAAAGTAGAAATGTTTGCAAATTTATTAAAAAAGAAAAACTGAACTATCACACTGTCATAAGTATTCAGACCCTTTGCTCAGACACTCATATTTAAGTCACATGCTGTCCGTTTCCTAGTGAACCTCCTTGAGATGATTCTACTCCTTCATTGGAGTCCAGCTGTGTTAAATTAAATTAAACTGATAGTACTTAATTTGTAAAGGCACACACCTGTCTACATTATATATAAGACCTCACAGTGCATGTCAGACCAAATGAGAATCATGAGGTCAAAGGAACTGGCCAAGAAGCTCAGAGACAGAATTATGGCAAGGCACAGATCTGGCCAGGGTTACAAAAAAATGTCTGCAGTACTCAAGGTTCCTAAGAGCACAGTGGCCGCTATAATCCTTAAATGGAAGAAGTTTGGAACTACCAGAAGTCTTCCTAGACCTAGCCATCCAGCCAAACTGAGCAATCGTGGCAGAAGAGCCTTGGTAAGAGAGGTAAAGAAGAACCCCAAGATCACTGTGGCTGAGCTCTACAGATGCAGTAGGGAGATGGGAGAAAGTTCCACAAAGTCAACTATCACTGCAGCCTTCCACCAGTCGGGCTTTTATGGCAGAATAAAGGATAAACAGCGTATGCACAACTTCAGAAGGTGCTCAAGTAGGGCCCCACACCATACAGGAATAATAAAGAAAACTTGGCACTCAACTTCTAGAATATTTTTTGGGATTTTTTAATGCATCCAGAAAATAATAGACGTTTCGGCCTCACTGGCCTTCATCAGTAACTATAAGTGAAAAAATATATACAGCATATAATTGACAATGAGAATATATCAATGAAAATTACAGCAAAAACAAATAAAATGAAGTATATACAGGATTGGGCAATCGAGAATGACAAGGTAATATCTAGACATAAGGTCATGTCAGAATTGAACAGTCAGATACACTTAATGTGGCATGAAACTACCATTACATTGCACAAAAAAAAAAAAAAGAGAGACTTACCAGACTGCAGTATAGTAGTTAATCGCATTAAGTGCGATAATGGAAGTGACACCATAGTCTAAAAAGGTAAATAAGCAGAGTTAAGGACACCAGACTATATATAAATTGGAGGGCATAGTGAAAAAGATGAAAAAGGAGGCCTACCACTTTAAATGTGCCTGGTCATGCACTAGGCGCTGGGCATGGAGCCTGAATCAAATAGTACCTAGTGAAGGAAATAACTAGCCATAAAAATAGGTCCAAAGCAATGAAAGTACAGATTCCGGTATGAAAGGGGTTTCAGGCTCACCTGGGTGGGTGGGGGTGCCGTGCAGACATCAGCGACCCAGAATCCACTGTTGGTCAGCTGTGTGTGAACATGTGGGGAGCTCTGTATAAGTGAGGAAGGGGCTAGGACCAATGGCAGTCAGTAGGATGTGAGAACTTGTGTTCCACATGCATTCCAGCAGCCATATTGGAGCCCAATAATGAATAAGAGGAGGATTTCCTGTATTCAAAGTGAGGTCTGGGAGGCAGAATGTGTTCCAGCGGCCATCTTAGAAGTGCAGAAGTATTCTGAAGCTCATTACAGCGATCCATTGGAGTAGGATAGGTGGTGGCTACTATTCAGTGTGGAGAATGGTGATAAATGAAGAGGAGAGTCAGAGGACAAGGATCCAAACGGAACAGAGAGTCAGTATAGGCGGCTCTGAAAAATAAGAGACAATTAGTAATCGGCATGCAATAGAATAATATCAGGAAAATATATGGAAAACAGGTATTTGATTAACAGTATGCATTAGACAAATGCTAGTAAATCATAATCGCGGTTTAATCTGCGTGGTGTTAATGTACCCAACGTGTGAATCCAATACGCTTCACGCATTTTGAGTGTTTTTATATGGTCACCCCCCTCCTAGGTGGTGCTACCTGTTCAATTACCTGGAAACGAAGTTGGGAAATTTTGTGATTGTGGGTAATGAAGTGATAAGGAATGGGTAACAACAAGTTTCTGCATCTGATAGTGGACTTTTGCTTAGAAATTCGATCTTTCACAGGTTGGGTGGTTTCACCTACATAAGCAAGTCCACATGGACATTTGATCAAATAACACGTGAGGTATCGCAGGTTGCGAAATCCCTGATTTTGAAGGTTTTGCCTGAGTGTGGATGGTGAATTACATCACCCTTAATAACGCTACTACATTGGGTGCATTTGAGGCATGGGAAGGTACCAGATTTTGGTTTATGTAAGAACCGTTGGGTAGATGGAGTCGAATTCCTTTGTATGTCTGCTTTAACCAATTTATCCCGTAAGTTGGCTGCCCTTTTAAAACAAGGGAAAAAAGGTTGGATAAATTCGGCAATATCTGGGTGCGCCTCTTTGAGTAAATGCCAATGTTGACGGATGGAACGGTGTAGTTTGTATGCAAAGGGGTGATATGTATGTACAAATGGTATACGTTTACTGGAAGTATTGTGAGTTCTGGGGGTTTCTTGGTTTGATTTGGTCAATACATGCTCAGGATAGCCCCTCTCACTGAATTTGATACGCTTTTCACTGAGACGTGTTGATTGTAAAGTTTCATCTGTTAAAATCCTTTTGATCCTCTGGAATTGTGATCTAGGGATTGAATTTTTCATAGCAGGTGGATGTAGACTATTGTAGTGGAGCAGACTGTTGCGGTTTTTTTTTTTTTTTAGTGTATAGATCCGCGCTAAGATGACCATTGTCATCCTTAATGACCAATGTATCCAAAAAACTGATCTGATTGAGGTCATATGTGACTGTAAAGCTAAGACCGGGCCATGAGGAATTAAGTAGGGTGAGAAAATCGCTCAAGGAATCAGCTGACCCCCCCCCCATATGCAAAAAATATCATCAATATAGCATTTCCAGATAAGAACATTCTCTAGAAAAAGAGTATTCTTGTAGATGATAGTGTCCACTTTTTGGTGATAATTCACCTGCCCAATACAAACCCAACAGTGAAACATGGTCGTGGCAGCATCATGCTATGGGGGTGTTTTTCAGCTGCAGGGACAGGACGACTGGTTGCAATTGAAGGAAACAAGAAATGCGACCAAGTATAGAGAGATCCTGGATGAAAACCTCTTCCAGAGTGCTCTAGACTTCAGACTTGGCTAAAGGTTCACCTTCCAACAAGACAATGATCCAAAGCACACAGCTAAAATAACAAAGAAGGCTGTGGAACAAAATAACAAAGGAGGATTCAGAACAACTCTGTGACCATTCTTGACTAGCCCAACCAGAGCCCTCACCTAAACCCATTGAGCATTTCTGGAGAGACCTGAAAATGGCTGTCCACCAACGTTCACCATCCAACCTGACGGAACTGGAGAGGATCTGCAAGGAAGAATGGCAGAGGATCCCCAAATTCAGGTGTGAAAAACTTGTTGCATCATTCCCCAGAAAACTCATCGCTATACTAGCTCAAAAGGGAGCTTCTACTCAATACTGAGTAAAGGGTCTGAATACTTATGACCATGTGATAGTTCAGTTTTTCTTTTTTTAATAAATTTGCAAACATTTCTACATTTGTTTTTTTTTTTTTTTTTTAGTGAAGATGGGGTGCAGAGTGTACACTAATGAGAAAAAAAATGAACTTTTCTGAATGTACCAAATGGCTGCAATGAAACAGAATTTAAAGGGATTTGAATACTTTATGTACCCACTGTATGTAGCAAACTTGGCTCTGTTCTCGTATTTGTGCAGTAAGCTTTGTTCTGTTCCCATATCTACAGTTGTGCTCAAAATTTTACATACCTCGGAAGAATTTTTGCTTTCTTGGCCTTTTTTTCAGAGAATATGAATGCTAACATCAAAACTTTCTCCACTCATGGTTAGTGGTAGGGTGAAGCCATTTATTGTCAAACTACTGTGTTTTCTCTTTTTAAATCATAATGACAACCCAAAACATCCAAATGACCCTGATCAAAAGTTCACATACCCCTTTACTTAATACCGTGTATTTCCCCCTCTAACATCAATGACAGACGAAAGTCTTCTGTAGTATTTGTGGATGAGGTTATTTATTTTATCAGATGGTAAAGCTGCCCACTCTTCTTGGCAAAAGCCTCCATTTCCTGTAAATTCCTGGGCTGTCTAGCATGAAATGCGCACTTGAGATCTCCCCAGAGTGGCTCATTGATATTGAGGTCAGGAGACTGAGATGGCCACTACAGAACCTTCTCTTTGATCTCCTGTAGCCAATGACAGGTCGACTTGGCCTTGTGTTTTGGATCGTTGTCATGTTGGAACGTCCCATGCGCAGCTTCCGGCCTGATGATTACAAAGTTGCTTTACAGTATGGTTTTCCTTTCATCATAGGCCTTGTTGACCTCTCTCCAAATGTAACGTTTGTGGTTGAGGCCAAAAAGTTCAATTTTGGTCTCATCACTCCAAATTACCTTGTTCCAGAAGTTTTCAGGCTTGTCTTTGCTGTTTTGCGTATTGTAGTCAAGATACTTTGTGGCATTTGCACAGTAATGGCTTTCTTCTGGCGACTCGACCATGCAGCCCATTTTTCTACAAGGGCCTCCTTATTGTGCATCTTCAAACAGCCGCTCCGCTAGTTTTCAGAGAATCCAGTATTTCAGCTAATGTTATTTGTGGGTTTTTCTTTGCATCCCAAACAATTTTCCTGGCAGTCGTGGACAACATTTTTGTTGGTCTACCTGTCCATGGTTTTGTTTTTACAGAGCTCCTGATTTTCTATTTTTTAATCACAGTTTGAATGCTGCTGACTGGCATTATCAATTCCTTGGATATCTTTTTGTATCTCTTTCCTGTTTTATACAGTTTAACTATCTTTTCCCGTAGATCTGATGACAATTCTTTTGCTTTCCCCATGACTCACAATCCAGAAACGTCAGTAGCTGGATGAAAGATGCAAGAGTCTGTCTAGATCCTAGAAACTCACTCAGCTTTTATGCAAACACAGTGATTACAAGCAAACAGGTCACAGGTGAGGATGTTACCTTTAGTAGCCATTCAGACCCATTTGTGTCAACGTCTGTGCGTGTTATCAGGCCAAAATCACCAGGGTCTGTGGACATTTGATCAGGGTCATTTGGATGTTTTTTGTTGTCATTATGATTTAAAAAGAGAAAACACAGTAGTTTGACAAATAGCTTCACCCAACCACTAACCATGAGTGGAGAAAAAGTTGTGGTGTTATCATTCATATTCTCTGAAAAAGGCCAAGAAAGCAAAAGTTCTCCTGGAGTATGTAAACTTTTGAGCACAGCTGTATGTGGTAAGCTCTTTTTTATGCCTGTATCTTTCTAGTAAGCTCTGTTCTGTTATGTATTTATGAAGTAAACTGTTCCCATATTTATGTAGTAAGCCTGGTTCTGTTCTCCTAGCTATGTCGCAAGTTCAGTTTTTCTTCCGAAGTTATACAGTAAGCTTGGTTGGTTCTGTTGTAGTATTTAAGTACAAAGCACAGTTCTATTCCAGTATCTATGGAGTAAGCTTGATTCTGCTCCTGTATCTATGCTGTAAGCTTGGTTCTTTTACCCAGTCTATGTAGTAAGCTCAATTCTGCTCTGTACCTATGCAGTAAGCTCAGTTCGGATGCCACATCTATGTATTAAACTTGATCATGTTACCATATTTATTTTGTAAACTTGGGTCTTTTACTGTATCTATGTAATAATCTTGATTCTGGTCCAATATCTATGTAGTAACCTCGATGATGTTCCTGTATCTACAGTATGTAGTATAATTTGATCTGTTACTGTATCTACCTAACAGCCACTGTTCTATTTAAACCTGTTACATCTGTGGCTTTATTGCAGTGGCAAGAGTAAAGGAGGCGGGTGCAACTTGTGGGCCAGTGCTTTGTGATTGATTCCCAGGCTAAAATGTGCCAGTCAGCCCATGGTAGGATCACATAAGTTACCATAGTGCAAATAGTGTATTTACTAAAGTTATCCGTCTAGCATCAGTGAAACAAATACAGAAAACTATTATGATGGAGATTTTAGTAGACCCTTTAGATACTCTACCTTATCTTGCAAGCTTTTTAGACAGCAAACCTTATTTTCTTTCTGGATTTTTAGTCTTGTAAGCTTGTCACTGTGTACTGGCTAAGAATCAGCGCTGCGCTGCTGAGGTGGGGAATGGTTGATTCAGCTGTATGTTGAGTGTTCCTGGGCCTTGCCCAGAATGGAGTTAAAGCTGTGATTGCATCAGGCCACATGTACGGTCAATGTTGGAGCCCTCACCGGAGGAGCCTGCTGTCATGTGGTGGGCCAACTCCCACAACTTGATGACTGTCGACCTTCTATTTCTTTTCCCTTTTTTTCTGAATTGTGACCTAATATATGAATAAAATATAACTTTAATAAGTTAAAATATTTTTTTATTGCTTATTGCAGCCACTCAGTACATAGTGAGGAACATAAGAGGATTATGAATATTCCAAAACTGTTAGAGGAAAGCTTTTTTAAATTACATTAAAATGACTGATTTTCCTGGGTTGCCTTCTGCAGTGACAGATAAATATCTGCAACAGCTCAAAAACTCTGATGGCAATTATCATGGAGAAATCAAATTCTTTTGGCTCCAAACAAACCTTTTGGATTCCACTTTATTGTAGGTAGACAACAATGAAATGTTGGTTGTGATAATAAACCGTTGGATGCCCACGAATCTAAGCATGCCCATGTTGGGCCTCCCTACTTTTCTATGTTGCCTGGGATGTTCTGTGTTGTACTTTACATTGAACGTATTGACCCATAAGGTATACAAATACACAGTTTCTAAGTTCTACAATAAATCATTTAATCATTTTCATAATTGGTTTTAATTTTCTAATGAGTTCATTTTTTTTTTTTTTTTTTTTTTCATGTTGCTTGTCAAAAGCAATAACATCTGAAAAGAATGTAATGTTGTAAACAGCCTAATTCATTACTTGGGAAACACAAGGATTTTATTACTTCTATTGTATAAAATCACCAAAGATTCATAAGAATGGATAACTACCGTATATACTAGAGTATAAGCCGACCCGAGTATAAGCCGAGGCACCTAATTTTGCCACGAAAGACTGAGTAAGCTTATTGACTCGAATATAAGCCGGTATGCATTGTCCCCTCATCCATGTCCTTGTATGCATGGCTACCCCATCGCTCTCTTGGTATGCATGGCTCCTTATCCCCTGTCCTTATATGCATGTTTCCTATTAAAAAAACAAACAAACATCCTACTTACCGTATATAAATGCATATAAGCCAAGATTTTCAGCTCATTTTTTAAGGCTGAAAGTCCCCCCCTCAGCTTATACGCCAGTCATATACCGGGGGTCGGCGGGGGTGTCCGAGACCATACCCCCTCCTGGCACGTCTCTGCAGCCCCTGCTTCTCCGTAGGTCTCCTGCGCCTGTGTTCAGGATTACATGGTAACGCTCATTAAAGTCATGAATATGTGCATATTCATGACTTTAATGAGCGGTGAGCGGTACCACGTAACCGCTGAACGCAGGAAGAAGGCGACCGAGAGAGAAGCAGGGGCTGCAAAGAAGACCATGTGCCAGGAGGGGGTGACTATGACGGGGGGCAGAGCAATATTTGCCTGTCCCCATTCCACCGCCGTGCACTGCTCTGTCTCTGGGTCCTCTGGCTGTGACATTCAGCAGAGAGCGCGATGACGTAGTCAGTGCGTGCCCTCTGCTGAATGTCACTGCAGAGACCCGGGAGTCACAGCGGCGCTCAGCGATGGATCGGGGACCGGTTTATATCGCCAGTGCCGGGGGCCTTAGCAAGCGGCAACACCGGCACCTGGCCCCAGCGACGAGAGGTATGTCATTTTTTTTTTTTTATTTCAGCAGCGGCAGCAATATATGTGGGTTATTTATGGAGCATCTTCTTGAGCCAGCATTAAACCTTGTGCAGCAGCATATGGGGGTATTTATGGAGCATCTTCTTGGGCCACCATTAACCCTTGGGCAGCAGCATATGGGGGGTATTTATGGAGCATCTTCTTGAGCCAGCATTAACCCTTGGGCAGCAGCATATGGGGGGTATTTATGGAGCATCTTCTTGAGCTAGCATTAACCCTTGTGCAGCAGCATATGGGGGGTATTTATAGAGCATCTTCTTGGGCCAGCATTGGGCTTAATGTAATAAAAAATAATATTCCGTAATATCCTCTCTGTTTCCCCCATAAGTCCTCATTTCGTGTTGATATGGTCCCTCCTTCCAGGTCCCATCCTTGACAGATTGAAAATCTCCACTCAGCCTGTCAGTGGTAGGGAAATTCACCCATGCCAGTTATTCACTGGGTATTTCAGGTGTATTAAGGATCTGACCTCTGTGGGTTTGGTATTCATATAATGTCCTATACTGGAACACTCCTGTTAAAGGGACTCTGTCAACAGGATTTCATCCTCAAAATAATTATATGTTGATATAGCTTTCTCAAAAACCAGTCTAGCAATACCTGACATGGCCAGCCCATATCTCCATATCTCCATTACAAAGAAATCAGTGTTTGAATAAGTAAAGTATGCAAGTGAAGCTGAAGAGCTATTGTAGATCTGAAGCCTCTGTCACTCTGCCTCTATTCTTTGCCTAGCACCGCCTCCTCGTGCTTGACGGACATGCCTCTATGTTGTAACAAATGAATGAATTTAAATCCCCTGGTAGAGATGAATTACATAATGGGGTATTGAAAGATTTAGCAGAGGAAATTGCAGAACCACTAGCCAGAATCTTTTAAAAATCCTGGAGAACAGGACAAGTCCCAGAAGATTGTGAAAGGTTTGTTGTCCCTATCTGTAAAAAAGGAAAGAAGATGGAGCCAGGAAATTACAGGCCAGTGAGCCTTACTGCTATACCAGGAAAGATCTTTGAACACATTTTTAAACAGCATCTATATAAGTACTTGAATAAGAAAACAGTAATTATCCAGAGCAGGCATGTTTTTGTAGCAAACAAGTCATGTATTATATCAGAATTGGAAACGTAAGCTCAAAAATTCAATTTGGAGTATGAGGGGAGCATTACTAATTATTTATAAATAAAATACAACCTTTATTGAATCAAAAAACCAAACACACAGAAATTCACAAACAACCGTGTCACCTATATAGGCCCTAAATCGGGGCCCTGATAACAGCTACCTACCAGCGGAGGTTGGCACCCTAAACACAATCGAGATTGGCGCCCCGCTCCACGATGGCTGACTCTGTTACTCCTAGATAACCCTGGACTGGTGCAACACACAATCACCATTTAACCAGGAAAGGAGTGTAAAGGTGTCGCCGGTAAGGGTAGGTTTAGGCAACAAGAGAAAAGGTGCAAAAAAAGTGCTGTAAACACGAGACATTAAGTGACAAGTGCAAACAAATGAGTACCTGACTATATTGTTCCCTGTGACTGAACACCTTCTTGTCAGCGGAATGGCGCCCCCGCTCCACAACGGCTATCCCTGAAGTCCCTGATATAACTGACAAATTAAACAAGGATAGCAAAAGCTAGATAGCCAGAAGGTGCATTTAACCCATAAGGCCAATATTGGCCCACAAGAGAGAAAGATACTAATTATAAATAATTAAATCATGTTGATAACAATAAAAGGGTACTCAAAGTTGGTGGTTGATGGAGTGAAACCTCAACGCGTTTCTCCTTTTAGGATCATCAGGAGGCAGATAATCAAATGCTGTTGGATACCCAATGTTTACATTAGAAACCAGCGTGCTCGCTGGTCCTGATCGCTGGAGGGGCTGTCTAATGGTGTCCCAGCGATCCCATCCATGTCGGATCGTTGGTGGGATCGCTGGGACATCGTTATGTGTAACTGGGGCTTTAGATATGCAAATACAGACATGGCCAAAAGTTTTGAGAATGACACAAATATTATATTTTCACATGATCTGCTGGCCTCTGGTTTTTATGTGTGTTTGTCAGATGTTTTTATCACATACAGAAATATAATTGCAATCATATTATGAGTAGCAAAAGGTTATATTGACAGTTAGAATGAGTTAATGCAGCAAGTCAATATTTGCAGTGTTGACCCTTCTTCTTCAGGACCTCAGCAATTCTCCCTGACATGCTCTCAATCAACTTCTGGATCAAATCCTGACTGATAACAGTCCATTCTTGCAAAATCAATGCTTTTATTTTGTCTGAATTTGAAGGTTTTTGTTTGTCCACCCGTCTCTTGATGATTGACCACAAGTTCTCAATGGGATTAAGATCTGGGGAGTTTCCAGGCCATGGTCCCAAAATCTCTGTTTTGTTCCCTGAGCCATTTAGTTATCACCTTTGCTTTATAGCAAGGTGCTCCATCATGTTGAAAAAGGCATTGTTGATCGCCAAACTGTTCTTGGACGATTGGGAGAAGTTGCTCTTGGAGGACATTCTGGTACCATTCTTTATTCATGGCTGTGTTTTTAGGCAAGACTGAGAGAGAGCCCATTCCCTTGGCTGAGAAGCAACCCCACACATGAATGGTTTCAGGATGCTTGACAGCTGGCATGAGACAAGACTGGTGGTAGCGCTCACCTGGTCGTCTCCGTTTTCCAGATGTCCCAAACAATCGAAAAGGGGATTCATCAGAGAAAATGACTTTACCCCAGTCCTCAGCAGTCCACTCCCTGTACCTCTTGCAGAATATCAGTCTGTCCATGATGTTTTTCCTGGAGAGAAGTGGCTTCTTTGCTGCCCTCCTTGAGAACAGGCCTTGCTCCAAGAGTCTCCGCCTCACAGTGCGTGCAGATGCACTCACACCTGCCTGCTGCCATTCCTGAGCAAGCTCTGCGCTGCTGGTAGCCCGATCCCGCAGCTGAAACACTTTTAAGAGACGGTCTTGGCGCTTGCTGGTCTTTCTTGGGCGCCCTGGAGCCTTTTTGGCAACAAGGGAACCTCTCTCCTTGAAGTTCTTGATGATGCGATAGATTGTTGACTGAGGTGCAATCTTTCTAGCTGCGATACTCTTCCCTGTTAGGCCATTTTTGTGCAGTGCAATGATGACTGCACGTGTTTCTTTAGAGATAACCATGGTTAACAGAAGAGAAACAATGATGCCAAGCACCAGCCTCCTTTTAAAGTGTCCAGTGGTGTCATTCTTACTTAATCATGACAGATTGATCTCCAGCCCTGTCCTCATCAACACCCACACCCTGTGTTAATGGAGCAATCACTGAAACGATGTTAGCTGGTCCTTTTAAGTCAGGGCTGCAATGATGTTGAAATGTGTTTTGGGGGATAAAGTTCATTTTCTAGGCAAATATTGACTTTGCAAGTAATTGCTGTTAAGCTGATCACTCTTTATAACATTCTGGAGTATATGCAAATTGCCATTAGAAAAAATGAAGCAGTAGCCTTTGTAAAAATTAATATTTGTGTCATTCTCAAAACTTTTGGCCATGATTGTACAATTAGTGGTAGGACAAAGTATGCAGAATATAAGAGTCAGTTACCAGACAGATGAAAGGCCTGACTTATGGGGGAGAGGCTGCCACATGGGAGGCTACAATAGTCCCCTCTGTTCTTTGACTTATCCTCACAAGATATGTCGTCTTGACTAGAATTGAGCGAATATCTTCGGTTTCCACCTAACTACAATCTTTAATCTCTCCCTCTCCTCGGGCATTTTCCCATCCTCCTTCAAACACGCCATCGTTACTCCACTACTAAAGAAACCTGCTCTCGACCCATCCTGCACAAACAACTACAGACCAGTCTCCAATCTCCCCTTCATCTCTAAACTTTTGGAACGCCTAGTTTACTCCCGCCTTACCCGTTACCTCTCCATTCACTCCCTTCTAGACCCTTCACAGTCCGGCTTCCGCCCCTACATTCGACTGAAACTGCACTCATCAAAGTGACCAATGACCTTCTGACAGCAAAACGTAACGGTGACCACTCTCTGCTCATTCTTCTTGACCTATCTGCAGCTTTCGATACTGTTGACCACCATCTCCTACTCTCTAGGCTCCAGTCACTAGGCATTAAGGACACTGCACTCTCCTGGTTCTCTTCCTATCTCTCTGACCGCTCCTTCAGTGTTTTGTTCTCTGGCTCCACGTCATCTCCTCTTCCTCTTGCTGTCGGGGTACCTCAGGGCTCAGTCCTTGGCCCCCTTCTTTTCTCTCTCTACACGGCCCCAATTGGACAGACCATCAGCAGATTTGGCTTTCAGTACCATCTTTATGCTGATGACACACAACTATACACGTCTTCCCCTGACCTTACCCCCGCTGTACTACAGAACGCCAGTGACTGTCTGTCCGCAGTCTCCAATATCATGTCCGCTCTCTATCTGAAACTCAACCTCTCCAAAACTGAACTTCTGCTCCCGCCGTCTACTAACCTCCCTAAATCTGACATTTCCTTCTCCGTGGGTGGTACCACAATAACACCCCGGCAGCAGGTGCGCTGTCTGGGTGTTATGTTTGACACCAATCTCTCCTTTACATCCCATATACAATCCCTTGCCCGCTCTTGCCGCTTACACCTAAAGAACATCTCTAGAATCCGCCCTTTTCTCACTATGGAAACAACAAAAACCTTCACTGTTGCATTGATCCACTCTCGCCTGGATTACTGCAACGCTCTATTAATTGGCCTCCCCGTCACTCGACTATCCCCTCTCCAGTCCATACTCAATACAGCAGCCAGGATCGTCCATCTGGGTAATCGGTACTCGGACGCGTCCGCTCTTCGCCAGTCCTTACATTGGCTGCCCATTCATTATAGGATCCAATTCAAAGTACTTGTTCTCACCCACAAAGCTCTCCACAGTGCGGCACCCCCTTACATCTCTTCTCTCATTTCTGTCTGTCGGCCTAGCCGATCGCTGCGCTCTGCAAACGACTTTCGACTAACCTCTGCACTAATCCGTACCTCCCACTCCCGACTCCAAGACTTCTCCCGTGCTGCTCCTATCCTCTGGAATGCTCTACCCCAAGAAATCAGGACTATCCACAATTTGCATAGTTTTAGGCGCTCCCTCAAAACACACCTGTTCAGAGCGGCCTATCACATTCACTAATCAAAGTCATTCTCTGTGTAAGTGTGCGTGCGTAGCCCATTCACTATCTCCATCCATCCTTCACTCCTGCAAGATGGCTGGACCTTCATTGTAAATACACCATTGTAAATACACACCTGTACTCTGTATCTCCCTCACCTCATTGTAGATTGTACGCTCTCACGAGCAGGGTCGTCTTATTTCGTCTTATTTTGCTTTAATTATTGTATTGTTAGCGTTGTTACTTATGACTTGTGTTTTGAAACTGTTAAACTGTAAAGCGCTGCGGAATATGTTGGCGCTATATAAATAAAGATTATTATTATTATTACCTGCTTATTTGGCAAGCTATATCACTTAGCGAATAAGCTACAGCGGGAGCTCTGCTTCCTGGATCGCGTCAGGTGAACAGCTGATCATCGTCGCAGCTGCATGTGTAGCGGCTATGTCACAGACACAGCAGATGCATGGAGATCCTGTGTGTTGGGCTGTCCATGCATGTGCTGTGACCGTGACACAACCGCAAAGCATGCCGCTGTGGCGGCGTTCAGCTCTTAATCCAACGCAATCCAGGAAGCCAGGTTCCCGCTGTAGCTTATTCGGCAAGCTCTATAGCTTGTCGAATAAGTGGGGAACCAAAAATTTTCGCTCAACTCTAGTCGTGACATCCCGGGAAAAAAAACAAAAAGCCATGCTTTACACAAGCTTTTAACCACTTTGGGTCACTTTCCTCCTGCCACCTGGACAGGACCAAAATCCTCTCCCCTTGCATCTAGCAGCTAAAATCTCCAAAACCTAAGATGGTCATAATGCTTAAATGGATGTTCCTTGGGAGGCAATTTTGGTGCCATCAGATCCAGCCAGACCCTTTCTACGCATTGAGTCCAAACATGGCTTTTCTACCTGGCTCCTACTAGCTGTTCTACCTTTCTCCCCACCATGGGGTATTAGAGCGGATTTAGGCCCTGGAAGGCGTTTACCATGTTCTGGTGATCTCGGAAATATACACGATGTATGTCTAGGACGTATAGTATCTCCACAACTCCTTATAGAATCGTAGAGTTGGAAGGGACCTCCTGGGCCATCTGGTCCAACCCCCTGCTCAAAGCAGGATTCGCTAAATCATCCCAGGCAGATGTCTGTCCAGCCTCTGTTTGAAGACTTCCATTGAAGGAGAACTCACCACTTCTCGTGGCAGCTTGTTCCACTCATTGATCACTCTGTCAAAAAGTTTTTTCTAATATCTAATCTGTGTCTCCTCCCATTCAGTTTCATCCCATTGCTTCTGGTCTTTCCTTGTGCAAATGAGAATAAAATTGATCCTTCTACAATGTGACAGCCATTTAGATATTTGTAGACAGCTATTAAGTCTCCTCTCAGTCTTCTCTTTTGCAAACTAAACATTCCCAAATCCTGCAACCTTTCCTCATAAGACAGGGTTTGCAGACCGGTCACCATTCTGGTCGCTCTTTTCTGAACTTGCTCCAGTTTGTTGATGTCTTTTTTTAACCCTCGGACGGGACTAATGTGCCTGACAGGCGCTTCTCTTTTCCTTTCATTTCTCCCTCCTCACCAGATTGTTATGAAATCCCTTCCCTCCAGGTAGCTTCCTGGCTCTAGCTGCTGTGTGAAACCTGATACCACAGTTGGATTGCAGAGCTTCAGGAGGGCAGATATAATTGTGCTGGCTTCTCAGGCTCATTGTTCCCGAACACGTCACACTTTATAAGGTTGGTATTTTATGTTTTTAGTCATCACAATTGTTTATTTAGCTTGTTTTATGAATGGATAGTGCAAAGTGTGTGGATATTTAATAGAAATAAAGCAGATTACAAATGAAAGTGTGCTTCTCAGGCACATTGTTCCCTAACACATATTCTTTCTCTTGCTTCAGATTATCTGCTGAAATGGAGAGGAAAATGTATAATTTATCAGAACCCCTTCATGCTGAGGAAGTGAGAAACATGTTGTTAGATGATGATGATGCTGCTGATCCCACACTGAATGAGGATTTAGGAGAAGAAAGTGAGATTGATTCTCATGATGAGGTGGAAGTATGTGAAATTGATTCTGAAACAGAGCAAGATGGTGACAGTTATGAGGATGAAGATGATGTAGAATCATATTATATGGGAAAAGATAAAAAAAACAAAACAAATGGAAGAAGAAGCCACCCATGAAAAAACGTAGGGAACCGCAAAACATTATCACTCACCTTCCTGCAGTTATAGGAACAGCACGTAATGCAAAAAATGCAGTTGAATGCTGGAATAGTTTTTTCACAGGTGACATTCTGGACTCTATTGTCACATACACAAACCAATATATAGACATTATAAAGGACAAGTTCATCTGCAACAGAATCATCAAGGCCACAGATGAAATCGAACTGCGTGCTTTTTTGGATTGTTATACCTTGCAGGAGCTTATAGGACAAATCGACAAAGTTTGGAGGAACTTTGGTGTAAAGATGTGATGGAATTGAAAAATTTAGCCTTGTTATGACTCTAAAAAGATTCAAGGTTCTAATTCGTTTCCTTCAGTTTGACGACAAAACTACCCGAACCGAACGTAAAACATATGACTGACTCCAATTCGCGATTTATTCCAAAAATTTGTGAAAAACTGTAAGAAAAGCTATTCCCTGGTGCGAATCTCACTATTGACGAAATGCTCCCTGGTTTTCGAGGTAGATGTGCATTTCGTCAATACATTCCATCAAAGCCTAGCAAATACGGAATAAAAATTTATGCCCTTGTTGATGCCAGTAAGACCTACACATACAACCTTGAAATTTATGCAGGAAAACAACCAGAAGGTCCTTACTGTGTCAGCAACAAAACCAGTGATGTTGTAAAAAGAATTGCTGAGCCCTTATTTGGATCGGGTCGCAATATAACAGCTGACAATTGGTTTTCAAATTGTGATCTGATTGATTATCTGAAAATGCAGAAGCTTTCATATGTCGGAACTGTAAAAAAAAAAAAAAAAAATAATTGCCTACACAGTTTGTAAGTGTGAAAGGGAGAAAACACTACAGCAGTATGTTTGCATTCCATAATGGAAAAGTTTTGGTTTCCTATGTACCACGCGAAAAAAAAATGTACTTCTCTCAACACTTCATAATGATGGTGCCATCGATCCTCGGTCTAAGGCACAAAGAAAATGGGGATAAATACATTTTATAATGCAACCAAAGGGGGTGTTGATACAGCTGATCAGATGTGCTCAACTTTCAGCGTCAGCAGAAACACCAAGCGCTGGCCAATGGTCATATTTTCACTATGTTGAATTTAGGTAGTATAAATTCACAAGTCATTTACCTTGAAAACCAGCCTGAACCACTCCGTAGACAAGTCTATCTGAAAAATTGGCCCATGAATTAATGCTTGGAGAGCTACGCAGGAGAAGTATGAAAACTATCGGTATCCCCTCTCGCCTTCAAGTTCAGCTCAAAAGATTCCGCCCAGAAGATGATAGTGAAAATCCACCACCTGCACCACCTCCCAAAAGAAGGAGATTGCACCACCTGCACCACGGAAAGCAGAAACAGAAGGCTTTCTAATTATGAATGTCACAAATGTCATAATGCAATCTGCCTGACACATGCAAAAATGATGTGTAATTCTTGCTCTTTGCTCTGAAAATGTTTTTTTTTTCTGGGGAAACTTCAGGATCTAATTCTGAATGAATATGTGTGTAATATTACTTTAGGTACCTTAAAATTAAGTTTCTTTCCCTAAATTTTCTTTATAGAGTTATTTGTCAGCGTCAAACTGGGGGCTATTTGGCGGGAGTTTTGAAATGTTTGTATTTCAGAGTTATTACTTTTATGTTAAGTAAATGGTCTTTTTTTGCACCTGATTATGTGTAGTCTCTTTTATTACAACCCTATGAAGGTCACTGATCACTTTTAGAGCATTGAAATTGCAAAAATTAGATATAGGTATTTTTCTAGCCTGCGCCTGACAGGCACATTATTCCCTAACTCGTTAGTAAGGATATTGTTCCTGACGGAAGGTTAAAATGTGGTGCCCAAAACTGGACACAATATTCCAGATGAGGTCTGACCAAAGAGGAGTAGAGGGAAATAATGACTTCACATGATCTAGACTGTATGCTTCTGTTAATACATCCTAGAATTGCATTTGCCTTTTTTGCTGCTGCATCACACTGTTGACTCATATTCAGTCTGTGATCTATTAGTATACCCAAGTCTTTTTCACATGTGCTGTTGCTTAGCCCTATTCCTCCCATTCTGTATATGCTTTTTTCATTTTTATTGCCCAGATGTAGTACTTTGCATTTTTCCCTGTTAAAAACCATTCTGTAAGGCCGGTTTCACATTAGCGCTTTTTAAGCGCACGCACGGCCGGGGGTAGCTCCGCCCCCGAGCCGGCTCTCTGCCCGGCGTGCCCGCCCCTTGCTTGTAGCGCCGCCTCCTAGCGCACAGCGGCGCCTGCGATCGGCGCACCCTATCTTTAGCATAGGGTGCGCAGATCGTGCGCAGGCCGTGCGCTAGTTGCGCTTTGACCTGCGCTGCGCACTTTTGACGGTGCGCCGTGCGCGCCAAAATCCGAAAAGTTTGATTTTGGCGCGCACGGCGCACCGTCAAAAGTGCGCAGCGCAGGTCAAAGCGCAACTAGCGCACGGCCTGCGCACGATCTGCACACCCTATGCTAAAGATAGGGTGCGCCGATCGCAGGCGCCGCTGTGCGCTAGGAGGCGGCGCTACAAGCAAGGGGCGGGCACGCCGGGCAGAGAGCCGGCTCGGGGGCGGAGCTACCCCCGGCCGTGGGTGCGCTTAAAAAGCGCTAATGTGAAACCGGCCTTAGTTGCTGCCCACTTCTCCAGTTTATTTATATCTTTTTGAATCCGCTCTCTCTTCTCTAGTATTAGCTATCCCTCCTAGCTTTGTGTCAAAAGCAAATTTAATCAGCTTACCCTCAATTCCTTCATCTAAATCGTTGATAAAGATGTTGAACAATACAGGGCCCAGGACAGAGCCCTGTGGTACCCCACTTGAGACATTCTTCCAACTGGATGTGCAGCCATTTACGACCACTCTTTGGGTTCGATCACTAAGCCAGTTATGAATCCACCTAACAGTTGCCTTGTCCATTCCTTACTTAGTCATTTTTTCAATAAGGATTGTATGAGATACTTTGTCAAATGCTTTGCTGAAGTCAAGATATACTATATCTACAGCATTTCCTTGATCCACCCAATCAATGATTCCGTCATAGAAGGAAATTAAGTTAGTCTGACATGACTTATTAGTTACAAACCCATGCTGACTCTGTTTAATCCCTTCATTCTTATCCAGGTACTGACATACATGTTGTTTAATAATTTGTTCAAAGATCTTTCCTGGTATAGAAGTCAGACTCACCGGCCTATAGTTGCCTGGGTCCACCTTCTTCCCCTTTTTGAAGATAGGAACAACATTTGCTCTTCTCCAGTCTTCTGGGACTTCTCCTGTTCTCCAAGAATTTTCAAAGATTATGGAGAGGGGTTCAAAAATTTCTTCTGCTATCTCCTTCAGTACTCTGGGGTGTAATTCATTTGTACCTGGAGACTTGAATTCATTTAGGTTAGCTAAGTGTTTCCTCACTATCTTTCTGTTTATAGATATCCTGGATTCTTCTATTCCCTTAATAGGACAGTGAAGAACAGTTGATGTTACATTTCCTTTCTGAGAGAAAACAGATGCAAAATAGGAATTTAAAAGTTCGGCCTTCTCAACATCCTGTCTTACCATTTCATCATTTTCATCCTGTAAAAATCCTATAGCATCTTTGACTTTTCTTTTACTTTTGACATATCCCCAAAATCCTTTATTATTGCTTTTGACATCTCTTGCAAGCCTCTATTCATGGTCAGCTTTAGATAATCTGATTTGTGCCCTGCAGGTTCTGCAGACAGCATTATATTCTTCTTTAGATATGCCTCCCTCTTTCCATTTTATAAACATTTTTTTCTTCCTTTTTAGCATGTGCTTTAGTTCTGTGTTCATCCATCCTGGTTTCCTTAAATGCTTCCTATTCTTCCCTCTTCTCGGAATTGTTAACAATTGTGCTTTGAGAATTTCATTTTTCAAGATTTCCCATCCTTCCTGGACATTTTTGTCTTTAAGGATATCCAGCCATTGGATCCCTCCAATTCTCTTTCTGAATCCCTTAAAATCTGCCTTTCTGAAATCTAACCTTGACGTCTGAGTCTTCACAGGTCTTCCTCCTCTAGTTATCCAAAATTCTAAAATAGCATGGTCGCTACCTCCTAGGGTCCCAGCCACTTTTACCTCCTCAACCATTTCCTCCCTGTTTATAAGGATTAGATCCAAGGTAGCAGTTCCCCTTCTTTTCTCCCCTACCTTTTGGAGGATAAAGTTGTCAGCAAGAGAGGATAAGAATTTCCTTGACCTGTTAGTTTTGCCTGAGAGAGATTCCCAACAAATGTGGAATTATGGAATTATATATCTAGAGTGTTCTAGAAGGTTTGTTTAGCAGCTTCGATTTAGCATGACTCTACAGTTGTGCTCAAAAGTTTACATTCCCCTGGCTGAATTTTTGCTTCTTGGCCTTTTTATCAGAGAATATGAATGAGAACACCAAAACTTTTTCTCCACTCATGGTTAGTGGTTGGGTGAAGCCATTTATTGTCAAACTACTGTGTTTTGTCTTTTTAAATCATAATGACAACCCAAAACATCCAAATGACCCTGATCAAAAGTTCACCTACCCTGGTGATTTTGGCCTGATAACATGCACAGAAGTTGACACAAATGAGTTGGACTGGCTACTAAAGGTAACATCCTCACCTGTGACCTTTTGCTTGTAAGCAGTGTGTGTGCATAAAAGCTGAGTTTCTGGGTTCTAGACAGACACTTGAATCTTTCATCCAGCCACTGATGTTTCTGGATTGTGAGTCATGGGGAAAGCAAAAGAATTGTCAACGGATCTACGGGAAAAGGTAAATTGAACTGTATAAAACAGGAATGGGATACAACAATATATCCAAGGAATTGATAATGCCAGTTGGCAACGCTCAAACTGTGATTAACAAATGGAAAATCAGAGGCTCTTTAAGAACAAAACCACGGTCAGGTAGACCAACATAAATGTTGTCCACAACTGCCAGGAAAATTGTTCGGGATGCAAAGAAAAACCCACAAATAACATCCGCTGAAATACTGGACTCTCTGAAAACTAGCGGTGTGGCTGTTTCAAGATGCACAATAAGGAAGCACTTGAAGAAAAAGGGGCTGCATGGTTGAGTCGCCAGAAGAAATTCATTACTGTGCAAATGCCACAAAGTATCTCACCTGCAATACGCAAAACAGCACAGAAACAAGCCTCAAAACTTCTGGAACAAGGTAATTTGGAGTGATGAAACCAAAATTGAACTTTTTGGCCTCAACCATAAACATTACATTTGGAGAGAGGTCAGCAAAGCCTGTGATGAAAGGAACACCATTCCTATTGTAAAGCACGGAGGTGGATCGCTGATGTTTTGGGGATGTGTGAGCTACAAAAGCACAAGAAGCTTGGTCAAATTTGAAGGAAAGATTAATGCAGCATGTTATCAGCAAATATTGGAGGCAAGTTTGCAATAATCAGCCCGGAAGCTGCGCATGGAATGTACTTGGACGTTCCAACATGACAACGATCCAAAACACAAGGCCAAGTTGACCTGTCATTGGCTTCAGCAGAACAAAGTGAAGGTTCTAGAGTGGCCATCTCCGTCTCCTGACCTCAGTATCATTGAGCCACTCTGGGGAGATCTCAAGCATGCAGTTCATGCGAAACAGCCCAGGAATTTACAGGAACTGGAGGCTTTTACCAAGAAGAGTGGGCAGCTTTTCCATCTGAGAAAATAAAATCTCATCCTCAAATACCACAAAAGACTTCAAGGCGCCATTGATGTTAGAGGGGGCAATACACGGTATTAAGAAATGGGGTATGTGAACTTTTGATCAGGGTCAGTTGGATGTTTTGGGTTGCCATTATGATTTAAAAAAAGAAAACACCGTAGTTTGACAATAAATGGCTTCACCCAACCCCTAACCATGAGTGGAGAAAAAGTTTTGGTGTTATCATTCATATTCTCTGAAAAAAAGTGAAGAAAGCAAAAATTCTGCCAGGGTATGTAAACTTTTGCGCATAACTGTATATTGCAAACGAGCCTTTATCCTGAGCTTAGCTGACTCAAGATATGAGATCTGTCACTCACAGCCTTTTGAGGTTTGACCACCTGCTGAGCTAGGTACCAGCTTTCTCCCTGAGGTTTTGAGAATGCTGGATGACCTGCTGAGCCAGGTTTCCTGTCTCTGATGCACACAGAAGTCTTATAATCCTTGTTCCAACTAGGATACAAATGATTGACATGAAATTATATCTCCAATTTTCTTTACACCATCTCTATACATAACAAAATTGCACTCTGTAGTGCTATAGCATGTAAATATGAAATTTTAATTGCATTACCTGTGTAGAGAATAAGAAAAAAATGAAGATGCTTCGCACATAATTTGGCCAATTCATGCTATAGCACTACAGAGTGCAACTTTGTTAGCCCCTATGTTATGACTTCAGGAAACCGTCAGTAAAGCAAAAGGAAACAAAGTTGGGTTGGAATAGAGCTGAAGTGACAGAGGCTTCAGATCTGCAATGGCAGTTGAGCCTCATTTGCATGTCAAGTCCATGTCTGATTCCTCAGTAACATAGGAACGGACTGGTCAGGTATCGGAATTGCTGGACTTATCTTTGGAAAGCTACTTGAGCATATAAAGAGTTTCGTGAGGGTGGGAGGAATCCTGCTGACAGTCTCTTTAAAAGTTATGGCAATTTGAATATAAAAAGCCAATCTTAAGAATATGTACTCCTAATTACTGCTGTCATGCAACTAGCTAAAAACCTATTTATTGATTGATCCATCACGCACAGGTCGCCATCACCGATAATCAGTATTATGTAGCAGCAATCCTATATAGAATACTGGTAATTAAAGGGTTTCTCCACTTAGCAAGTTAATCTTAAATGGCCTCTGGTGCTGTCACCAGATCATTTGGTGTCAAATCCAACAGGGGGGATTTCTGATTGGCTGAAGCTGCATTAAGTCCATCCCTTTCCCTTGCTGGATATTTATGTTACGGGACACAATACAGAGTGTGGAGGTGCGATGCCGGTCAGGGAGGAGAGTTTAGATTTTCAGTGTTTTATTTATATATATGTGTGTGTGTATGTATAATAAAATGGCGCTGTTCTGGGTCTATTAAAATAATCTTGTACACTAGTGGAGAACCCCTTTAAGACTAAATGGTCATTTTTCTTCTCTTCTAGTCATATATACATTTTATAACTAATTTTAACAGGTAAAAGTTGGGGAGGAAACGGCCACAGGGACAGGTCCCAACAAGAAGACAGCAAAGCGAAATGCTGCAGAAGCCATGTTGCTGCAACTCGGCTACAAAGCTTCCACTCCTGTTGCAGAGAGCCCTGCAAAGGTAGATGTCGTGCCCAACTTTATCTTTCTGCCATTCATTTCATTATTTAGACAATTGCAATAGTTTTAGCTATAGGGAGACTAAGAAGTTTTTTGTTTTTTTTTGCTGTAAATATCTATGTACTGCTGCCAGTTAGTGACATGTTTGGTTTCTAAGTTCCTGGAAATGTAGTGATGTCATTCACTGTTGTGGAAAATTTGTGTAGCTATCCATATATATTACAGGTCTTGCATAATTGGGAGGCTATGTCACTTGGCAGCATGGGAAGTCTTAGTGGTCCCAGTAGGAACTTTAATAGTAGTCTTAAGAAATTATGTAAAAATAGTAACCCTTTCAAAAAATGTATTTTTATTTTTTTTTTTTTACTCCATTCAATTATATTCACATACAGCAGATTAAAATCCCCATACATATGGGTTGTTTCTGGATTTTTGCAAGCCCCATTGAAGTGGCAGAGATTTTTACCAACAAATCTGCTGCACCTGAACTTATCCGAAGATGATTGTTGACTGACATCTTAGTCTGTATATTTGGTAATGTTTAATAATATCATAATAATAGCACTTTTTTATATATTTTTTTTTCTGTAGCAAGGTGATGCTCAAGTCTGGCCAGACCAAGGCTCTGGACCCTCCGATCAATCAGGCAGTAAGTGTTTTATATTAGTTTAAAAAAAATTACTACTTGGGATGTCCCAAAAAGATGATCCCAGTGTATATGCCCTGCTAGTGTTTGGTGAACCCAGTCCTCCACATAATAACATTTTGACTGCTGTTCTCGGCTTCCCCATCGTTTACAGCTAATCATTTGTAGTTAGAGAATTCATGTATTTTTTGACTTGTGTTATAATGTTCACTTTGACTGTGAAAGTGTGAGGTTTTTTTTTTTTGTTCTTCATTCTATTCCTTCTAGTGAACTACATCTAAAATGTTTGATTATTTTCCAATGTATTATTGAATTATAATCACTGGCTCATCCTTAGGGCTCATCCGTGGACCTCGGTTTGATCTCACACCGCAACTTCATGTATTTATATAAGTCTATCACACTTGGGGCAGGGGACTCGTTGCCAGTCCATACAGTGTGGTCTATGGTCGAACCATGAATCACATCCATGGACGTCTACATGAGCCCTTACTCATCATAGTCATCAGGCTTTAAAGTTCTCAATAACTAACTTATTTGGTCTCCAAGTTGCTCAGATGTCTCTAATGTTCTTATTCTGCCTCATTATATTAGAATGTAATGGAATGTAGACAACCATCGTGTCTGTTTACATCTTTTGTAAACCTGTAAGGTGCCTAAGGGCGGTAGCCGTGAGTGAGCTGCTGCTCCATAATTCTCTTAACATGAAAACTGTGTCCCAGTATGCTGTCATATGTGGGGTGTATCACACTCACTTGTAGGCCATGGGCCTTTGTTGTCTAATGGCCTCTATCTTCCGGAGCTGCTGCATGTAAGGGTACCGTTACACCTAGCGACTCACCAGCGATCCCGACCAGAGATATGACGCGGTCAGGATCGCTGGTGAATCGCTGGGTGGTCGCTAGTGAGCTGCCACTCAGGCAGATCTCACCAGCGACATCGCTGGGGATGGGGATCGCTACTTACCTGTCAGACGCGGCGATCCTGCGTCCTCCCGCCCGGCTCCACGCGTCGCTCGTCATCACAGCAGGAAGCGCCGCAGGAAGTGGACGATGAGGAATGGTCCAGCAGCTTCTCGCGCGTTCAGCGATAACCAGCGGGGGAGCCGGTCGGAGGTAAGTATCACATGTAGCGATATCGCTAGCAATATCGCTATAACGTCACAAAATCGGTGACTGTACAGCGATATTGCTAGCGATATCGCAGTGTGTAACGGGGGCTTAACTCAGGGGATGCAAAAGTTTACTGAACATTTCAGGTTCATCAGTTTGTAACACACTGTATCGGGCACAACACTTCTTATCTCTAGTTTCCTCAGGTAGTTCTTCAGGAAATGACCTCATACCAATATGATGTTGTTTCCTAATTTGCCTTTCATTTTGTAACGTGTTGAATGAAAACCGCATGTTTAATGAATTCCTGAAAATTGACGTCTTCAATAATCGGAAGCGCGGGAGGTGTCCACAAAATCTACACATCTTTCCCATTTATGTGAATAGGGCTAGCCCACATTAGGATACACATTTGTAGACGGACATGGCGCTGTTTCTGCGGGGGAGGGAAGGGTGGACGCAGATAATTTTTTTTTTTTAATCCTGGGAAATTTCTTCTAAAGGAGTTATTTGATCGATCTTAAGGAACTCAGAGCTCTCCTGCCCTCTCGGCTTTCTTCTTGCCGAGCCTTTGCGCTCTTCATCATAGAATCTTAGAGTTGGAAGGGACCTCCTCGGCCATCTGGTCCAACCCCCTGCTCAAAGCAGGATTCGCTAAATCATCCCAGACAGATGTCTGTCCAGCCTCTGTTTGAAGACTTCTATTGAAGGAGAACTCACCACCTCTCGTGGCAGCTTGTTCCACTCATTGATCACTCTTAACTGTCAAAAAGTTTTTTCTAATGTCTAATCAGTGTCACCTCCCATTGACAGTTTCAAGCTAGCAACACCTATAAGCAGCTGGCCTAACCTGTGCGCTCTCCCATGATGCAAGCAGAGTCAGCTTTGATTCTTCAGCATCGGAGGAGCACAGTGACACTGAAGCTGGTCAGATCCAATGATCAGGCCAGCGTCAGAAGAATTTGTTAGTGCTGCGCTCCTTCCCAAGGAGACCGTCCACCTCTGATAGACTACAGTAATTGTCAGTTACCTAGGCAACACGCAGTAAACTATCGAATTCAGAATCCTTCCATTCTTGAGAATTTTCAGTAAGGTAAATTGCAAAGTTGCTTGTTGTTTGCAAGCACAGTCCCATGTAAAGAATGGTTTAGAGCGCATCACTTCTGTCCCTCATTACTGAGAGATGATCAGTGCTCCCGTCCATCTGCATTTATAGTTGGGCTACAGCAGTTTGAATCAAATTTCCCATTGCATCACCTGCAATTAGTACAAATAATTTTCTATTGTTAATGCATTAAGTATGGTAAGGATGATAGGTTGGTGTGTAATCCCGGTGAACACTATCATTACACTTTTTTTTTTTTTTTTTTTTTTTTTTTTTTAAATTGAAAAAAAAAAATCAATTTGATTTTCATCTGTGTGTCGAGAAGACGAGCAGGGCTGGGAGCCAGAAAGGGAAGCAGTTACTCTAGTGAATGTGGCAGACCTTTTAAGGGGTTGATCAGGAGTGCACCGCTGCCAAACCTCCCGGCTTCCAGCTTGCTGGGTGCGGTGTTCTTCCACCTGATTGACAGTTCGCACCAGTGGTATCATTTTGCGACTTGTCCAAACTGTTGACTCGGCAGCATCAGAGGAGTGCGTGGCAGCACTGGAGTCGGGTGCTAACAGTGCACTCGCGCAATATGGCAAGCTTCACAGCTGGACTGCACGTGCTCAGCCCCACTCCTAGACTACATGGCTGAGGTCAATGCCCAGTAAACAAAATTGTAATAAATCCGTCTGTTATTGACAGCAAAGAGGATATTTAAAACCTAAATTGCATTTTTAGCTTTTAAAATTTTACCAATTTAATAAGATGATAAAACTCTGTTAAACAAGAGCTTTTCAGTTTTATTGGATTGTTGGGGAATTCGCTTCAGTGGGGTGAATTTTTATTTTATGAATAGGAGGACTAAGGGCCCCGTCACACATAGCGACTCACCAGCGATCCCGACAACGATATCAACTTGTCAGGATCGCTGGTGAGTCGCTACATGATCGCTGGTGAGCTGTCAAACAGACAGCTTCACCAGCGATCAGCACCAGCGATGCCGAGCACGCGGCGTCGCTGTGTACTTTAGTTACCAGTGCGCTGATGCAGGGAGCTGGTAACTAAGGTACACATCAGGTTTCTAAGGGGCGTGCTACACTTAGAAACCCAATGTGTACCTTGGTTACCAGCTCCCTGCATCAGAGCGCTGGTAACTAAAGTACACATCGGGTTTCTAAGGGGCGTGCGTCACTTAGAAACCCGATGTGTACCTTGGTTACCAGCTCCCTACATCAGCGCGCTGATAACTAAGGTAGACATCGGGTTTCTAAGCACCTTACTAGCTCGCTGGTCTCCCGCCTGTCACACGCAGCAATGCGTGCTTGCCAGCGGGAGACCAGCGATAAAAAAAAATATGTCCTGGCTATTCCAGGATGATCAGCGATAACCGGCAGGGGGACCGGTCGCTGGTCAGTGTCACACACAGCGATCTCGCTGGTGAGATCACTGTTGCGTCACAAAACTTGTGACTCAGCAGCGATCTCGCTAGCAAGATCGCTATGTGTGACGGGGGCTTAAAGGAAGTGGCCTAGCATGAGGCTGTGGGCTCACTCAATGCACAAACTGTTCTGCTGTACTTTTATTTCACAGGTCTGGATTCTTACAAATCGGAGGGTTAAAGTCATGGGGGCGGTCATGTTTACTTATGCACAATGAGATTAACTGTGGAGCCACCTTGTCTCTTCTTTGTATTCTTATTCTAGAACATTAGCACTTCCATAGTCACAGCACAGTGAAAGTTAATGCTTGGCCATTGTATCATTGAAACTGGGAACACAAAATCACCTATTCTCATGGTCAGTGGGTGTTCCAGAGGTGGCGCCCCTCAGGGATTGTGCAAAGGCACCTATCCTAATAATATTAACCTGTAGGTCTACTGCCAGCTTGAAAATAGCCATATACACACTGTTTAAACCTGAATACTGGATGTCCTACATGGTAATTTTTGTGGCAGTATGCTGGAGCCCTGTGAGTATTGTAGTAAATTGACTAGGACAATTTGTTCTGTTTCCAGGAGCAATCTGATACATTTCCGTGAATGAGTTTATGATGTGAGCGGACAGCACACTAATGGCATTTCATCTGCTCTTTTGTTTCCAACATGGACATTTGATTTCAGCCTAAAAGTCCTCATACACATTAGATAGCTGAAGGCAGGCATTTAGCTCCTCCCGACTTCCTTGATCTTTCCAGTGTTCTCTATGAGAGCTGCTGGCAGACTCCACTGGCATCAACTTCTTTTCAGAAGGATCAGCCATTGTAACTCCATCATGCCGATCCTTCTGTTTCCTGTCATCATCTGTTGGGAGAGTTGGGAGGCTCATATATACTGTACATCAGACTGTATTGGTATCTGACAACTTTAGTATAATGTGTAAGTAAGAGATGGACGAACCCGAACAGTAAAGTTCGTTGTCCGTACTGAACACACTGTTTGGGCACGGACACCGAACACAGACTTCAACAGGAAATCCATGTTACTGTTCGGGTTCGGCTGCCCGAACACCGGGTGTTTGTCTTGCTGTCATGTGCATGACAGTGAGGCAAACACCGCTTCTTATCGGTGGTGAAATCATCCCCACCGGCCAGAGAGAAGCGGTTCCACGCTGTCAAAGAACGGCATAAGCACTCAGCTGTGATCAGAGCTATAAAGTTTACCTCCGGTCACAGGTGTCAGCGGATGGGACTACAACTCCCATCATCCTACACCTGCTGCTGCTGTTAAAAGCGAGAGTAGGCGCGGCTGATGGGAGTATTCTAATAGCTATCTCCTACGTTGTAAATAAATAAAAAAAGAACCCGGTGTGGGTTCCCCTGTATGTTTGATAACCAGCCAGGCAAAACTCACAGCTGGAGGCTGCAACCCTCAGCTGTCAGCTTCAACAAGGCTGGTTATCAAGAATAGAGGGTTCTCACACCATATTTTTTAATAATTTAAATAAATAATTTAAAAAAAGGCTTGGGGTTCTCTCCATTTTTGAGAACCAGCCTTGCTGAAGCAGATAGCTGGGGCTGGTATTCTCATTCTGGTAAGGGATCATAGATATTGGCACATTCTCCCCAGCCTAAAAATAGCAGCCCGCAACTGCCCAGAAAAGGCACATCTACTAGAGGCACCAATTCTGGTGCTTTGCCCAGCTCTTCCCACTTGCCCTGTAGGGATGGCAAGTGGGGTTCATATTTGTGGGGTTCATGTCACCTTTGTAATGTCAGGTGATATCAAGCCCACTGCTTATTAATGGAAAGGCGTCTATAAGCACCTATTACTAATCCTATAGTTATATGGTACATAAAGACACAGCCATAATAAAGTCCTTTGTTAGAAATAAAACAAAACACACTTTTACTTTTTTTTATTTAAAAATACCACAGCTCTTCCCACTTGCCCTGTAGCAGTGACAATTGGGGTTAATATTTGTGGAGTTGATGCAAAAAAAAAAAAAAAAAAACAAAACTGTTGAGAGTTAAAAACACTTCCATTGAAACTTCAGAATGTGCTCACTGATCGAATCTTGATTAACCCATTCTGCGTCCAGCAATAAACAGAGAGGCTATTGAAGGCAAACTGTGCAAATTTTTTTCTGAAACCGAATTACAAATAATGTTTTAAGCCAAAAATACATGCATTTAGAGGGGATTTCCAGAACTATTTTTTTAAATAATTTTTACCATGGACCTAAGAGCTAACAGGCAAGTAGTTGCTAACTACCTGCCTGTTATACCAGGTGTCTGCGTAGAGAGATCACAGATCACTTTTGCCAGTAATTTGGTGTTCCAAGTCAACAGTCCAGCTTGTCCTCTGCTGGGCTGGTCTGTCAACGGTGCTTGACTGTCGACGTCCTGTTAATTAACCCCCAGCTTCCCGCAGTTTGACAGCCGGCTCCTTGCTGCCTATCAGCATGACATCGGCAGTCACACTATACCAGCAGAGCAAAGCAGAAGAGAAGCTGCTGCTCTGTCACCATGATGGCCGTGAGAATCGCAGAAGCACCAGCAGGAGCGCTCAGTGACTGCTCTGTGCCGGCACAGATCGACAGTTGATAGAAGAGGCGGAGGTAGTTAAAATAGATAAATAAATATAATAAATTGGTGTCACAGAATTACTAAGGGGAAAAAATTGTCCCTGTCTGTAGAACGGATTTGAAATATTTTTCTGCTTGAAATAAATTGTCCAACATGCCAGCAATAACCTTTCGTTTTAATATTACTTATATACATCTTTACTCCGTCCACAATGGCTAGTGGTCACAGCGCTTTGAAAAGTGCACCTTTTGACAATAATTGATCATTGTAGATGGGTCTTAAGGCGAGATTGCTAGCGAGTTCGCTGATTTTGTGACGTATCAGCGATATCGCTGTGTGTGACACGCATCAGCGACCGACCCCCCCCACCGGGTATCGCTGATCGTGCAGGAATGTCCTGGGCCGTTTTTTGATCGTTGGTCTCCCACTGGCCAGCACGCATCGCTGGATGTGGCAGCGCGAGACCAAAGATCAGCGAGCTCCCAGCGCTGTAAGCAGACGCTGGGAGCTGGTATCCAAGGTAAATATCGAGTAACTAAGCACGCACGGCGCTTAGTTACCCGCTGTGTACCTTGGATACCAGCATCTTCACTGGTCCTGATCACTGGTGAAATCTGCCTGTTTGGCAGCTCACCAGCGATCATGTAGCCAGGCACCAGCGATCCTGACAAGGTCCTTTCGCTGTTGCATCATTGTGTGACTGGGCCTTTAATGTATCTGTGTACAGGAACCAGACACAATCTACCTGTATATCTGTAAAGTTTATTGACATTTCGTTATATCAGTAATTAAGCAAAAAGTATAGGCTTTAGGTAAATGTAATGGCTGGAGGATTAATCTTCCTTACAGGATGCCATGGGGTCTGCCTCTGATATGCCGTTAGGTTACCACCTAACCCTTCTCTGTTTGATGACATGTAGTCACTTGCATTGCAGGGTGCATGGTTGCATAATGGACACCAAATTGTGTTCACACCCTTTGATTTAGTTCCCCTCCCATAGTGAAGATGTGTATTTGTACCCACAGGGGGGTAAGATTTTGTTTTTTACTCTGATAGGCTTTCTAATGTTTTATCAGCTGAATGTTGGCTGCATCGATCTTCGTGTGTTTGTGAAGGTGTTTCCTAATGTGAAGCATCAGAGTGAAATGTGTGTGGATTTACCAAGGAATATGTCACAGAATAGAAGTATGACAATATATAAATAACATGGAAGGGCACAAGAACATTTAATATGTAGAGAAATTAATCATGTACTGTGGTTAACTATATAAGGTGTAAATGTAGATCCATTACAATGATCACACATCAAGTGGCATACAGGGTATTGAAGGTAAATCCAAACTGATCTATGGATACATGCGACTGGCAGTGTGTTTGGATCGTGCCCACCAAGTTATATACTTATTCAGTATTACAGTGCCTTTATAAATGTAAATGGTGTCTTCAGTGAAAAAGAGGGCATGAACTCGAGTGCCACCTATTGGATATAGCATTCCTAAAAGTCAATATTGACCTATTAACAAGCCTTGCCACATCATGTAGGATAAGAAGTCAATGCAGACACTCCATTTGCAGACTTGTTTAGGTGTGTTTGCTCCTCATCAGTGCAAAGCAGAATATGTGATTTGGCTGGGTTAGAGGCCTCTGACAGGGGAGCTAAGAGGGAATGTTTCTCCTTGTGGAGAGTGCCAGGCATAAATGTCTTTAGTATGAGGTATAAAATCCTGATGTGTGTAATACACTAGGTAATGACCGTATATGTAGAGCCAAGGATGTGTCCTTATAGGAAAGACTTTCCCGAACCCTTTAGCCCCACAATCTAATAAGCTCTCTTGTGAGAACCTTACGTGAAGGCGTGACATAGAAATATGCAAAAAGCAGCACTCGTTGTGCACGACTTTTATGTTTTTTTATTAGGGTGTAGAACATTTGGCGGCTCATGGTACTAGTTTATAGGTCTGCATTGTTAGTTTGTGGGGCATTGCTTTAGTGATTCTTCGGCCCTTTCCATGTTGGTGGTCCCATAGACTTTTATCCCAAATGTTAAATTGAAAGAATAATATAACCTTCCTTTATTTGGAACTTTATCCTATAATGAGCAGCACCGTAAAATGATCTAAAATATCTGAAAATGGAAGTTCACGTTTCTAAACAAGACATGCTTTTAATGACACATGTAATGCACTTGTATTCTTGCATAACAATGCTGTCCACAGGATATACTTTTTTCTTTCTTTTACTATTTGTTTAATCGATGTGAATTGTATCCAAGTCTGCGTCCTAGACATCAGTTTGATGCTTGGGCGGATCACACAAAACCATGGAAAGTGCTGGAAGGCCAATGCTTTGTTTGTTTTTCGTTATTAATACATCAAACAGACACACATCTGCTGCCTGGTATTGGTTTTATAAAACACTTTGCAGTGTGTACAATCCATCACGTTTGCTCAGATGCGGAGCATTCACTCAGCCCTAGCGCCCTCCTCTCCCTACTCAGCGCTGGCATCCCTCCATAGTAAATGGCATGACTCCAGCACCGTGTACCGGGCCATTTAAACCAGCTTGCACTGACAGCTTACCGAGCGTTTGTGCTGCTAAAAATCATAAGAAATTAATATATATTATTTGTGAGGATTGGCAGCTGGGGTGCACAGATCGGACACTTGGAGGGCACCGTCGGTGCCTTATTTAGAATGATTAGCTTGAAGGTCATACGGTATATGGTGGAATCACTTTCTCAAATCATGTACATCAATGGGAAACTTTTGCAAATTTGGAACAATGTTAGTGATTTCCCACTAACTTTTGTATGCAGTAAATGTGTTTACATGCATGTTATGTAGTGTGTGTATGAATATACTCACCTGCTACTGTCTTCTCCGGTGTGCAGCGCCGTTCTGCTCCACTTCTCCGTGACGTCGCTGCTCTGCAGACTGGCCAGATCACACTGCGCTCTGTGTGACCCAGAAGTCCCTTTAAATTGTATGATTATAGAGTGTCAGAACGATCCCCTATAGTCTTTGGTTGTAAAATAGACTTCCGGCTCATGCACAGATCATAGAACGAGCCGGCTAGTCAGAACGGCGGTGACGTTCCAGACAAGGTTGGAGGAGGCTGGGATTTATAAAGCTGGGAAATTTTCATCATCTGACCTTTCCGAACGATGAAGGTGAACAAGTCATAAGCCTAACAGGCTAACCTTGGTCAAAGTTATGAGCCCACAAGTCTCCAAGGGTGCCCAGACTTTTCCATCTGCCCATTTTCTTTTTTGTAATTTTTAAAACGTAAAAAATGACACTTTTTTGTGCCTAACATACAAAGAATATGTCATCTTTACTTTCAGTCCTTTTAGAGATTATTTCATCTTCAACTTGCTTAATTGTTCACAATAGCAATAATTTTGACCAGGGGTGCACACGCTTTTACATGCCACCAAGTAAAATAAATGAACTTTGCCATGGAGCGCTAATTGAAAATCCTCTCCAGTCTCAAGAATGGAAGGATTTTCAATTTGATAGTTTACAGCTTGTTGCCAACCAGCCGTGTCTGTGGTGGCCAGTTTCTTTGCTGGATCTGGCCAGCTTCAGACCAGTGCTGCAGAGGCATAGCTGCTTTTCCTAGTGGCATTGGAGAGCACGCTTTATGTAACACCGGTTCAGCCATGCTGTCCTCCTAAAGTGTGACTCTTCAGGAGCACACAACCCCAGGCCAAGCAGGAAGCTGGGAGGTAGAGGAGCGGTGTTGTCCTAAAGAACCAACTTGAGGCAAACCCTTTAAGCCATTTCTGACTAGTATGAGGCTGTATTGGGACAGGGGAGGAGATTCTAGAAAGAGAGATACAATTTTAGCCATAGTGAAACTTGAAAGATTTCACATAAGTTAGTAATTGACTAGTGTCAGTTCTGTTATCTTATAGTTCGGCCTGGTTAGGGAACTTTTGCAGATTTTAGCTTTCAGCAGAATCATTCAGCACACAGACATTTTGGGAAAATGAGCGGTTTTCCTTGGGATATGCAGTAGCCATGTTTTCATCACAACCTGTAGAATTCAGAAGAATACTGACTCAAACCAGAGAGGTCATACAGTATAATGTAGACAAACAGTGAGGACAGTGCCATCTACTGTCTGCTCACCAGCACAGACGCTTCCCTCCAGCATAAGTCTGCAGCTGTTCTATACTCTCATCAGGAAGGTACACCACACTGTCAGTTTGAGCATTACCTACTAATTCATGTTATCCATTTTTATGATCAAAAATATTAAGATTTTTTTTATCTCACTATTTGCACAGCTCCAAAAGGAATTCTTCATCTTTCCCCTGATGTCTATCAAGAAATGGAAGCCAGCCGCAGTAAGACGGTCTCTACTCCTGTCAGTTATCTGTCACCTAAAGAATTGAGCCAGACATCCAGCTCATATTTTAGCACATCTGTAACCCAAAGTTGCACATCTGCGATTGCCAGAGATCTCCTGACCAATGGCAGCTCCCCCACTGCAGAGTCTGTTGGATTTTCTGGCAACAACTTGACATGTTCCAGCTCCACCGTACAACCTTCCAAGCAGCTCGAGTATTTGGCAGGCATTCAAGGCTTACAGGTGAGCACAGCCTTTATCTCTGAGATGATGCAGATGTGTCCTATCACTGGCAGATTTTACATGGGATTTCTATAGTAGCGATCTGCCTTCTGTTTCATGTACAGACACACCAATATATTGTGGTGTTGTGAATCTGTTTTTCCTTGTGAAATCTTGTGCAAGTAACTCTTAATTACTTTGTATGTTTACCGGTGGAAAGATGTCATTCACACGTGCTGTGACCACATAACCTGCAGCAAGGCACTTTTAAAGCGGTTTTACAATCTTAGAAACATAGACCTCAAACGTTTCCTGTAATATAAAATAATAAAATGTTACTTGCCTTCTCCTGGTCCAGCTCTGGCTCCCCACCGCTGCTCTGGCCTCAATGTTTGGGCTGCAGCAGTGACATCACAATGACAGCTCGCATCACTACTGTCCACTTCAGCCGAGCTGCTGAGCTAACTGATTGGTTGTAGTGGTGATGTGAGCTGTCAATGTCAAGTTGTTGCTGAAGCTAGAACACTGAAACCTTAGCATCAGCAGAAAGACAGTGCTTGACTGGGTGAGAGTGAGCACTGTCTGATTCCGTTATTTTATGCTACTGGAAATATTTGGGGTCCAATTTTCTAATTGTGGACAACCCCCTTAAGTTTATCAGTGCCGGCTTCTCACGTTTTGTTTTTCCCTTACAGCCATTTTTTGTGCCACGAAAACCTCCAGTACATATGGTGAATATATCTGCCATGCACCCATAGTATAACAAAAGAGTATTCCTTTTGGACAGTGGTCCCCAACCTCTCTTACACTGAGGGCTAAATTCCGATCTGATAGAGGGTCATGAGCCACATCTAGCTCCCTCATCTCAGCCTCTCCAGTAGTTACATCCAGCTCCTGCTCTCCCTCTTCCCCACCGTGGTGACACGCAGAGTTTCCATTACCGATATAATTAAGCATCACCACCCCAATCAGACTGTGGGTGTCGTCCTTGATCCACGGTTCCCTACCTTCGGTATTCTCGCATTAGTTCCTCCTACCTCACTGTCGCATCCAGCTTCAAGCATGCTCCTCTGACTGTGGCAGTATCTTCCTATACCAAGGCCAATATATGCTCATCCAGATCTCCTCGTTTGTGTAACTCTCAAAAGTCAACATCTGGAAACCTGCTTTTCATCGCTTACTAAATCTGATGCTAATGTACCAAGCTGACAGATATCTGAGCCACGCTTGAAGGGCTCCAGAGCCTCTCGTTAAGGGCTCCCAATCCACAGTATGGGGACCCCTGCATTAAGATATCTTGACTGTAATGCTTATACAGTGCTACTCGTTGAAGGCTTCTTGCCTAGGTATACCTAAGAGAATACTCCAGATTTCTGCCTGCTACAGAATAGTAATAATACTAATAATAGTAGTAGTAATAATGAGAAGCGAATAATAGAATGGTATTTAACAGGGAGAAATGCAAGATTCTACATTTGTGCAAGAAAGCCAAAATATACAGAATGGGAGGGCTAGAACTAAGTAACAGCACGTGTGACAAAGACTTGGGTATACTAATAGATCACATACTGCACATGAGACTACAGTGTGGTGCAGCTTCAAAAAAGGCAAACAAAGTTTTAGTATTTATTAAAAGAAACAGTCTAGATCACATGAGGTAATTATCTCCCTCTCCTCCTCCTTGGTCAGGCCTCATCTGGAATACGATGTCCAGATCTAGGCACCACATTTTCAGAAAGAAATCAAAAAACTAGTGCAAGTTCAGAGAAGAGCTACCAGGATGGTGAGCGGACTGCAATGTATGTCCTATGCAGAACGGTTAAAGGATCTGGGAATGTTTAGCTTGCAAAAAAAGAAGGCTAAAAGGAGACTTGATAGCTGTCTACAAATATCTGAAGGGATGTCACAGTGTATAAGTATCATTTTCTCATTTGCACGTGGAAAAGTCCGAAGCAATGGAATGGAACTGAAATGGAGAAGATACAGATTAGATATTGAAAAAAACTTTTTGACCGTGAGGGTGATCAATGAGTGGAACAGGCTGCCACAAGAGGTGGTGAGTTTTGCTTTAATGAGAGGTCTTCACACAGAGGCTGGACAGACATCAGTCTGAGATGGTTTAGACAAGATGACCCTGGAGGTCCCTTCCAACTCTAACATTCTATGAATGTAGTAGAAATCTGAACAGGCACTAATATTGAGCTGACAAACTGCTGAATTGTGAAGTTTTATCGTGTAACCAATTTGTAAAAGCATGTCCTGTTTAAAATGAGTGACTGGAACATAACGTCTTGGGTAGTGTCTTTAATTGGTTTGTTTTTCTTTAAAAAAAAAAAGTTTAGGAAATCATTTTACTAACAACATGACTGAGTAAAGAAAGGGCTAAATGATTTTTTAAAACTTTAACCAGGCTGTAAACTCAGGCAGACAAATTTAGAGGCCAATTCACCATTGCTTCAAAATCCTGGTCTTGGTTTTGGTTATATGGATGTTTTGGCCTAAATCATCAGTGCGTCTTTTGGCACCATTGTGCTCATTGTACCAGTGTTCTAGTGGAGTGCAAAATCTGCCTTTTTTTCTCGTAGTTGAATACTGAAGCCCCCCCATACATCTTAGATGGCTGTCAGCAGAACGATGTTTTGGCTGGCAGCTGTGTCTGCCATCTCCTCTATATACAGGAGCGCTCGCTCCTGCGTTCTCGGAGAGAACCGCTGTAAGACATCTGTAGCGGCAGGTTATGTCAGTGAGATGAAAATAGGTAGTCCAAAATTGGACATCCGCCACACACATTAAACTATTACACTTCAGTGTAGGCGGTTTCAGCTGTAAGAAAAGCAAAAAAAAAAAAAACGCTTTCCCATTTATTTCTGAATCGCCATTCCTCCACATATAATGAATGCCTCCTGGTCCTTTGTACTGGCCACACATACACTTATACATATAAATGAGATCTCCTCTGAGATGTCTTTTTTTTCTAAGCTAAACAAGCCCAACTTTTCCAACCTCTCCTCATATGAGAGGCTTCCATCCCTTGTAATAATCTAGTTGCCCATATTTCAACTTACTCTAACTACTGAATATCCTTTTTAAAATGTGGAGCCCAAAACTGCATCCCATATTCTAGATCTGGCCTCACCAGTGATTTATATAGGGGTAATAATACACTGGGATTATGGGATTTCATCTCCCTTTTTATACTTTATAAAATCTTGTTTGCTTTTCAGGCTGCTGCTTGACATTGATTACTTCTGCTCTGCTTACTTGTAACCAGATTATCCAAGTCCTTCCTCCTGCTCTGTAGTCCAAAGTATGGTCCCATTTAATGTGTATGCAGCAATAGGATCACTTTGTCCTATGTGAATTACTCTACATTTATCTACATTACACCCGTCTGCCAAGTGTTTGCCTATTCAGAGATCCTTTATCAGGGGCTTTACATATGACAAATTAAGGCTTTTAGAAAGGATAGTTTAACTTTTTACTCTAAAAAGACGCAAAAGGAAATGCATCTTACAATCTGCACTAATTCATCAAATACTATGTGCCTATTATGATTAATTTGGTGCAAAATCAACCAGCACAAACAACATATTACTAAAAAAAAAAAAAAACGGGAAACCCTCACGTGATGAAGCGGTGCTACAATTTTAAAGTGGTTATCCAGATCAGTCCTCCCTGCCAGTCCAGGCACAAGTTATGTAGCTGCACACAGCTGTCCACGTCGTGATGGGCCTATCTATGTATTACTGTATGTAACTTAGGTTTCGTTTACATTTACCAGGTTTTTTGTAGCCTGTTTTTTGCAGCCCGCTTTTTCGGGCCGTATTGCCGCAATTCAAACGGTCTGCTGCAATAACTGACAGCAAAAAACTTGCGGATCGCCGTTTTTCATGTTTCCAATACTATGAAAGAAGTATTGGGGAAAAAAACGGCGTTCCACAAAACCAGAAGTGACGGTGCATCGCAAAAACAAACTTCAGTTTGTTTTTGCGGCCCCATTGATTTTCAATGGGGGCCGTGTCCGTAAGCCGTGAAAAAGATCGAGCAGGCTCTATCTTTTTCTCGGCCGCAAATACTGCCCTCACAGTCATACGGCGCACCATGGATTTTTTGCAGGCCAATTTTGCGGCCCCGTAGAAATATATTGGGGCCGCAAAAATGGCCAGCAAAAACACTATAAAAGAAGCCTTAGCCTTTATATTGTAGCGGCATAGCCCTTGTAACATTGCATGTTGGCACAGATCTCTGTAGATAAGTGCACTCAGTTGTGTCAATTCAGCTTGGGAACCTCTGTCCATCACAATTGCATTCTCTGCCTTGAGTGAACATGAATTGTCCACTTTTCATCCAAAGCTGGAGTCAGGCCATGAATTGTCTCCCTGTAACAAGTTCATTGCTTGGCTGAGCACCCAATATGTCTTTCCCTTAATTCTTGTGGGAAACCTATACATTTTGATTGTCTGGAGGCTACATCTCTGCCTTGATCCTCCTCTGCTCTTTTGACTAATGAAGTGAGAAATGAATGTGAGCTAATGCAGGGTTGTCGGGATTTGTGCCACTTACGAGAGCACCATGGATCTTGTGTCCAGAGAGGTGTAACACATTTTAGCAGGCCTGACTCTCTACTTCTCAGAAGAAACAGGAGATCCTTATGAGTATTTTGGACATATGCAATCGTCTGATTAGGGAAAAGTAATACCATGACTGTGGACAACTTTAGGAAGCAGTGGTGTGCATGAAGAAGCTTGTACACCAAGAACCTTTGGTGTTACTCCATTAATTGATAATCCAGGCGTCTCTTCACACCCCAGGACACCTGAACAAGCATGCTATCTTCGTAATGCATACCTAAGTAGTAGTCCTGATAATTAGGGAGCTGTTAATTCCCTGTTTATTAGCAGGATCTTGTTTATTTACCTAGGGACTTAATCCCTACCTTCCCACACTGTGGGTTCCTTACAGCAAGTCTATGTGTGGAAGTCCTTCATGACCAGGAAGACTCCCTAAGGGGACTGAAAACAATCTTCATGGACATTGGTTTTGTCTATTATGTATGAGTGTGGGGAGGTCGAGCAGTGGGGGTTTGGATGTGATTTATGTACAGGAGTAAAATGATTAAAAACTGTAAAAATATATGGAATTTAACAAAATAAAGAGCAGAATACTAAACAGTGATTATATATCAAAGTTATAAGACTAGTTAAACCCCAAAACTGAATTCAGACATCCATGTTTCAGACTACGATTTCTAGATTGGCCACGGGGATCTTCTGACCCAAACTCAACAGCTTCCTATACCTAATGAGTCTAAGCTTAGCTCAGGAGAAACACAGCCAGTCCAGGTCATCCACGACCGTACATCTGAATTCTGCCTTATCCCTAATATTCTTTTCTGTGACCTTCTGAGCCCGATCTTTATACTATGAGCTTTTTTGGTTGCCTGGCCATCTGAAAATGGCATTAACTAGAAGTATAGCTTAGTTTTTCTATCAATTAAAATAGGACTTGTGCATAATTCTTGCTGTACATCAGACAATTGCCGTCTCGGCTGTCCTATAGTAATCTTATAGCGACTTTCTGTTATTGATGGCAGATTGCCTTTCCCTTCACAAGTATGTACACGAGACCTCATGTCTGTGGTGAAAGGAAAGGCCTGATAAGCTGTACAGAGGTATACTTCTCTTAAGACTAACAAAATATATATCCCACAGTATATGTTTTATTGCAGTAGCACATTGGAAGAGGCACAGTTCTTCCGAGTCATTTCCACTGCATTCTGACAAATCGAAGACGATCCCAGCTATTGGCCCCTGCTGTTCAGATCCCACTGGTGGCATTTCATAGTGACATCCCATAATGTTCTTTTTTTTCTTTTTAAACAGGCCAACGTGGTGTAGAATAAAAATGTATACTCTCCTTCTGATACTCCGCCATTCCTTACCTACCAGTCTAGGGGTCCTCTGCTGTACTTCATGCTACCTCTTTCATTGATGATTTACATGTCATTACTGCTGCTAATGACTAGCTGTCACACCCCTGGAAGAAGCTGACGGGAAACGTGCATTGGAGTCTTTACCCCACTTTCCCAGGCTACTCCAACTCCATTTCCATTATTGGTATTTATCATCTCCTCCTTTCTGGTACTGCATTCACACCTTTGGTCATTATGTGCCTCTTGTCCATTTGCATGATGGTACAGATTGGCTGCAGTGGTCACGTGGAGACTATCTCTGACCAGTGATTGGCTGTAGTAGTCACATGGAGACTATCTCTGACCAGTGATTGGCTGTAGTGGTCACATGGAGATTATCTCTGACCAATGATTAGCTGCGATGGTCACATATCTACTCAGCAGGAAGAGGAAGCACAGATACCAATGAGGAACATATGCAGCACTAAAAGGGAGCGGCAGCACATTGAGGAGTTGGGTATACGTTTTTTTTTTTTTTATTTTACGTAATGCTGGGCCATGTTTTAAAAAAAAAACCAAAAAAAAAAAAAAAAAAAAACCATAAGAATGGAAAATCACTTAAACATCTGTCATCCTGTTTGATAAAAGAAATATATTTTTATTTTTGATAAAGATTTCTTCTATGTGGTAATCAAGTATATTGTTGTATTATAAAATGTATTTTGTGTAGTAGCATTTTTTTTTGCATAAAAATTTCTATTGCAGTTTATGGTCACTTCCTTGTCTGTTATTAGAATAGTTTCTGCTGAGGTCTCCTGTATTGGGGCAAGTTTTAGCCAGTGACTATAGTGAATTACTAGTAGTGGTAGAATTAGCATCTGTAGAGTTTTTGTAAAAACTAGTGTGCTGAGAAGCCAAGTTGGATGGTAATCGCTTCTGTCCTAGAGGCTGCGGCTGTGAACTGAATCTCTGTGGGAAATGGCTCGGCACGGAGGCAGTTCTTATTACCTGGCTCCCTCGTAGAAAGCAGCCTGTGTTTTAGGGTATAACAAAAAAAAAAATGCTGCACACACATTTGCTTTGTTTGTTCTGTGCACATGAGAAAGTTATGTTCGAGCGAGACTACGGTGTCTTCAAAGGAGTATGTATGCATGTGTGTGTGCTTGAGTATATATCACCATGAAGACACTGAAGACATATAAAGTGCCATTGTTATAGGTCAGCGGGAACACAAATATCTAGATAGTAATTACAATTATTAACCATGAAATAATTAAATCTATATTAGATGTCAGTACATTGTAGCAACAGTTACAGCCTGGCATGGTATGAATAGGCTTATATCATCTATCACATTTGGACATTCATTTTCCCGTTTTTGTTTTTAACTTTTCAAAATTATTCAATCTTTTCCAGGTTGCCTCAGTGAAGGTCTATAGTGGAGCCCGGGCACATATGTTAGGGTGCACAGTGGAGCCCGGGCACATATGTGAGGGGAGCCCGGGCACATACGTGAGGGTCTGTAGTGGAGCCCGGGCACATACGTGAGGGTCTATAGTGGAGCCCGGGCACATACGTGAGGGTCTATAGTGGAGCCCGGGCACATACGTGAGGGTCTATAGTGGAGCCCGGGCACATACGTGAGGGTGTGTAAAGTGGAGCCCGGGCACATACGTGAGGGTGTGTAAAGTGGAGCCCGGGCACATACGTGAGGGTGTGTAAAGTGGAGCCCGGGCACATACGTGAGGGTCTACAGTGGAGCCCGGGCACATACGTTAGGGTCTATAGTGGAGCCCGGTCACATACAGAAGGGTCTATAGTGGAGCCCGGTCACATACAGAAGGGTCTATAGTGGAGCCCGGTCACATACAGAAGGGTCTATAGTGAAGCCCGGTCACATACAGGAGGGTCTATAGTGGAGCCCGAGCACATACAAGAGGGTCTATAGTGGAGCCCGAGCACATACATGTCCTCTCTGCTGAAGTCTGATGCACTAAGCTTTCACTAGGTCATTCCTATATTTTCCTGCTTTATTTAGTAATTTCCTTTCACGACTATTGTAGGGTCTGCTGAGAGAGGCATCCCCACAGCGTGAGTCCACTAGCCACAACCACATGCTTGACAGTGTGTGGAGGGGTTGTGCAGTATTTTGGGTGCATCAGAAAGTGTTTTCTAATTGCCATTTTAGGTATCCACAGACTATAGGGGCTTAGGACAATAGCGACTTGTTTTAAGGTTTTCAAACTTCACCATTCCATTGTCTCTTTTTTTTGGGGGTGGGGTTCAGCGCTAGATTGGTGCTTTCAATCTAAGGTCCCTGATCATAGTCTCATACTTACCCACCACCGTTTTCACCTTTCATGCACTCCAGTCACTCAGCACCATCTAACTGGCCAGAAGTAACGGTCATAAGCTCTGTGTCTATTCATCCTGTGATTTTCATAAATCCATAAACACCGTCATGGCATTTGGCATCATACTGACTATGCTTCTGAGGGTGGTCACAACAGCTCTGCTCATAAATTATATTGTCCTCATGTGATGGAGAAGTCATTCGTGGGAATTCAGTAGAACATGTCACCGCACTCGTATGCTAAATAAACCATTGCAGCGAAAGAGCTCATACCGTCAGGACAAGTCCGGTCAGTTTGATCAGATCTTGTCCATTGGTTACTTGCATATATAGGTTTTCAGGTTGTAGAGAAAATGTAGTGCTGTCCCCAACATGGCCCAGTCTTAAGCCCCCTTTTAAGCTTTAGCGGTTGTCTGGATTGTGGTTCCATGTGACATAAATTCCTTCATTGTTTTTTGCCATTTTTAAGAACAAAAAAGCATACCGCAGACCATGAAAAAGGCAGAAACGGACAATAAAGACAAGCCTACAAATTCGAGAAGTCCCCATTGTCTCCCTTGGGCTTACTCATAGGTATAGTCAGGATAAGACAATCCTTTTAAATATTGATTGCTTTATGCTTGATTTATTTATTTTGCTTATATAGCGCCATCACATTCCGCAGTGTTTTCTAGATATTATCATCACTTTCCCTATTGCGGCTCACAATCTGGCTTTCTAGGTATCGAGGGCATAAAGTAAAACCATGGGCACCTAGAGTGTAATGTGTTGTGCCAAGATTTTGCATTGCACAGGTTCCCATACGTGAATTGTTACTTTACATAAAGCTGCCATTGTCATGTGGTCCGAGGCAAATTGCTAATTTATCAGTCGAGGCTTAATGCACCACAGCCCGGCAGGTCTTCAACTGTTTTGTTACTCTTACAATAGCGGGTTTGCCCGCCACTGGGAGCTGGACATGCTGATTAATAATGGTTTGAGGCACTAATCAAACATATGTTTCCCTGACACGATGATTGTGTTATATATCATTGCTGAATATGTCTGTCTTTATATCCCTCTAATGATGGAGCTGGCTGGTTTTGTGACATGTGTGGGTTTTCATGCTCTCCTTGATTTGGCACCATGGGAGGTGACCTTCACAAACACTGCAGAGCCAGATCCCCACTGAGAGCAGAAACATCCTGGACCAGGCTGCACTTGTGGTTGCTAGAGATGGTATAGGCAAGTAATGTGGTCATGCTGAATAAATCCCTACACATAATGATGGTAGATAACAGAGGTAGAAGTATTGGAAATTGAGAAGTTCAGTTTGTGGTGTACTGAGAAATTGTTGAGTTCTTGTTCTGCTAACCACGTTTAGGGTGGCATCTGTAATTCAACATTCATATAGACGGGGAAATCACTAGTGCCGTAAATGTAAAGACCTGACATATGCCAACTTTGGAATACTTTGTCCACTGTATAGGAAAGGGCAGCACACTACTCGTCTTATACTGTAAAAATTCAAGGTTTTACAGGACATAGTAACCTGACAGAAGTTCAAAGGTGGATAATGTATAATGCATATATGCAGTCGCATGTAAAAGTTTGTGCAGCCCTAGCCAAAATTGCTGTTATTATTGAACAGTTAAGCAATTTTAAGATGAAATGATCTCTGAAAGGACTAAAGCTAAATATGACACATTTCCTTTGTATTTTAGGCAAAAAAAAGATATATTGTCATTTTATCCTTTGTAAAAATTACAAAAAAGGAAAATGGGCCAATGCTAAAGTTTGGGTACCCGTGGAGATTTGTGCTCAGATAACTTTGACCAAGGTTTCAGACCTTAATTGGCCTGTTGGGTTATGGCTTGTTCACTATTATCTTTAGCCAGGTTATTCAATTTTCCCAGCTTTATAAAAATCCAGCCTCCCCTAACCTGGTGCCAAAAAACGGCAGCCATGGTTTCTTCTAAGCAGCTGCCTAAAAGGGGAGGCACACAAAACAGGAGAAGACTATAAGAAGTTGCCCTTTTCTCAGTTCGAAATGTAATTAAGAAATGGAAGTTGACAGAAAAGTGAAGGTCAAGATGAGGTCTGAAAGACCAAGAAAAATTTCAGTGAGAGCTGCTTGTAGGATTGCTAGAGAGGCAAATGATTACCCTCACTTGACTGCAAAAGACCTTCAGAAAGATTTAGCAGACTCTGGTGTTGCGTTACATTGTTCCAGTGTTCAGAGACACCTGCACAAAAATGCCCTTCATGGAAGAGTCATCAGAAGAAAACCTCTCCTGCATCCTCACCATAAATAATTCAGCGGCAGAAGTATGCAAAAGAACATCTAAATAAGCCTGATGCATTTTGAAAACAAATCCTGTGGACCGATGAGGTTAAAATAGAACTCTACGGCCTCAATGTTCATAGGTATGTGTGGAGAAAAAAAAAGAATTTCGGGAAAAGAGCATCTCACCAACCATTAAACATGGGGGTGGATCAATCATGAATTGGGGTTGTGTTGCAGCCAATGACATGGCTAACATTTCACAGGTAGAGGGAAGAATGGATTCAGTTAAATTTCAACAAATTTTTGATGCAAACAGTCTGTAACGATAACAGTAATTTTGAACAGGGGTGCCCAAACCTTTGCATGCCACTATAATGTAAATATGATATATTGGCATAGTAAGTGTGTGAAGCGGACTCAGGAACTGCCCCTGCTCTGATCACTAGCTCTGATTGACAGTGGCGTTTAACGGTTGCAGCATCCATCACCCCCACTCTCTCCACCAGTACACAGTTGTGCCAATGGGTTGCTATGTCAGACAGGAGCCTACTAAATGCCCCTGTAGCTACCAACTTTGTACTTCCGTGATGGCTTCATAGGAGGTTGATATTTCTGCTATATTCTACTAAAGTGAAGGCTCGAGTTACACAGAGGGATTAAAATATTAAAGTAAAAATAAGATTTTTTTTATAATTAATATAAAAGTTTGAATTTCCTCCCTTTTCTCAATTCAAATAATGAAATAAATAAACAAACATTTTTGGCATTACCACATCAGTATAAGTGCAATCTATTAAAGTGCAGAAATAGATGAGCACATATGTTAAAATTTGTAAAGAAAAAATATCTAAATGCAAATGTTGCCTTTTTTTGGTCACCACATTTCACTCAAAATTCAAATTATCAAAACATCATACTATTTACAGTATGTCCCTAAACAATGCTGCCATATAGAATCATATTCTTTGTTTTTTATTGTGCAATGAGACCAAAATGATTAAAGCCAAAAAAGCAAAGTCAGTTGTTTTTCACCTTTTCACAAACCTGAAATTTTATACATCCTAAAGTTATCCACTGACTATAGCCAGTTTTATGTTCGGCACTGACCGTAAGGTTGCCCATTCCATAGCTGCCATTGGCACGATCTCTAGCTGCAGCAGCGTGAGGTAGCCTATTCCATAGTTTGCATTGGCGCGATCTTTAGCTGTAGTGTGAGGTTGCTTATTCCATAGCTGCCATTGGCGCGATCTCTAGCTGCAGCGTGAGGTTGCGCTTTCCACAGTTTTCATTGGCGCGATCTCTAGCTGCAGCGTGAGGTTGCCTATTCCATAGCTGCCATTGGCGCGATCTCTAGCTGCAGCGTGAGGTTGCCCTTTCCACAGTTTTCATTGGCGCGATCTCTAGCTGCAGCGTGAGGTTGCCTATTCCATAGCTGCCATTGGCGTGATCTCTAGCTGCAGCGTGAGGTTGCCCTTTCCACCGTTTTCATTGGTGCGATCTCTAGCTGCAGCGGGAGGTTGCCTATTCCATAGTTGTCATTGGCGCGATCTTTAGCAGTAGTGTGAGGTTGCCCATTCCATAGCTGCCATTGGCGCGATCTCTAGCTGCAGCGTGAGGTTGCCTATTCCATAGTTGTCATTGGCGCGATCTTTAGCTGTAGTGTGAGGTTGCCCATTCCATAGCTGCCATTGGCGCGACCTCTAGCTGCAGCGTTAGGTTGCCCATTTCATAGTTGTCATTGGTGCAATCTTTAGCTGCAGCCTAGTTGGGGACAGTAGTTATTCTATGAAATTGTGTCATTCAGGAATGTAAAAGTTTATCAATTGTTATAGCTTCAAGGACTGGATAAATTATTTTTCTGATTGTCTGCTACTGACATGCTCTTTGGCTTCACAGTTTCTGCAACGCTAAGGTGAAAGCTATAGACAGAAGATGCCTCAAATGGCAGCTGGTCTGATAATTGGCTCCTTCTGATGCCTTCTTTTCTAAGATATGTATAGCATGTCCTATATAATTGCATCAATATCTTTTACCTCCTCCCCTTTTGGTTACCATTAAAATATATTCACAGTATGTGAGTATCTTGTTGGCATGGAAGAGTCGAAAATAACTTCAGTTCCTTATTTGAAACTAACAGACGGTATAATTGCTGTCCTTGCACAAGTAGGCTGTAGATACTGAGGCATCCGTTATTTTTTTTAATTTTTTTCTATGACCAAAATAAAAAGTTCTTCCCTATTAATTGTATAGGGGTTAATTGATGATCGCTGGACCGCTGCAGCTTTTTTCCCTTCCCCATGACAGAACCGCACATGAGAGATGGTATCCGCCCCCAGGAACAGGAAACCTGTAGCAGAGATAAAAGAAGGGGGAGGCGCCTCTCTCCTCAGTTTGGTTTCCTGTTCCTGCAGGTGCCTGTGGCAGGTCTCATACCTCCAGGGGGATCCCCCTCTGATGAAGTCTGGTGTGGAGGCCGAGGTCCGTATGGGGGGAAAGGCAGCTGGGCGCGGTGGCGCGCGCCTGTAATCCCAGCCAGGGGGGGGCTGTCAGTGCCGCGCGCATTCCCCCCGCTGGACTCCCCGGTGGCCGCTCCTGTCTGGAGGCTGGGCCGGGAGGAGGCGTGCCCATCACGACGCTGGCGCCGACTGAATAGGGGACGGCTTCCGGTCGCAATGGAAGTGAAGTCAAACGCCGGGGGTAGCCGGTGTACTGGACACTTCCGAGAGGGAGTTGATCCAGGAAGCACGCACACCGCTCCCCCATTATAATGAAACAAGGCGCAGGCGGCGGCAGCAGCTGGTAAAGCATGGCGGACCCCGCAACTGAAGTGCAAACAACAGAGGAAGACCCGGAGGCTACCGTAGTACCCAGGGGGTATGGGTGAGTGCCTTTGTAAGGCAAAAATGTGTGAGTAATGATGCCCTCTGTCATGTGTTCCCTAGCATGAATATCCTCATCAGGTGTCAGCTTCTAAGCAGCTTAAAGCTGGGCGGCTGCTAAGCAGCTTGAGACTGGGCCCGGACCAGAATGGTCACGGGTCATGTTTAAAAAAAAAAAAAAAAATCACCATCCCTACTGCAGAGTATATAAAATATTATCCGGGATGGGGAAAAAACAAAGCAGCACACTGCGCTCTGCTCTGCCAAACCTACCTCAACCCACCCCCTACAGAGATTCAAACGGGAGGACTCAGAGGAACAGCTGGGATAGTAGCCCTCTGATGACTCAGACGAGGAAGAAGGTCACCTTTATTTCTGTCCAAAGATATTGGCAAGCTGTCAGGTTTACCATGGGGATTGAAACGCCTAGGGAGCCGCAGACAGCACAGGATTTCATGTTTAGTAATTTAGAAAGGAAGGAACACAAGGTTCCCTTCCCACGGTCAGGATGGCCTAGCGTTCTAAGGCGCTGCATTCAGGTCACAGTCTCCCCTGGAGGCGTGGGTTCAGATCCCACTTCTGACACAAACACTTAAAAGTAAATACCAGTTTGATAAAGAAGTATGTGAAAATTTGGGGGGGGAAAGAAAAGCTCCTACACTGGATGCTGCCATCGCCAGTACCTACAGAGGGATAGCCCTACTATTTGAAGACATGGGTGCCATAAAAGATCCCTTAAAAAAAAAAAAAAGCTGATGCTTTTCTAAAAATCTGCTTGAGAGGCGCCAGTATGGTTATTTAAACCGGGGTTACCCACCATTTGCACAGCACATGCTATGGCAAAGTGATTAGAGGAACTCGATAAGCAAATAAATGCCCAAGGGAAAGGCTGCTAGCAATACCTTCCCTACAGAAAGCAGCACGATTCCTGGCAGATTCCACGGGTGACTCCGTCCAATGTTCATGCGCCCCTTCAAATTCGGGTTGCAGAGAATATGGAAAAAAATTGGGCCGCAGATTTCCAGTTGAAGGCCAAGCGCCGTGCAGTCCCGTGTGAGGGACAATACCTCTTCAGGAAGGTGTCAGACAAATTTTTGGGAAAAGTGGGGAAAAAAAAAAAAAGATTCCCACCACCAACCTTCTCTAGGCTCCAAATTTCGGTGGGGGGGAAAGACTTCGACACCAGGGGCGGCATTACCTGCCTCAAATTGAATAACCAAGCCATTATCGGGAGGTCTGCGCAGTCCCCCGCCGTAGTGAATAAAAATGACACATGTGACAAAAAGAACCAGGCCATGATAGAGGAGGTTTAGCTCCTCATACAAAAGTAAGTACTGATAAAAGTACCTCACCACCAAATAGGAAATAGATTCTACCGCACCCTGTTCCTCACGCCAAAGCCAGACAGTCCATTGAGAACAATATTCAACATGAGAGCATTGATCTGTTATCCATGCGGATAGCTTCAAAATGGAAACTTTAAAATCGGCGAGCACCCTAAAAGTGGTAAGGTTACTTGGCCCGGGCTGCTACAGGGCAGTAGTGGATCTAACCAATGCTTACTACCATGTGCCAATATGGGCCACCGGCCATTCTAGGCTGAGCGTGAGTGCATTTGTCAGGTGGCAGCCGCTAAACAGCTTGAGCCTGGGCTGGGACCCGAATTGGAGACCAGCCAGCGCTCACAGGTCCGGGGTCATGCATTTAAAGGAGAACATCTGCAATACCTAAGGGGGAGTGGAGATTGCTCAGGTCCCCACTCACCGTCAGTATCAATGCCTTCCCTTCGGGGTGTCATGGGCCCCTCGCATATTCACAAAGATCATCTCAGAGATGTCGTTCCGTGTGAGAAAAGAAAACATACTGCTAGTACCCTATTTGGACGATGTCCTTGTCGTGGCGAACAACAAGAGAATTGTGGAGAGGCAGTCACAAAAGTATTGGAGATATTAACCAGGTTAGGCTGGATGGTAAACCTGAAAAAAAAAAAAAAAAAAAAAAATCCAGGTTGGTCCGGACCAGACAAGAATTCCTCTGAATTCAGTTAGATTCAGTCAAACAACAATGTGTCCTCCCAGAGAGGAAGAGTCGGACCGTTCATCAAAAGTACAACAAATACAACCTGGTCAGGCCATATCGGTAAGAGGGGCCATGTCACTTCTAGGTCTCTTAAACAGCGATAATCCCGGCGGTCCGGTGATCGCAAAGCCACACAAAAAAAAAAATTAAAAAATGTAATTACAGCGGCAGATCTTGACTGAGCAGGGAAAATACCCTTGCAATTTGAATCGGGAGAGTCTTGTCGCCACAAGTTCACAACTCGTTAAAATAGTGGCTGAGTGCCAAAAACTTAAGCAGGGCAGTACCCTGGTCTGCTCAGAATCCAGTGGTGCTAACCACGGACATAAGTCCGATAGGTTGGGGAGCACACCTAGCAGACCGGATTCTACAGGGCCAATGGGAACCCTCAATAAGAACAGCATCCTCCAGTTTAAAAGAACTGGCAGCTGTAAAGTGGGCATTTCTTCAGGTAAAAGAAGAAATCCAAGGCAAACATGTTGCAATTTTATCGGACAATAGTACAGCCATAGCATACCTAATAATAATAATAATAATATATATATATATATATATATATATATATATATAATTACATAATAGATTACACAAACCGACAAGGGGGTACCAGGCCAACATCTCTGATGGCAGAAGCAAAAAAAAAAAAAGTTTTTTATTCATGTTGGCAGAAAACAATCTTCTGTCCCTGACGGGGACACATTTGAAAGGGACAGTCAATCATCTGGCCGACTTCTTAGGCCGGCATGTGTTACACCAGGGGGAGTGGGCCCTAAATCTGGAGACATTTGGGAGAGTCCCTGCCGTATGTGGCAAACCAGAAGTGAGTCTTATTTTCCACAAGAAAGAATCGGAAAATAAACAGGTTCTACTCTCTAAACCCAAGAGAACACCCAGAAGGGGTGGATGCACTGCTACACCGCTGGGAATTTCGCCTAGCTTGTGCATTTCCCCCTATTCCGTTAATTCCAATATTCCTGGAAAAGATTCGAGAAGACAAGGCACGAGTAATCCTTATCGCGCCTTCTGGCCAAAAAGAGCATAGTTCACATGACTCAAACGCATGTCTATCTCGAACCCATGGATCCTCCTGGATATCCCGAATCTAGTCACCAGGGACCAGTACTACATCCTCAATTGCACAGACTCCATCTCACCACATGGAACTTGAGAGGGGACTCCTTTTAGCAAAGAGATTCTCAGGCCCTTGGTGACCACCCTGCTTGTTAGCAGGAAAAACGTAACCTCAGTCAAGTACCAAAAAATTTGGGAAAGGTTCCTGGAGTTCTCAAGCTGACAGTTATCCAAACGAGCCAGGAAGTTCCAATAAAAGAGATCCTGGAATTCCTCCAAAACGGGCTAGAAAGAGGGTTGTCCACGAGCACCCTAAAAGTGCAAGTATCTGCCCTGGGTGCGTTGTTGGACAAAAAACTTGCCAATCACCCTTGGGTCTATAGGTTCATTCGAACCTCCTTCACAACCAGACCCTCAAAATTACTCACTAAGGTAGCTCCCTGGGATCTAAATTTAGTATTAAATGCCCCATCATCTCCTTTCGAGCCTATTACTTCCACTTCGGTAAAGGCATTAACATTGAAAACGGTACTCCTGGTGCCCTGACTTCAGCTCGACGTATCTGCAAGCTATCTCTGTAAATCCCCCATACGCTGCCTTTCGGGATGACAGAGTAATCATAAACCGCCTTCCTCCCGAAGGTCAATTCCGAAATTCACAGGGACCAGGAAATAATTTTGCCCTCGTTTTATGCCTACCCAAAATCCTAGGGAGAGCAAACCTTTCATTTCTTGGATGTCAGGCATTGCCTACTCCAATATATAGAGGTCTCAAAATTATGGCGACAGTCTTTGGCCCTTTTTGTCTCCTTCCAGGGGACAAACTAGGAAAGAAGGAGAAAGGGGGAAAAAAAAGCTTCAAAATCAACCATTGCACGATGGCTGCTACGTATGGCTATTTCACGGTCTTACTCTTCCTCAGGTCAGACTCCCCCACTGGGTGTAACAGCTCACTCCACAAGAGCCATAGCCACATCCTGGGCTGAAAGGGCAAATGCATCTGTAGAACAGATTTGTAAAGCAGCAGTATGGTCTTCACCATCCACTTTCTCCCAACACTATAGGCTAGACCTAGGGCTCTCAAATCTTGCCTTTGGGGAGAAGTGTTATCTGCTGTTGTCCCACCCTAGGAGTCTCTGCTATCTTTCCTCTCATGTGCGGTGCTGTCATGGGGAAGGGAAAAAAATGATAATTACTTACCGGTAATTTGATTTTCCAGAGCCCTGACCGCACCGCATTGTTCCCGCCCTATCTTGGTGATGGTTGTGTGGTGCACAAATATATGTATATATGGGGAAAATATATATAGAAATATATAATAGATAATATATCAAAAGAAGGTGGTAAGAGTGACGTAAACAATACATGTCAACTAGTAAGGCGGTTACCTTGCATACTCTGAAGCAAACTGAGGAGAGAGGCGCCGCCCCCTTCTTATGTCTCTGCTACAGGTTTCCTGTTCCAGGGGCGGATACCATCGCTCATGTGCGGTGCTGTCATGGCTATGGAAAATCAAATTACCGGTAAGTAATTATCATTTTTCTTGAATGGAGTGGAGGTTCAGGTACTTGATGTACTTGACCTCCTTTCCATTTATTGCCCATGGGACTGCTGGAAATAGTGAAGCTCTGTACTCTGTTTATTTTGTCCGTTCCATAGATTATGAATAGACCTTGGGTGAAGTGTCGGAACCTCCGTTCTATTCAAGACGCAACTGCAGAGCTGCAGAGTCCCTTTCCCAACAGCTGGAATGTCATCTATTGACAAGTTATTCCCTTTCCTATGGTTAGCGCACAACTTGTTATTTCAGGAGTAACCGTTTAAAAATTGGAAAATTCTTATTTAAGTAAATCATATAATTTCTCATTACACAAAGAATATGCTTCATTTACATAAAATCGGAGACCCCTCTTATCTGCTTGTGTGGTTGATGACTTTTATCTGAATAAACCATTTTTTCTTATGTTTCATGTATTTTTACTCGTTAGTCATATCTCAGATGTGAACAAGGACTATAGCAATCATCTCTAAAATCGGTGGTCTTGTTGCATCTGAGATAGAACTTATCCAATTGGTGCCCAATTAACTTATTTGTCTAATTACCGGTATGGTTTTTTTTTTTGGTGTTCTGTTATGATGTCAACCTTTGTGGTGCTACCCCTAAGAGAAATCAGCAACACTGATGTGATGATGACCTTTAAGTAGGTAGATCAAGAAACCTTTGCATATAAGAAAGAGTTACCATTGAAATAACAAACTGAGCTTTCCTTGCCCTCCCCAAGTTTAGCACTGTATCTCTGCCACTACCTGGAGCTCTGTTTGGCTGCAGCAGGGATACCCCATCCAACAGCGCTACACAATAACTGAGCTCAGTGGCTCTGTAGATGGCACATGTCGTTGTGCTTAGTGATTGGCAGCAGCACTGGCAACATGTTACCGCTGCAGCAAAGCAACAGTGACTGGGGCAGCACTGGTGACGTGGCACCACTGCAGCAAAGCAACAGTCACTGGGGCAGTGCTGTAGACATGGCATCGGTGCAGCAAACCAACAGTGACTGGGGCAGTGCTGGAGACATGACACCGGTGCAGCAAACCAACAGTGACTGAGGCAGTGCTGGAGACATGGCACCGGTGCGGCAAACCAACAGTGACTGGGGCAGTGCCGGAGACATGGTACAGGTGCAGCAAACCAACAGTGACTGGGGCAGTGCTGGAGACATGGCACTGGTGCAGCAAACCAACAGTGACTGGGGCAGTGCTGGAGACATGGCACTGGTGCAGCAAACCAACAGTGACTGGGGCAGTGCTGGAGACATGGCACTGGTGCAGCAAACCAACATTGACTGGGGCAGTGCTGGAGACATGGCATCGGTGCAGCAAACCAACAGTGACTTGGGCAGTGCTGGAGACATGACACCGGTGCAGCAAACCAACAGTGACTGAGGCAGTGCTGGAGACATGGCACCGGTGCAGCAAACCAACAGTGACTGGGGCAGTGCCGGAGACATGGCACCGATGCGGCAAACCAACAGTGACTGGGGCAGTGCTGGAGACATGGCACTGGTGCGGCAAACCAACAGTGACTGGGGCAGTGCTGGAGACATGGCACCGGTGCAGCAAACCAACAGTGTCTTGGGCAGTGCTGGAGACATGGCACCGGTGCAGCAAACCAACAGTGACTGGGGCAGTGCTGGAGACATGGCACTGGACTTGAGGAGGGCAAGACAAAATCAATTTTTTTTTCGTTTATATATAAAGGCAGATGAGCGTATGGGCAGAAGTTTTTTTTTTTTTTTTTTTAATAAAGGGGATCAACTCCTTTATCCAGTGTAATCCGTATACTAGCATATTCATTAGAGAAGAGTTGCCTGAGCTCCCATGCTATCAGTGGTACCGATCATCAATCGAATGTGTATGAGGGCATCTGGTCACTCCACTATCAATGACATTGAGGAAACTTAGATACACCAACAGCTATCAAGCATGTATGGGCACCTTTTTAGTCTTTTTACACTTTCAAGATTCTTACTTACACTTTCAAGATTCTTACTAACTGCTACAAATATATTGGCAGTTTCTTACTGTGTCATGCACATATACATGCAATAATGTGAATAAGGTCACACTTGTGAGTGTGAATAAGGTCACACTTGTGAGTGTGATGCGAGAAACGTGCGCAAATCTTTCGCCTCAATACCCGGCACTCAAGACGGGAGTGTGCGGCAGCATAGAACTACATGCAGTTGCACACTCCAATCCCGAGTGCCGGCGGTAGTATTGATGCGAGAGACTCGCCCGAGTTTCTCGCGTTGCACACGCAAGTCTGACCCCGGACTAATTCCTACATCAGTGGGACTTGCCGAAACTTGGAAAAATATTCCTACTATTGCAGACCTCATGCAATATATGCCATTTAACAATCCATGTAAGGTGTCCACTGACAAATATCACACCGCTGGCCACATCTAGGATAATCGCCTTGTATATAGCCAGTTGCTGTTTTTCCTGTGATATAAAATGTTCCAGTGTTCTTGGATGAGTAATGGATCTTCTAAACGGTGGAATTATATCGCTTTTTTTTTTTTTTTTTTTTTTTTAGACAAGTGAGGGAAGAAACCTTAGTATTTTCTTATTCACTGCTTGCACGTTGCCACACACTTCCAAATCCTCTACGCTGGCACCAGATTCTTTAGAAAGAACCGTCACTTTGTAAATACATGATTGGAAATCTGTAATGCCTTTTGTGTTTTCTCTGTGGGAATAGTCAAACTCGTGAGCCCTTTCTCGAACAGATGTTCCAAATCCATGAGCACAGCACTTCACACTATACACGCATCCAAACTGAAATTAATTCATAGGTTTGCAATGGTCAAGTTCGTGATTTCCTAAAACTCCTTGTAATAAAGATTAGACTTTCACAGAGGATATGCGGCTTGCCAAAGCAACCTGCAGCTTGCCAGCTGTTGGTGGACCATCCGTCCCAGCCTGTTTAGTAATCCAGTGGTTGCCTAAGGCTGTATTCTCACTGTTCTCGTTATGTTGCAGCTTTTACTGTAAGAATATTTACCATGTTTGAGAATTCTAGAATGTTTTGCTGAACACATCCCTTAATGACCACCATGTAATACTACATTTCCACAGTCATTGCAGCAGCCACTGAAATTTCTGGTTCGTTGTGGCTAGACCTGATAACTTGCCTTGAGATTTTTTAGAGGGCATGAAAAATTTTTTCCATTACATTAATAATTATCACAGTCTGTTTCTTTTTGGAAAATTGCCCAAATGTGTGCATAAGATCTAACACACCAAAGATAACCCAAAGTATATTACCCATGCAGTTGCTATTGTTGTTTCACTTACCGCCTTTGGTATAGTATCATATGTTGGGCGCTGGTTATACTTTGCATTTTCTTCAGGTATGGCTTACTGAATGCCCCTGTGTATAAGCAGAAAATTTTCATAGGTCTCTATGCAATTAATTGAAAGTTCTTTTGGCATCAGCTGGTCAGTCCTTCCTCTCCAACAGAGAAGAGAGCAAAGTCATAGTAACATAGTTAGCAAGGCCAAAAAAAGACATTTGTCCATCCAGTTCAGCCAATATTCCGTGAGAATAAATCCCCAGATCTACGTCCTTCTAAAGAACCTAATAACTATAAGATACAATATTGTTACGCTCCAGGAAGACACCCAGGCCTCTTTTGAACCCCTCGACTGAGTCTGCCATCACCACCTCCCTAAATATAAGAATTAATGGTTTGTCTATTACATTACTTAGTTCTTAGTACTCATGGGTGTATGCCATCCGGACCCAGAGATTTATCTATTTTAATCTTATTTAGCCGGTTTCACACCTCTTCTTGGGTTAGATTTGTGACCATTAATATAGGGTTTTTTTCTGTCTCTCTGCATTTCTCCTAGCATTTCATTTTCCACCATGTATACCATGGAGAAGAAGGTGTTTAATGTATTAGCTTTTTCCTCGTCATCTACAACCATTCTTTCCTCACAATTTTTTAAGGGGCCTATACTTTCACGTTTGATTTTTTTTACTATTGAAATAGTTGAAGAACAGTTTGGGATTAGTTTTACTCTCCTTAGCAATGTGCTTCTCAGTTTCCTTTTTGGCAGCTTTAATTAGTTTTTTAGATAGTCTTTTTCTCCCTATAGTTTTTTAGAGCTTCAACGGTGTCATCCTGCTTTAGTAGTTTAAATGCTTTCTTTTTACTGTTAATTGCCCCTCTTACTTCTTTGTTTAGCCACATTGGGTTTTTCCTATTTCTTGTCCAAGGTATAAACCGCTTATAGTACCTATTTAGGATGTTCTTAAATATTTCCCATTTATTATCTGTATTCTTATTTCTGAGGACATTGTCCCAGTCAGCCAGATTAAGGGCATCTCTAAGCTAGCCAAATTTTTGCCTTCCTAAAGTTCAGTGTTTTTGTGACTCCCTGACAAGTCCCCCTAGTGAAAGACAAGTGAAATAGTACAATATTGTGGTCGCTATTTCCTAAATGCCCGACGACCTTCAAATTTGTTATTCTTTCAGGCCTATTAGATAGTTTTAGGTCTAAAAGTGCTGCTCCTCTGGTTGGATGCTGCACCTCTGGTTGGATGCTGCACCAATTGTGAAAGATATTTTTTCTTGGTTATTAGGAGAAACCTGTTGCCTTTATGGGTTTCGCAGGTTTCTGTTTCCCAGTTAATATCTGGGTAGTTAAAGTCCCCCATAACAATTACCTCATTATGGGTTGCAGCTTCATCTATCTGCCTTAAGCGGGAGTCACACATAGCAATCTCGCTAGCGCGATCGCTGCTGATCAGCTGTAAAAAATAATTAAAAAAAAAAAAAATATTGTTATTCTCACCTTCCGACGTCCCACGCAGCCATCCTGCCTCTCTCCACGCTCCCGATCCCAGTGATCCTTTGCACGAATGACCGCGAGACGTCGCGCTGCCGCGAGACCGTGACATTCTCGCAAAGGATTACTGGGACCGGAGCGTGGAGAGAGGTAGGATGGCTGCGCAGGACGTCGGAAGGTGAGAATAACAATATTTTTTATTTTATATTCTATTTTTTTACAGGGATATGGCATCAGCACTAACGAACACAGCGATGCCGGGCGCTCGGCATCGCTGTGCTGATCGCTGGTGGAGCTGTCTGTTTGACAGCTAACCAGCGATCACATAGCGACTTACCAGCGATTCTGACACGTTGATATCGTTGTCGGGATCGCTGGTAAGTCGCTATGTGTGACTCCAGCTTTAGTAGTAAACTTTCCATGATTTGTTATATTTGGGGGTTTGTAACAGACCCCAATGAGAATTTTGTTACTATTTTTCCCTCCATGTATTTAGACCCATATGGACTTGACATCCTCACTCCCTTCGCTAATATCTTTTAGGCTTGGTTCACACGTAGCTGAACTCTCGCGGAATTCCAATCCGCGGGAAAATCGCATTTTAAATTCCCGCGATTTTCTCGCAGAAAAGCTAGCATTTTGCAAGCGTAATTAGCTTGAAGAATTGCTAGCGTTTTCCAAGCGATCTGTAGCATCGCTTGAAGAACTGATTGACAGGTTGGTCACACTCGTCAAACATAGTGTTTGACAAGTGTGACCAACTTTTTACTACTGAGGCCGCCTATGCAGCATCAGTAGTAAAAGATAAAATGTAAAAAATAATAAAAAAAATAAAAAATGGTGTTATTCTTACCTTCCGACGTCCCGCGCAGCCTTCCCGCCTTTCTCCACGCTCCCGTTCCCAGTAATCCTTTGCGAAAATGCCCGCGATGACGTACGTTCTTGCGGGATCGCGATGTTTCGCGGTAATTCGCGATGACGTCGCGCGAATGACCGCGAGACTTCGTGATCCCGCAAGAACGGACGCCATCGCTGGCATTTTCGCAAAGGCTTACTGGGAACGGGAGCGTGGAGAGAGGCGGGAAGGCTGCCGGGACCTCGGAAGGTGAGAATAACAATATTTTTTATTTTAAATTCTACTTTTTACAGGGATATGGTACCCAAAGCCCGGAGGACAGTCTCCTCTCCTCCGGACCTTGGGTACCATCCGCAATTGTTCTGCTTACTTTTCGCATGGTGTGCACAGCCACATGCGGAAAGTAAGCAGGACAATGCATTCCTATGGGTGCGGGATTGCCGCGATTCCGCAAAATTAATGAGCATGCTGCGTTTTTTACCGCGAAGCAATTCCGCCACGGTAAAAACTGCAGCATTAGCACAGCAGTGCGGAATCCCATAGGAATGCATGGGATGCTTATTTTTCGCGGCAAAATCGTGCGGTTAAAACTGCCGCGGAAACGCGAAAAAAACGCCATGTGTGACCTCAGCCTTAAACAACACTTTTACATAAGGATACACCCCTCCTCCTCTCCGATTTTTATGATCTTTTCTAAACAGACTGTAATCCTGTAAGTTAACTGCCCAGTCATAGCTTTCATCTAACCATGTCTTGGTTATTCCCACTATGTCCTAGTTACCTGTAGATATTTCTGCTTCTAGTTCTTCCACCTTGTTTGTCAGGCTTCTGGCGTTTGCGAGCATACAGTTTAGAGGATTTTGTTTTGTTCCAATCTCCATCCTGTGGATTGTTTTAGAAATTTTATTACCTCCCTTCCGAGTATGTTTTCTTGGGACTTCTTTGTTTGAGTCTGTTTTTCTTCCCGTCTCCTCTTCTTCTAGTTTAATGCCCTCCTGATGAGTGTAGCAAGTCTTCTGGCAAATGTGTGTTTCCCTGGTTTGTTGAGGTGTAGTCCATCTCTGGCGCGGATTCCGCATACAGGTAATTAAAACCGTTGTCCAGGAATCTGAATCCTTGTTGTCTGCACCATCGTCTTAGCCAGTTGTTTGCATCAAGGATCCTGTTCCATCTCCTGGTGCCATACCTGTCTACTGGAAGGATAGAAGAAGTAAACTACCTGTGCAGAGGGAACTCTACCACAATTCTTTCAACATATATAGTGGCTTGCAAATGTATTCATCACCCTTTGCTTTTAATAAATTTTGTTACATTACAACAAATGTTGTAAATATGTTTAAATATTTTCGTAATCCAATTGTGTGTAATGCCTCACCACTAAATAGTCTAAATTGGTGAAGTGCGAAAAATATAGGCATAAATTAAATTTACGTAATCAAATAACTAAAAATTGGCATGTGCGTATGTATTCACCCCTTTTGCTATGAAGCCCCTAAAAATTTCTTCTGCCAACAATTACGGTCATAAGTCACATACAGTGGGGAAAAAAAGTATTTAGTCAGTCAGCAATAGTGCAAGTTCCACCACTTAAAAAGATGAGAGGCGTCTGTAATTTACATCATAGGTAGACCTCAACTATGGGAGACAAACTGAGAAAAAAAAAATCCAGAAAATCACATTGTCTGTTTTTTTTTCATTTTATTTGCATATTATGGTGGAAAATAAGTATTTGGTCAGAAACAAAATTTCATCTCAATACTTTGTGATATATCCTTTGTTGGCAATGACAGAGGTCAAACGTTTTCTGTAAGTCTTCACAAGGTTGCCACACACTGTTGTTGGTATGTTGGCCCATTCCTCCATGCAGATCTCCTCTAGAGCAGTGATGTTTTTGGCTTTTCGCTTGGCAACACGGACTTTCAACTCCCTCCAAAGGTTTTCTATAGGGTTGAGATCTGAAGACTGGCTAGGCCACTCCAGGACATTGAAATGCTTCTTACGAAGCCACTCATTCGTTGCCCTGGCGGTGTGCTTTGGATCATTGTCATGTTGAAAGACCCAGCCACGTTTCATCTTCAATGCCCTTGCTGATGGAAGGAGGTTTGCACTCAAAATCTCACGATACATGGCCCCATTCATTCTTTCATGTACCCGGATCAGTCATCCTGGCCCCTTTGCAGAGAAACAGCCCCAAAGCATGATGTTTCCACCACCATGCTTTACAGTAGGTATGGAGTTTGATGGATGCAACTCAATATTCTTTTTCCTCCAAACACGACAAGTTGTGTTTCTACCAAACAGTTCCAGTTTGGTTTCATCAGACCATAGGACATTCTCCCAAAACTCCTCTGGATCATCCAAATGCTCTCTAGCAAACTTCAGACGGGCCCGGACATGTACAGGCTTAAGCAGTGGGACACGTCTGGCACTGCAGGATCTGAGTCCATGGTGGCGTAGTGTGTTACTTATGGTAGGCCTTGTTACATTGGTCCCAGCTCTCTGCAGTTCATTCACTAGGTCCCCCCGCATGGTTCTGGGATTTTTGCTCACCGTTCTTGTGATCATTCTGACCCCACGGGGTGGGATTTTGCATGGAGCACCAGATCGAGGGAGATTATCAGTGGTCTTGTATGTCTTCCATTTTCTAATTATTGCTCCCACAGTTGATTTCTTCACTCCAAGCTGGTTGGCTATTGCAGATTCAGTCTTCCCAGCCTGGTGCAGGGCTACAATTTTGTTTCTGGTGTCCTTTGACAGCTCTTTGGTCTTCACCATAGTGGAGTTTGGAGTCAGACTGTTTGAGGGTGTGCACAGGTGTCTTTTTATACTGATAACAAGTTTAAACAGGTGCCATTACTACAGGTAATGAGTGGAGGAAAGAGGAGACTCTTAAAGAAGAAGTTACAGGTCTGTGAGAGCCAGAAATCTTGATTGCTTGTTTCTGACCAAATACTTATTTTCCACGATAATATGCAAATAAAATGAAAAAAAACAGACAATGTGATTTTCTGGATTTTTTTTTCTCAGTTTGTCTCCCATAGTTGAGGTCTACCTATGATGTAAATTACAGACGCCTCTCATCTTTTTAAGTGGTGGAACTTGCACTATTGCTGACTGACTAAATACTTTTTTTCCCCACTGTACTTACTGACCAGAATTCCACCTGTGTGTAATCTAAGTGTCACATGGTCTGACAGTATATACACCTGTTTTCTGAAAGGCCACAGAGGCTGCAACACCATTAAGCAAGAGGCACCACTAACCAAACAACGCCATGAAGACCAAGGACATCTCCAAACAAGTCAAGGACAAAGTTGTTGAAAAGTCCAAGACATGGTTGGGATCAAAAAAAAAAAATTCAATCTCTGATGATCCCCAGGAGCACCATCAAACCCTTCATCAAATGAAAAGAACATGGTATCACAACAAACCTGCCAAGAGAGGAAGTCCCACCAAAATGCTCAGCCTGAGCAAGGAGGGCATTAATCAGAGAGTCTGCACAGAGATATACAGTAACCCTGAAGGAGTTGCAGAGTTCCAGTGCAGAGACTGGAATATCTCTCCATATGACCATAATAAGCAATACACTCCATAGACGTGGCCTTTATAAAAGAGTAAGCAGAAAAAAGCCTTTACTTACACACACACACAAGTTGTAAGGCTCATTCTGAGTTTGCTAAAAGACATGTGGGAGACTCCCCAAATGTATGGAGGAAGGTGCTGTGGTCCGAAGAGACCAAAATTTAACTTTTTGGTCACCAAGGTAAACACGGTGTTTGGCGCCAAACTAATACAGCTCATCACCCCAAGAACATCATCCCCACAGTGAAACATGATGGCAGCTGAGACTGGGAAAATGGTCCAAGTCGACGGGAGGAGAAGGTGGTGCGAAATACAGGGACATTCTTTAGCAAAACCTGCTTGTTGGTCAGTGATTTGAAACTGACACAGAGGTTCACCTTCCAACAATACAGTAACCCAAAGCATACTGCTAAAGCAACACTTGAGTTGTTTAACGGGAAATGTGTACATGTTGTGTCAAAGCCCGGACCTTAATCCAACTGAGAATCTGGTCAGATTTTAAGATTTCTGTTCACCAGAGGAAACCATCTAACGTGAAGGAGCTGGAGCAGTTTTGCCTTGAGGAATGGGCAAAAATTCCAGTGGCAAGATGTGGAAGGCTCATGGAGACTTATCCAAAGCAACTTGCAGCTAGCTGTAATTGACGCAAAAAATGGTCGTCTAGAAAGTACTGACTTTAGGTGGGTGAATAGTTAGGCACATGGAAGTTTTCAGCTATTTGTCATTTCGTTGTTTGCTCCACAATAAAAATAAAAACAAATTTTCACAGTTGTAGGCATGTTCTTTACAAGAACAAATACAAACTCTAAAAAGAAGACCGTGAAATTCCAAGTTCAGGTAGCAAAACCAAAAAATGCCAAGGGGGTATAATACCTTCATAAGCCACTGTAGAAAAGCGTAGTCTTCTGCATTTCACTATAAAGGAGGACACTGTGAGAGAATGCTTATTGAGCTTTATTTTTTTCTTTGAGTCACTGGCCAGTTATTCACTGTATGCCTTTGCTGGTATTCTTCTGAGGTTTTTATTAGCTGCAAAGCTGGAGAATTCAGAAAATGCAGTGAGGTGTGAACAAAGACACATTAAGGTCTTCATTGCAGGGTGGGCCATTTATATGGATACACCTAAATAAAATGGGAATGGTTGGTGATATCAACTTCCTGTTTGTGGCACATTAGTATTTGGGAGAGGGAAAACTTTTCGAGATGGGTGGTGACCATGGTGGCCATTTTGAAGTCGGCCATTTTGGATCCAACTTTATTTTTTTAATGGGATGAGGGTCATGTGACACATCAAACTTATTGAGAATTTCACACGGAAAACAATGGTGTGCTTGGTTTTAACGTAAGAAAGAATAACGAAAGAATAAAGTTACGTTAAAACCAAGCACACCATTGTTTTTCTTATGAAATTCTCAATAAGTTTGATGTGTCACATGACCCTTTTCTCTTTGAAAAAAATAAAGTTGGATCCAAAATGGCTGACTCCAAAATGGCCACCATGGTCACCACCCATCTTGAAAAGTTTCCCCCTCCCATATACTAATGTGCCACAAACAGGAAGTAGATATCACCAACCATTCCCATTTTATTTAGGTCTATCCATATAAATGGCCCACCCTGTATATAGTCCTTTATTCAGTGAGCCTTCTCTCATTGGTCAGTCTTGTCTACTTGACCTAATATAGAGCCAGCAGATTGGCTTTTATTACCCCTAATGATTTGTGCTGTTGAGGTGCAGGATGAGTGGATCCTATATCATCTGTGGAATATTAATTTGGTATACTTTTGAAGGGGAGTAATTCCTTTCTACTTTGCGTTTCGATTTTCTTTCTCATATATTCCTTATTGTGCATCTGTTGCAGAAAATTGTCTCAAAGAACCGAGCGAGGCTCCCGACTGATGGCATGCATGTTGGACAGTTTTGACCATAATCTTCATTGGAAGAAATACAGTGTAATTGCCTCATCACAGTGAATTAGCATCTCCATTTTTATTTACAAGGGAAGGATGTTCCACAAATCTTCTCTTTATTTCAGTGGCATTTACAAGTTTGTGTAAATTTTCGGGAAGCATTAAAAGAAGAAACCTTAATCTTTTGTCCACCCTTGAAGGTCTTGGCCATTTAATTCAGGAGATTTGTGAAGAAGGCTGCTTTCAGGGGTTTTATTGCCTGATATATTTCTGTCCAGTCACGGAGAATTCCCGCTGCTCCCTGCGTCTTTTGAGCAAGGCTTGTATTAGGGAACATGAGCTCCACTTTGTTAGGACATGTTTTTGCTGCTGCCTGACCCCACAAGCCCTCTCCCTCCGTCTCCTTTTTCTTTTCACTTAATAAATGCACATCGGAGAGAGAATGGATGGTGCAGAGCTTTTGCCAGGCAGGGTTTCTTTCACACTGTGAGCCCAAATCTCCAGAGCTCATGACTGTTTCTTTTTCTTCTCTCTTTTTAATTATGCTGATTTATCTCTGTTAATCTTCTGGCATGAACCAAAAACATGAGCAATGATGTTAGGATTCATAGTCTTAGACGGCCGAAAGCTAAATAGACTTTCTAAAGATGTTAGCTACAGCTTTGATATCATTTTAAAGCTGGACGTACACTTTAGATAGCTGTTGGCCAACGGCTGTCTCTTCAACACCTCCATACAAATGCATGCTTCACTCAGTCAAATGTCCATGTGCTTAGAGGGCTCATCTCTCTGACAATGACTTATCTCTCATACCAAGAAATGGATCAGGCCTGCTGAGAGCCAGCTGCCAATTCTCCTTTCCTGACAGGCCGTAAGAGGGTGAGTAGGCTACATTATGTGGTCTGCTGGTCCTGACCATCCTTTTATCTAGTGTGCTAGCTGGATAAGTATTAAGTGAGCATATTGCGGCTTTCAACCCCTATTATGGTGTAATCACCGGAGTCTTTTTGCTGAGTTTTTGGAGCTGAAATGCTCAAGATTTTGAGGAGGATTTGGAGAGCGTGTGTGAACACACCCTTAGTTGTGTTGCAATGAGTTGACAGCCTTTATGAAGCTGTGTTCACACTTGTACCATGTAGTAATTTTTTGCTCATCTAGTATTTTACCAGCTAGAATATTACCAGAATCATTAGATCTATGTTCAATCTGTGCTGTAAAAAAAAAACAAAAAAACACTTCCCAGAGAAATATCACTGTACACCTTTAACAAGCTGAATGTTCTCAGCTTCAGCTGATTTACTCTATATGAACCATGTTAGAAGCCATTACTGCTCTTGTCCATGACTTCTATCCGTGCCATTATATGAAGTGCTGCACATTTCTACTTGACTCAGTTTGTCCAACAGAAATGACTTCAGGGATCAGCAGAACTTGGTGTCATCAAAAATAATTCTTAAGCAAATCCAGATGTTCACAGGGGCCTGAGATGCTGATTTCTTTTAGATTTCGTGCTAAATGATTACGCTCAGCTGGGTGACTTTTAAAGTGGCACATGAAATCAGCGTGATTGTGTTCCTTTTGGATTCAGCCATGGTATCGGTTGATGCTTCTAAAGGGAAACTCCACCCAAAAGTAACATTTTCTATGTCATTAAAGAATTGCCTGTGTAGCTTGTCTTCTGAATTGGGCTTTCTGTGCTCCAGTCAATGAGCAAAGTCTTAACACACCAAGACTTTTTATAAGACATACCTATGTGTAAGGAAGACCATGTGGTGAGACATTGGACATCTTGAATTTAGCTTTCTCCTTGCTATTCTACTATTCCAGACTTGGATAGACATTTTCATGAGCGTTGATGCAGTGAAAAGTTGTATTTCTACTTGAAATCTTCATTAAACAGCCATTCAGTCAAGCCGTCATATATTTTTGAAAAGTATGGCTAAAATCTATAATTAATGGAATATAAATAAGTAAAAACTGCATTGATATGTTAGCAGTGTCTGACAGCTTTAAAGTTGGACAGATGATACCCCCATGGCTTTGTACTGCTCGGATCGCACTGATCTCTTGTGGAACAAGTTCCTGAAGATGTGTCAGATAGACAAAGCCTTTGCAAGTTTATTGGGGAAGTCAAGATATGAGGAAAATGAAACCCCGCAGGAATTTGAGGGTACATTACAAAATATGACCTGGTATTCTAGCCTTGCTTTCATCTGTCTGCATCAAGCCTTCCTCGGTACATACCGCTGCACATCTATATTCATGATGTTCTGTTATCTGGGCTTGGACAGATAAAAGAGGTGATACATAGAGGAGGGTCAGGTCTGATGGGACACAGCTGGTGGAAATGGATCTTTCATTAGTAATTCTCAAGCATTTTTGTTCTGAGGATTCATTTTACTGTTGTTCATTATCTTTAATATCAAGTAGAAGAGTTGGTTTCATTTCAAGCTTGGATAAAAAATTATTTTTCAGAATTGTTTTTTCTAAGAAAAATTTGTCTAAAAAAATTACACCTGTCTATCACGAGTTACATGACTTCAAATACCAAAGACATACATTAATTTGTCAAATACAATACATTGCTTGATTTCCATAAATTCATCATTTCCCCCTTGTGTAGGACATGTTCTGTATAGGAGCTGTCCACTTTTGGAATAGGTGTCTTTTACGATCCCCCAGAATGTATTGTATTTTCCATCAATTTTAAAGGGGAATGAATTTGGAAGCCCATACTGCTATCCATCTGGGTCTAGGATTGAAATTGGCCAATCCTCAAGATCAATGGGATCTTCAGTGGCCGGTTCCCCAAGAACCCTGGTCCTGATGGCCTGTTGTTAAAATGCTAAAGTGGGTTCTTCACACAGACATATACATATATCTATTCTCTAAGGAAGAAGTGCATCAAGAAAACCTGTCATCAGGTTATGTGTCCAGTTCTTGCTCTTATGTCATTCCTGCTACTTCCCTGAGTTTTGTTTTATAGGGTTTTTTTTTTTCTTAAGTCTGCCATTCGCTTCCAGAGATATGGGTCTTTTTATTCAGCACTAATTTTTTGGTCTTTACAAGGGGCCGTGGCTTCCAAGGTGGTAATGTACAGCAGTCTAAAGAGACAATTCCTTGGTAGAGAGCATAAAAATTAGCACTAAAAGGCTCCAGTCTCTGGAAGCGTATGGCAGGTTTAAAAGAAAAACAAACAACTGCTTACTCACTCACTGGAGCAGGGGGGGGGGAATAATAGCAAAAACTGGTCACTTATGATCCAGTGACAGGTCATCTTTAATTAGGACAAAAGCTCACGTTTTGAAGAAATATACAAAAGTTCTTTCTATATTGAATCTATAGTCATCCAAAGCTTCATGTCTTGCTGAGTTTGTGATGAGGGATTTTATATTTTTCCTTTTTTGTATCCGAATTCTAAGGCTGTGTTCACACGGTGCGGATTCTGCTGCGTTTCCGCAGCGGTTTTGGCCTTGCGGAAACGCAGCAGTTCCGCTGACAAGGTACAGTACAATGAAAGCCTATGGGTTTTCAAAAACGCTGTGCTCACGCTGCGTTTTTTTCCGCGCGGTTTTGCTGCGGTTTACAAACCGCAGCATGTCAATTCTTTGGGCGGTTTCCGCAGCGGTTTCACACCTTTACCATAGTTGAGGTGTGAAACCGCATGGCAAAACCGCAGGATAATCCGCAGGTCACTTGACCTGCGGTTTTACCTGCGGATCCGCGCGGAAAAAACCGCAGGTGAATCTGCAGCGTGTGCACATAGCCTATGGGTATGTGCACACATAGTTTTTTGTCTCTGCGGATTTTCTAGAGAAAACCGCAGGTAAATCCGCAGGACAAAGACCTGCGGTTTATCTGCGGTTTTGCCCTGCGGTTTTACACCTCATAATGGATGAGGTGTAAAACTGCAGCGTTTCTGCACCAAACAATTGTCATGCTGCGTTTTGAAAACCGCAGCCAAACCGCGCGGAAAAAAACGCAGCATGTGCACAGCTTTTTTTTTTATTTCCATAGGAAATAAAGGTACTGTACAACGCAGCAGAATCTGCTGCGTTTCTGCAGAGCCAAAAACGCTGCGGAAACGCAGCAGAAACCGCAAAGTGTGCACATACCCTAAGGCGAAAGTCGTCTGAAGCAAATAGCAATATACACTTGCCTTATGGTTCATTTACACTGCATAGTGCACAGTGTAAACTGCCATGTATGCCAGTCGGTACTCATTTTATAGCCTGTTTACACAAGTCAGCCCCGGCTTTAGATGCGCATTGAACGATAAGTAATATTGTTCCGTGCTCCTAATCTACCATTGTTCTCTGCAGCATACAGTTGTGGCCAAAAGTATTGACACCCCTGCAATTCTGTCAGATAATACTCAGTTTCTTCCTGAAAATGATTGCAAACACAAATTCTTTGGTATTATTTTCTTCATTTAATTTGTCTTAAATTAAAAAAAACACAAAAAGAATTGTCCTAAAGCCAAATTGGATATAATTCCACACCAAACATAAAAAAGAGGGTGGACAAAAGTATTGGCACTGTTCGAAAAATCATGTGATTCTTCTCTAATTTGTGTAATTAACAGCACCTGTAAATTACCTGTGGCACCTAACAGGTGTTGGCAATAACTAAATCACACTTGCAGCCAGTTGACATGGATTAAAGTTGACTCAACCTCTGTCCTGTGTCCTTGTGTGTACCACATTGAGCATGGAGAAAAGAAAGAAGACCAAAGAACTGTCTGAGGACTTGAGAAACCAAATTGTGAGGAAGCATGAGCAATCTCAAGGCTACAAGTCCATCTCCAAAGACCTGAATGTTCCTGTGTCTACCGTGCGCAGTGTCATCAAGAAGTTTAAAGCCCATGGCACTGTGGCTAACCTCCCTAGATGTGGACGGAAAAGAAAAATTGACAAGAGATTTCAACGCAAGATTGTGCGGATGTTGGATAAAGAACCTCGACTAACATCCAAACAAGTTCAAGCTGCCCTGCAGTCCGAGGGTACAACAGTGTCAACCCGTACTATCCGTCGGCGTCTGAATGAAAAGGAATTGTATGGTAGGAGACCCAGGAAGACCCCACTTCTTACCCTGAGACACAAAAAAGCCAGGCTGGAGTTTGCCAAAACTTACCTGAAAAAGCCTAAAACGTTTTGGAAGAATGTTCTCTGGTCAGATGAGACAAAAGTAGAGCTTTTTGGGCAAAGGCATCAACATAGAGCTTACAGGAGAAGAAAAGAGGCATTCAAAGAAAAGAACACGGTCCCTACAGTCAAGCATGGCGGAGGTTCCCTGATGTTTTAGGGTTGCTTTGCTGCCTCTGGCACTGGACTGCTTGACCGTGTGCATGGCATTATGAAGTCTGAAGACTACCAACAAATTTTGCAGCATAATGTAGGGCCCAGTGTGAGAAAGCTGGGTCTCCCTCAGAGGTCATGGGTCTTCCAGCAGGACAGTGACCCAAAACACACTAGAAAATGGTTTGAGAGAAAGCACTGGAGACTTCTAAGGTGGCCAGCAATGAGTCCAGACCTGAATCCCATAGAACACCTGTGGAGAGATCTAAAAATGGCAGTTTGGAGAAGGCACCCTTCAAATATCAGGGACCTGGAGCAGTTTGCCAAAGAAGAATGGTCTAAAATTCCAGCAGAGCATTGTAAGAAACTCATTGATGGTTACCGGAAGCGGTTGGTCGCAGTTATTTTGGCTAAAGGTTGTTCAACCAAGTATTAGGCTGAGGGTGCCAATACTTTTGTCTGGCCCGTTTTTGGAGTTTTGTGTGAAATGATCAATGTTTTGCTTTTTGCTTCATTCTCTTTTGTGTTTTTTCATTTAAGACAAATTAAATGAAGATAATAATACCAAAGAATTTGTGTTTGCAATCATTTTCAGGAAGAAACTGAGTATTATCTGACAGAATTGCAGGGGTGTCAATACTTTTGGCCACAACTGTAGGTCCTACTTACACTGGACGAGGCACTGCCAAGAATGATGATCTTTCGGGCAAACACAAGATCATTTCACCCAACGAACAAGCGGTTTTCTCGTCATTCAGGCGATCTGTAGCCTGTTTAGACTGAGCGATTATTGGGAAACGAGTTCCTAGGGACACTTGTTCACTATTATCATGCAGTGTAAATGGACCTTTACATGGTATAAATCTAAGGCCACTTTCAGACTTCAGTTTGGAAGCATCAGGCACGATGCGGCGAAAAATGTAAAAGCCGGATCCGGCGCCGGTTGCCACCGGATCCGGCTTTTCCCCCATAGACTAGCATTATCGCCGCATTGCCCCTGATGGTCATGCAGCGTGTCCGGCTTTTGCCGGAAACGGCAAAAAATGCCTGTCCGGCGTCTGCAAAAAACGTTCCCTGCAACGTTTTTTGACAGCGCCGGACCGTTTTTTTCCACTGCGCATGCCTGAAGTCTCTCTCGCCCTCTCCCTCTCCTGCACCGTCTCCGGCCTCAACAGATGATCCGGCGGGCTGCGGCTTCTACCGGATCAGGTTTGACAGCTTTTTGCCGCAGCCCGCCGGATTTAAAAATCTGAAGTCTGAAAGTAGCCTAACACTTAAATACTCCTATCTCAAGAATCCACTACGTTTTGTACAATAATTTTAAATTATTTTCTGGATTATTTTCTCTAGACTGTCTACTTTGCATTTTCATAATTTAATTCTTTTCTTTTCCACGCTTTTTTTTTTTTTATACGTTAAAGGTAAATTACAGTGATCGACAGAGTGGGAATGAGTTCTTGACATGTTTGACTCTTTCGCCGCTGCAGATGACTTTCCATGGCATTGGCAACTCTGTGGAAACCAGCCATGATCAGGTACCATATTGTATGTTATTAAGCAAAGAATGAATGATGCACACAAAGTATACCTCTTGGGATTTACTAAAATGCGCTTTCCAGGAGAAATGACCCACACTGCCCAAAGTTAAAATAACCTGTACTCTCGTTCTGGAAGTTACTTGGTGTCTTCACACATGAGTGTCCACAATCAGTTTTTCCTTTACAGATTTTCAAGTAACTCATGACTGACAATGAAGGAGCCAGCAATGTGACAACCTCGATGAATCTTTTTCAGTGGAAAAATAAAAATAAAGAACTTGACGTGGTTGCATAATAATACACACCCTTAAATGAATACTTTGTTGAAGTACTCTTTGAATTCATGACAGCAGTTAGTCTTTTTGGGTAGTAGTCTATCAGCATGGCACATCTAGAATTGTCAGTTTTTGTCCACTCTTCCTTGAAATAGCGCTCCAAATCTGTCAGATTGCAAGGGCATCTACTGCGTACTGCGCCCTTTTCAGGTCAGCCCACGGATTTTGAATTTGGAATCAGGTCTGGCCATTCTAAAACTTCAATCATCTTCTGGCAGAGCTATTCTTTTGTTGATTTGGTTAGGGCCATTTTTGTTTTAAAAGATAAAATTCATCTTTATCTTTTTAGCAGAAGGTTTTGATGAAAAATTTCCTGATATTTGTATTTGTTCATCATTCCGTCCTCCTTGACTATAGCCCCAGTTCCAGCTGCCAAACAATCCCAAAGCATAATGCTGCCTCCACCATGCTTCACATTGGCTATGGTGTTCTTTTGGAGATACAAAAATACCTTTTGGAATTGTGCCCAAAAAGTTCATCCTTATTCTCATCACATCATCATAGCACGTTTTCCCACATGTTTTAGGTAGACTATATGTAGGTTTTGGCAAAACTTAGCCAGGCCTGGATGTTTTTCTTTGCATCCGTGTTGCACGTACGTGTTCTTAACCATGTTTTTCACAGACAGAACACATAACCATTATAATCTACACTGCTATCAACAATGTCACTATATATACAGTATATATATATTTTTCTTTTGGCGAACCACGTGTCTGAAAAACACGGACAGCACTCCAATGCCATCTGTTTTCTGTCTGTTTTCCATTGCAAAGGATAGGAGGAGCTTTGTAATTTCTTTATCCTTATGTCAAAAACACTGACACCGAGATCCAAAACACCGAGGACACCAGTAACATTTTTTTGCATATGTGGAAAGCACTAACCACTGAATGTGGTTTAAACAAGATGTACACACTAAAGACCACAAGACAAATTATTCACTTAGTATCAGCAATGAACCCATACGTCATTAGCAATGGCTGCTGGATGCAGTGAGATATCTGTAGTAAGATTGGTGTCCTAGTACAATGTAAGATCTTTGGGACAGATCTTCCTTTTCACTAAAAGAAAGTCAGATCGTTGTCTAGATGCAGTATATTTCAGAGCCTTTCCTATGCTGCCTCGTTTGCACTGAAATAGCATTGTGAAAAGCTCTTCAGACGGCAAGTTTTGGTAGATTGCATAATTTGTTTTCTTTTTCTTTTGTCTCATTAAGTTGGATTCTGCTCCTTTTGTGCTTGATTTGAGGAGCGTTAAATGAGTTGCTTACATTCCGCAATTTACACACGGGAATACTATGAGGTTACTTCATCCCTTGTTACGATGATGTATTCTATGTAAATCCTGTATAGTAGATTAGAAATAACTAGTTACCAAACAACAACAAAAAAAATATATATATAAATATGTGGATATACTTCCAGGGAATCAGATATGATTTGATTGACCGATCATAATTCATTACATTTTGCATGCCAATGGAAAATTCAAAGTGAGAATACTTAATACCCAGAACAAAATGTACAGTATCAGTCTTTTTGCAGACATTTGTCTGCTGCAGCCAATCACTGGCTGCAGTGGTGAACGTGTGTCACATGACACAATGGGCTGATGTGTATGGTGCTGGATGTGTCTTCTGATGGCAGGGAATGGACAGGTTTTATCTTTCATTCGGTTTCTGAGTCTAGACTGGAAGGTATATATGAGTCATGTATACTCCCGGTCAGTGGGCATGGCCCCGCTCCATAGACTGGTGTGGAGCGAGGCCGTGCCCTCCAGTTAGCCATGCCCACTGGACAGCCACATCCCTTGATGGGGCGCGGCCTCGCTCAGTACAAGTGTGTGCAGTGAGGCTGTGCCCTCTAGACTGTTTTTGCCCGGGAGAATGTACTGTATAATTCATACATACCTCCAGTCCTGACTCAGAAACCAGCGAATCTCCGCAGCCCACAGTGCGTGCTCTGGGGGATTCATAAGTCACACACACTGACTGCAGACTTATCAATTTGGACTGAACATCCCCCTTTAAACATATGAGTACTTTAAAGTTTCAATGAACATTCGGTGGGGATCCTTTAACTCCTTCACTACCTTGGGGTTTTCCATTTTTGAGTTTCTGCTTTTTGCTCCTTTTTCTTCCCAGAGCCATAACTTTTTTTATATTTCGGTCAATATGGCTGTGTGAGGGCTTGTTTTTTTTTGCGGGATGAGTTGTACTTTTGAATGACATCATGTCGTGTATTGGAAAATGGGGGAAAAAAATTGAGTGCGATGAAATTGCAAAAAAAAAGTGCAATTTAACACTTTTTTTTGTACTATGTTCACTAAATGCTAAAACTGACTAGCCAATATGATTCTCCATGTCATTAAGAGTTTGTATTGTAAATACCAAATATGTATAGGTTCTTTTTTATCTAGATGGTGAAAACTCCCAAATTTGCAAAAAAAAAAAAAAAAAAAAAAAAAGCATAATTTTCTTAGACCAATGGCATCTCTATTTTTTGGGATCTGGGGCTGGGCGAGGGCGTTTCTTGCACGCCAAGCAGTCAATTTTATTGATGCCATTTTGAGGTATATGCAACCTTTTGATCTCCTGTTATTGCATTTTATTGCGGCGACCAAAAAAAATGTAATTCTGACGTTTTAATTTTTTTTTCTAATTACGTTGTTTACCGATTGGATTAATTCTTTTTCTATTTTGATAAGGCGTTTCTGAACACGGCTATAACAAATGTGTATTTTATTTTGAAGGGGGTGATGTGAACTTTTTTTTTTTTTAACTTGTTCAATAATCTTCATGGGAGGCTAGTAGCTGCAATCATCTGATCGCCTGTGCTACACATAGCAGGGCTCATAGCAATCCGGCAGTGAAAATCACAGGGGTCTCCTGAAGACACCGGGTTCTCATGCCAATCCATCGGCGCCCCGGGGTCATGTGACAAGGACAACAATGGGCAGGATTAATGACGCGCCTCTGGCCCTGCCATGTTAAATCCGATGTCAGAGATTGGCAGCGGCATTTAACATGTCAACAGCCACGGGTGGATCGCGATTCCCCCCCCCCCCCACAGCTGTTAAGGGCACATGTCGGCTGATGAAATTAGCTGACATATGCTGGAAAGCATGCGTTCTGAGTGCTGGAGCCGGAGTGCAGGTACAAGACCTACAACGTATCTATACATCATAGGTCGTGAAGGGGTTAAATGTGTGTATCAACCGAGCACCCTTTTTTTTTTTTTTTTATAAGTACAAGTGTCAAGAAATTTTAGACATTCCCTGGATATCACCATCGTAAATTTAATGTCTTAATCAGTTTGATTCACCTATTCTCCCAGAAGTCCGTTTTAGAGTTTGGAGACTGAGAGAGACAGACAGGTACCCGAACCGAAATTTAGACTAAAGTTCGGTGGAGTCTGCATATCCACAAGTCCGCTCATCCCTACTTATGAGTGATATCAAGGCCCCTTGCAACATTGCTACATTCATAAAGCCTGGATAATCAAAAGATACCAAAATGTTCTTTTATAAAGAAGAGAGAATTGACTTAGTTTTATAAAAAAAAAAAATCTGTTGTATCCCAAATATAAGAATGAACTGATATAGGAAATATTCTTAATTTTTTTTATAGGAAAAAAAAGGACTTGGGACAAATATAGTTCCTTTATTTGAGACGTTTGTGCACCCTGGCAGCCATTCTAAATTTTTATGTTCTTTTGGGACAGGTGTAAATGAATCAATTATGCCAGCTGATGAAAGGGAATCTGTCAGCAGGTTTTGTTTTGTAATCTGAGAGCTGAATAATGTAGGGGCAGAGAGCCTGATTCCAGTGATGTATCACTTTCTGGGCTGCTTGATGTACTTTTGCTAAAATCCCTGTTTTGCCTGTTGTAGGTTTAGCAATAGTCACAATTCTGAACTGTGTACAACCCTGCCCCCACCACTGATTGGCATTTTGCTGACATTGTACATTGTACACCAGAAGTGGCTAATCGGTGGTAGGGCTGGGGTTACACAGATTATCTGGACTTGCCTGCGTGTGAGACCTAGTCCTCTAGTGATAATCTCCTGCTAATATAGCACTGATTGTATTGAAAGTAACATATCTCTAAAATTAGGCTCTCTTTCTCTATAGGATCACAGTGATCAAAATAAAAAAAAAAAATAGTAAATCAACCCCCCCCCCTTGTCACCCCCTTAGTTAGGTAAAAACAATAATAAAAAAAAAGTTTTTATTTCCATTTTTCCGTTAGGGTTGGGGCTAGGGTTGTGGTGTGGGGGTTACGGTTTGGATTACAGTTTGGGTTACGATTGGGGTTTGGGTTACGGTTGAGGAATTGGAGTTACGGTTGGGGGATTGGGGTTACGGTTAGGGTGTTGGAGTTGGGATTAGGGTAAGGGGTAGGGCTGTGTTACGGTTGGAGTTAGAATTGGGGGGTTTCCAATGTTTAGGTACATCAGGTGCACTCCAAACGCGACATGGCACCTGCTATTGATTCCAGATAATTTTGAGTTCAAAAAGTCAAACGGTGCTCCCTCCCTTCTGAGCTCTGCCATGCGCCGAAACATGGCTTTCCCCCACATTTGGGGTATCTGTATACTCAGGAGGAATTGCACAATGAATTTTGTGGTTCGTTTTCTCCTGATACCCTTGTGAAAATAAAAAATTTTGGGTCTAAAGTAATTGTGAAAAAAGTAAAATGTTCATTTTTTTTCTTCCACATTGCTTTAGTTCTCTTGGAGCACCTGAAATTAACTTCTTGAATGTGGTTTTGTGCACATTGAGGTGTGCAGTTTTTAGAATGGTGCCACTTTTGGGTATTTTCTACAATATTGATGCCCCAAACTCACTTCAAATGTGGTCCCTAAAAAAAATGGTTTTGTCAATTTTGCTGGAATAATGAGAAATCGCTGGTCAACTTTTAACCCTTATAATGTCCTAACAAAAAATTGTTTCCAAAATTGTGCTGTTGTAAAGCAGATATGTGGGAAATGTTATTTATTAACTATTTTGTGTGTTATGACTCTGACTTAATGGGACAAAAATTAAAAGTTTGAAAATTGCCAAATTTTGAATATTTTTTGCCAAATTTCCATTTTTTTTCCCCATAAATAAATGCAAGTCATATTGAAGAAATTTTACCACTAACATGAAGTATGATATGTCACGTAAAAACACCATCAGAATCAGTGTGATCCGGAGAAGCGTTCCAGAACTATAACCTCATAAAGTGACAGTGATCAGAATTGTAAAAATTAGCCTGGTCATTAAGTACCAAATTGGCTCTGTCACTAAAGGTTTAAGCCCCCTTCACACATAGCGAGATTGCGAGCGATATCGCTAAAGCGTCACCGATTTTGTGACGCAATAGTGATATCGCTAGCGATCTCGCTACATGTGACACCTCCGACCCTGCTCCCCTCTGGATATCGCTGATTGCGCGAGATCGTCCTGGTCCATTTCTTGTCGTCGGCTTCCTGCTGGCACCGACGAGCAACTCCATGGACGCTGGAGGAGGTAGTCACCAGAGCTGCCGTCTGACAGGTAAGTAACGACCGCCGACCGCTGCTATGTCTCTGGTGAGATCTGCCTGTTTGGCAGCTCACTAGCGACCATTTAGCGATGCACCAGCGATCCTGACCAGGTCGTATAGTTGTCGGGATCGCTGGTGCATCGCTAAATGTAACGAGACCTTTAAATAGAAATAACCTGCTGACAGACACCCTTTAAAGCCTCCAGAAATAGGAGATGCATTTTTTTTTTCCTTATCCAAAACCTAGTATCAACCCCGACCTTTTCACATACCTTTTCGTCATTAATCTGTCTTTCATTTGCCTCCAAATATTTAAGTGTCCATGACAACCAATGTCCCACCCATCTGAAAGTTTGATTGTCAGAGCCCTATTTTTGGTCAAATTATTTAAAGCCTCAAACTCCTCACTTTTAAGATTAGTGTTTCACTTCATCAACATCCCACTTGAATTTTAAATCCGAGATATGCTTTCTTACAGTGTTAATAAATGTATTCTCAGCCGCAACGTTGTGTGGCCAAGTACTCTACTTATGGAGATCAAAATCACCTTGGGATAACCCATTATTTTTGTAAGGTATTAGCAATTACTAGCTGGCCAATGAACATGATTTTTTTTTATACTTAAAAAAAAAAAAAACAGTAAAAAAACATAAAAATCAAGTTCCAACTGGAACCAATCAATTGGTGCTTATGGACAAAATATCAGTCCTTTACTTAAGCCTACACATGCAGAATACATCTCCATTAGTTGTGCCTGCTATTGTTGCACCACTTCATTGAAGTGATTGAGACTGAGCTCTAAGTCTTGTTTCCCAGGTTCAACATTTACGGTCCTTAGTAGTGATAGCAGTGTACAGACCAGCCATGGGTCTCCAGTCTATGAGGCTGTTGAGTTTAGGTCAAGAAACCTGCAGCCTATCTGGGCATTATAGACCAAGGGTACCCAACCTGGAGCTCAGGAGCCACATGTAGCTCGTGATCCCATGAATTTTGGCTCGCAGCTGTCTCCCAGCTTGGTGCAGTAGCTGCAGGTCTAGCAAACATGTAAGGAGAGCACATCTGAAAATGGTGAATTTTGTGAAGAGCACTGCACAGAAGAGCCAATCTGGGTGCACATATACTGGTCTTGGGGGTTTGCAGATAATTTAAGTATAGTAAGCTGTAGACCAGATTATACTACCGGTCAGAGGAGGTGCTTGGAGCTGGATGCGACAATGTGTTGGGAATGCTTGATGCGATAATACTGAATGGGGGTATTGTGGCAACCCCTGGATCTTGGTATACTGCCTCATGTGATTTCTGTAGAAAAGCTTTGGTTATCATTATACCTGTACTGTGGGCTTTGGTTGCCATTACTTCGAGGGGTGACAAGACCTGGATACCCTCTCGTGAGCTGAATGTGGCTCTCAAGGTCAGAAAGGTTGGGGACCACTGGTCTAGACCATACTCAGACTGTGCATATCCGACATGAGAAACCAGATTAAACTTCACACAGCGTGTGGACAGGTGTCACACTGTTTTCTTTTTGGGAGAAAGCAGTCAAGCTTCTAATTCTATGCAACCTGTCTGACAATCACACCTTTAATAGGGCCATACACTTTAAATAGCCGTCAGCCACTTTTTTAGACAATCCTCCTTTTTCCGGCTATCTGCCTTTTTACCGTCGGAGAGTTCAGGACCGCTTTGGGCTGGCATGGATGAATATCTTTGTTTTGTGGTCTGGCTAAAGTCCGCTTACTAACACTTTTATATTTTTAGACCATTTGCTGTTATATATTTAGTGCAGATTCTTCTGGGTTTTTTTTAACTTCCTTTTCTCTTTGGTTGAAAGTAGTTGAAGTTTTTCCTTCAATTTTAAAGTGTTTCTAAGAATTTTTCAAGCAACATTTGATCTCCGGTTTGTGTATAGCCCTGTTCCTTGATTTAGATGGTAAACCTGTCAGCTATTGATGCTACAGATAAGAGGCAGCCCATGTATATTAAGAATATTAAATCTCACATGTTAAGAGCTACAGCTTCACTTTCAAGTCAGCCACCAGCGTGGAAGAATCTTGATCTTTAGATGAAGTCTCGAGCAAATTGACCATATTTTTGTTGCATAAATGACGTAGCCAGTGCAGCATTTGGAAGTAATTACAACGGTGGTTTTCACGAAAATAAAAAGAAATTTGTACTTCATAAGTGCCAATATCTGCTTTACACGTTTTGCTTGTCTTTGTCGAGAAATGATTGTGATAGATTGTGTGTATTATAAACTAATTGCATTTTAAATCATACGATTTGTTCCGTACAATCTGGTAGAATAGATTTCACAAACATTACCAGTCAAATATGAGATGCAAGACTTGGGATGTAATGAGATGTAAAAGTGTTGATCATAACACAGAGAATGTCGAAAATAATAAGTAGTGATTGGGTATTTCTTCAAACATTGACGTATATACAGTGCTTTCAAAAAGTATTCATACCCTGTGAACATTTCCACATTTTTTTCACATTACACCCACAAACTTAAATGTTTTTTCTTTGGATTTTATGTAGTATACCAACACAAAGTAGAAGAGTTTGTGAAGTGTAAAGAAAAATTACTATACATGGTTTTCTAAATATTTAAAAAGTATAAATCTGAAAATAGTGATGTGCATTTGTATTCAGCCCCCTGAGTAGATACTTTGTTGGAACACCTTTAGCTGTAATTACTGCTGCAAATCTTTTGTGGTATGTCGCTACCAGCTTTGCAAAGAAGAATGAGCAAAAATGTCAGCCTTTTAGGTGTGCAAACTAGCTTAAAGGGAATCTGTCACCTATTTTTTTTTTTGCATATAAGCTGCGGCCACCGCCATCAGGGGCTTATCTACAGCATTCTGTAATGCTGTAGATAAGCCCCCGATGTAACATGAAAGATAAGAAAAACGATTATATTCACCCGGGGGGCGGTCTGGTCCGATGGGGGTCGCCGTCCGGGTTCGGCGCCTCCCATCTTCTAGCGATGACGTCCTCTTCTTTGCTTCCCGTAGCGGCTCCGGCACAGGCGTACTACTCTGCCCTGTTGATGGCAGAGCAGAGTACTGCAGTGTGCAGGCGCCAGACCTCTCTGACCTTTCCTGGCGCCTGCGCACTGCAGTACTCTGTTCTGCCTTCAACAGGGCAGAGAATTACGTGTGCGCAGGAGCCGCGACGGGAATAAAGGACGAGGATGTCATCGCTAGAAGATGGGAGGCGTCGGACTGCGACACCCATCGGACCCGAACCGGACTGCCCCCTGGTGAGTATAATATAATCATCTTATGTGCGAAAAGTAGGTGGCAGATTCCCTTTAAGCTTGGTAAGATTGGACAGGGAGCATCGAAGAAATGCAATTTACAAGTCTTCACACAGATTCTCAATGGGATTTAGGTCTGAACTGTGACTGGGCCATTCAAACACATGACTATGTTTTGAGTAGAGTTGAGCGACTTTGGTCGGATCTGGTTTCGTGAAGCCCGTCTGAAACAAAATTTGAGTCGGATGAAACTGGTCTGACTGGGGCAAAAAAGTCAGAGTTTTGTCCGAAACCCGACCCCAATGCAAGTCAATGGGGAATAAAAGTCTGCATTGAGCGGATGACATTCATCCACTAGACCAGTTTCATCCGACTCAAATTTTGTTTCAGTCGGGTTTCACGAAACCCGATCCGACCAAAGTTGCTCAACTCTAGTTTTGAGTTAAACCATTCCAACCTAGTTCTGGCTGTATGTTTAGGGTCAGTGTACTGCTGAAAGGTGAACCTACTCTCAAGTCTTTTGCAGCCTCTAACAGGTTTTCCTCCAAGACTCCAAGATTGCCCTATATCTAGCTCCATCCACCTTCCTATCAACAGTTACCAGCTTTATTGTCCCTGCTGAAGACACGCATTCCCACAGCATGATGGTGCCACCACAATGTTTGACAGTGGAGATGGTGTTTTAGGGTGATGTGCAATGATAGTTTTCTGACACAGTGTTTTGGATTTACCATAAAAAGTTCTACTTTGGTTCCATCTGACCAAAGCACCTTCTTTTACATGCTAGCTGTGTCCCCTAAATGACTTTTTGCAAACTGCAAACAGGACTTCTTATGGCTTTCTTTCAAAAAATGTTTTGCCACTCTGCCATAAAGACCGTATTTGTGAAGTATGTGAATAAGGCTACGTCCACACTCAGTATTTCATATCCGTTTTTGTAAGACAAAATCAGGAGTGGAACAATCAGAGGAAATGTATAATAGAAACACGTCACCACTTCTGCATTTTTCTTTACAGACTCCTGGTTTTGGCTTACAAATAATGATGTGAAATATGGCCAACTGATATTGTGATTGTAGCCTAATAGTCCTATGCAAAGATTCTTCCCCCGAGCTGTGGATCTCTGCAGCTCCTCCAGAGTGACCATGGGATTTTTGGCTGGTAGTTTCCTAGTTGTGCCATACTCCTTCCATTTTAGGATGATGGATTGAACAGTGCTTAATAAGATGTTCAGAGCTTGGGCTATTTTTTATAACGTAACCCTGCTTTACTCTCCTCCACAACTTTATCTCTGACCTCTTTGTTGTGTTCCTTGGTTTTCATGATGCTGTTTGATCCCTAATGTTCTCAAACAAACCTCTGAAGCCTTCACAGAACAGCTGTAGTTCTGCTGAGAATAAATTATGCACAGGTGGAAACAATTTACTAATTATGTGATTTCTGGAGGCAATATGTCACTCGGGTTTTTATTTAGGGATATTGGAATACATGGCGCGAAATACAAATGCATGTGACAATTCTCAAATTTGTTTTTAAAATAATAAGAAAACCTTGTATCCTTTACACTGAGGCTATGTGCACACGCTGCGGATTCACCAGTGGATTTTTCCGTGCAGATCCGCAGGTAAAACCGCAGATAAATTGACCTGCGGATTGGTCAGTGGTTTTCCCCTGCGGTTTGACATCTGGAAAATGGAATAGATGGCAAACCGCACGGAATCCAAAGAAAGAATTCACATGTCAATTCTTTCTGCGGATTTAAAACCGCAGCTTTTCTGCAGTGAAAAAACCGCAGCATGTGCACAGCAGAATGTAAATCACATAGACTTACATGGTACTGTACACTGTCTGCAGAACTGCTGCGGATCCGCAGAGGCCAAATCCGCAGCGGATCCGCAGCAGAATCCGCAGCGTGTGCACATAGCCTTACAAATACTTCTACGTTGTATTGCTATATCACTTAAATTCCCTATAAAATATATTTGTTTGTGGGTGTAACGTGAAAAATGTGAAAAAATTCACAGGGTCTGAATACATTTTCAAGGCATTGTAATCGCACTATTTTTATGAAAGCATTTTCATGGACAGCCGTACATTATAGAAGAAGTATAGCATACCTATTTGGGTGCTTGACATTGTGAGTGAGAATGATTAAAGCTGATGAAAAGTAATACCATTCCCAGCCACATTGTGATGAGCTGTTCGCCAGATCGGCCATGTGCAGGTGCTAGTTTCTTTAGTATCCTTTTGCTCTTGGGAGTAGACATGATGATTGATAGCTACAGGCTAGTGCATGGCTCTAGTGAGCTGGGAATAGATTTAAGCAAACGTCTCTTCATGTGCTTGTACACGCTGACATTTGTTAGACCATCAGTTGCTGATTATGGACTCATACAATTTTGCGGTTGGTATCATGCTCTTCAGTAGAAGAGGACCGGTGAGCAATATCTGACGCGCACACGCAAGAGAGCTAGGCGCTACAAATGCCATCTTGAAAATGATGAGGAGCTATCCAATTTGGAAGAATTTGGTCTGCAAGATTTGCATGGCCCTAAACGTGTATTGCTTCCAGATCCTTGTCAGTCCACTGAGCAAGATTTGGATTTGACACCTGTTGATAAAGTAAACCACTATTTACAGGACTTGCCGGTTTGTGAGTGACCAGTGTACTCCTCCAACATCTCTCACACAGAGAAACTCCCCCCCACAAGACCTGTTTGATGTTTCTTAACGTTTACAAGACGTTGATTCAGCAGGACGTCCCCACTGGGGTTCTCAGTGATACCAGGCCGGCAGCTGTTCCTATTCATTCTGTCCTGCATGACATGTTTGGGTAGGGACTCCTTTTCAGAGATTGCGACAACAGGAGAATAAACAGTCTTCGGATTTCCTGCTGAATATCCGTTTATTTTAGTTAACTGCTCAATTTTGCGGGTGATAAATCTACCCCGTCAATTTCATGACTTTACTTAAAACACTAATATCTTACCATGAGTCTTTACATATATTTTTACTGGGCTCGGAAATAACCTGTATGTGATAATTTTTTTTTCATTTTTTAATCTTATTTTTGAACCAAACCATAATTATTGTACAGTGGGGAAAAAAAGTATTTAGTCAGTCAGCAATAGTGCAAGTTCCACCACTTAAAAAGATGAGAGGCGTCTGTAATTTACATCATAGGTAGACCTCAACTATGGGAGACAAACTGAGAAAAAAAAATCCAGAAAATCACATTGTCTGTTTTTTTTTTTCATTTTATTTGCATATTATGGTGGAAAATAAGTATTTGGTCAGAAACAAGCAATCAAGATTTCTGGCTCTCACAGACCTGTAACTTCTTCTTTAAGAGTCTCCTCTTTCCTCCACTCATTACCTGTAGTAATGGCACCTGTTTAAACTTGTTATCAGTATAAAAAGACACCTGTGCACACCCTCAAACAGTCTGACTCCAAACTCCACTATGGTGAAGACCAAAGAGCTGTCAAAGGACACCAGAAACAAAATTGTAGCCCTGCACCAGGCTGGGAAGACTGAATCTGCAATAGCCAACCAGCTTGGAGTGAAGAAATCAACTGTGGGAGCAATAATTAGAAAATGGAAGACATACAAGACCACTGATAATCTCCCTCGATCTGGTGCTCCACGCAAAATCCCACCCCGTGGGGTCAGAATGATCACAAGAACGGTGAGCAAAAATCCCAGAACCACGCGGGGGGACCTAGTGAATGAACTGCAGAGAGCTGGGACCAATGTAACAAGGCCTACCATAAGTAACACACTACGCCACCATGGACTCAGATCCTGCAGTGCCAGACGTGTCCCACTGCTTAAGCCTGTACATGTCCGGGCCCGTCTGAAGTTTGCTAGAGAGCATTTGGATGATCCAGAGGAGTTTTGGGAGAATGTCCTATGGTCTGATGAAACCAAACTGGAACTGTTTGGTAGAAACACAACTTGTCGTGTTTGGAGGAAAAAGAATACTGAGTTGCATCCATCAAACACCATACCTACTGTAAAGCATGGTGGTGGAAACATTATGCTTTGAGGCTGTTTCTCTGCAAAGGGGCCAGGACGACTGATCCGGGTACATGAAAGAATGAATGGGGCCATGTATCGTGAGATTTTGAGTGCAAACCTCCTTCCATCAGCAAGGGCATTGAAGATGAAACGTGGCTGGGTCTTTCAACATGACAATGATCCAAAGCACACCGCCAGGGCAACGAAGGAGTGGCTTCGTAAGAAGCATTTCAAGGTCCTGGAGTGGCCTAGCCAGTCTCCAGATCTCAACCCTATAGAAAACCTTTGGAGGGAGTTGAAAGTCCGGGTTGCCAAGCGAAAAGCCAAAAACATCACTGCTCTAGAGGAGATCTGCATGGAGGAATGGGCCAACATACCAACAACAGTGTGTGGCAACCTTGTGAAGACTTACAGAAAACGTTTGACCTCTGTCATTGCCAACAAAGGATATATCACAAAGTATTGAGATGAAATTTTGTTTCTGACCAAATACTTATTTTCCACCATAATATGCAAATAAAATGAAAAAAAAACAGACAATGTGATTTTCTGGATTTTTTTTTCTCAGTTTGTCTCCCATAGTTGAGGTCTACCTATGATGTAAATTACAGACGCCTCTCATCTTTTTAAGTGGTGGAACTTGCACTATTGCTGACTGACTAAATACTTTTTTTCCCCACTGTATATAAAACTACTAAAAACAAAGTTCTCACCTTTTCTAGATCATGAGAAGATGCTCCCGTATAGGTGTAGATTTGTGTGGTCGGCCTGGACGTCTCTGTGAGATCGTTGCAGTTCCATCTTTAAGTTTTTCTATGACTTTTGCTAGGTCTTGTGATGTTTCTCTTTAATGTGGTGCCATTGCTGACAGCATGAAAAGTGAAGGGGTTAACTTTAAAGGAGGTATTCCTATGTCTAAGATCCTATACCAATATGTAATCGGTGTAATAATAATATTAGAAAATATCTCCAATTAGAAATGTAGTATAGTTTTTCTGATTCGCTATTTTTCTTTCCTCATGTGCAGGACCTTATGTATCCTCCTTTATGATGCTTTGCCGGTATTTACTGCAGCTAGCTTTAGTTGTTGCTTGTTTGTTTGTTCATCTTTCTGCTTTAAGTCTGCTCTAGAAGGGGTTGTCCACTACTACTACTACCTGCTGATCAGCTGCAGCCTTTTTATTTATTTATTTTTGCTCCTTGCAAAAAAAGAAAGGAGTGTTGTGTTGGATATTGCCTTATTATCCCATTCGCTAACAAATAAAAATTTAATAATCTTTATTTTTATCTAGCGCTAACATATTCTGCAACGCTTTACAGTTTGCACACATTATCATCACTGTCCCGATGGGGCGCACAATCTAGATTCCCTATCAGTATTTTTGGAGTGTGGGAGGAAACCGGAGAACCCGGAGGAAACCCACACAAACACGGGGAGAACATACAAACTCCTTGAGATGTTGTCCTTGGTGGGATTTGAACCCAGGACCCCAGTGCTGCAAGGCTGCAGTGCTAGCCACTGAGCCACCGTGCCACCCATTTGCTATGGATAAACAATCAGTTTTATATTTCTAAAAGCCCCCAGATAACAGGCGGTGTACTATTTTTGAAGCCTAATCAAAGCCGTAACCGTGTCTTGAATACCTAAGCATTCTTGGTACAACTGCGCGGAGTCTGGGTGTTGCAACTGTAAAACATGTGAAGTGATGGCATATTGCTGACAACCTCCACTGATCCCGAGAAAGAAGGTGATGCAGTGCTGATGATGTAGCGCTGTGCCCACTTTACCATTTTTTTCTTTGCACAGTGGTATTCCTCACCACCCATGCTGCAGTACAGGCAACGGAAGAACGGCCCAAATAATGTACTGCAGCTAGGTTCAGTGATATATGCAGAAAAACATAGCATCCCTGTGAATGGAAAACAGAAACAGGCAGCATTAAAAACATTAGTGGTCAGCCCATCAATTATAGTGTGGTCTTTTACTACCAATATTGTCGTTAAAAATTATTTTATATTGGATTACTAGTGTATCAACCCTTTTTAACTACTTAATTGCCCCATTTAAGCTAAAAAAACATATACGGGAACACATCTTGGACCTGCGAAGTTCTAGCGACGACACTGATTTCCGGTGGTGACGTTCCAGGGACGTGACCACTGTTTGGCTACAGTTGTCATGCTTCCGTCAGACTCATCTCTTCCATCTGAAAAAACAGTGAGCGCTTCAGCTGGTCAGTGGCCGCTGATTGGCCGCAGCACTCCCATGACTGAAGTGTCAACTGACAGCGAGTAATTGCAGCGCCAACATTGTTGGAACGCCACCGGTCTGGAAGGCAAGTACAGTGGGGAAAATTTAGTCAGCCACCAATTGTGCAAGTTCTCCCACTTAAAAAGATGAGAGAGAGGCCTTTGACTCGCATAGTTGTGGTCTACCTATGATCTCAATTACAGGCCTCTCTCATCTTTTTAAGTGGGAGATCTCGCACAATTGGTGGCTGACTAAATACTTTTTTCCCCCCACTGTTTATGGGGTAAGTTATATGGGGTCACGTAAGCCATTAAGAAGGGGTTGTTGAGTAGTGGGCTGCCACTCCAATGTTACTGAAGCCTGCGATAATTTAGTGACTCCATTTTGCATACTGTTAGGCTTTCTTACCTTGTGCTGTGTGACCTGTTTAGAACGGCGCCCAGTGCCCTTTATTGCATAACCTAAAACTGGTGTCCTACAGATCACAATGGTTTACGGTGGATGTGGTCAGGTACGGTCATTTTGACTGCTCCTGTCTTTTGTTTCTTTTTAAAAGCGCTTTTTTAAATTGAAATTTTTTTGAAATTCGCTCCCCTGCCATGATAACTTATTTACTGGTAAATTACTTTTAATGAATTTATTTGTTGCTTGCGGTCTGCCCAGATTTGACAGCTTGAAGCTCCACACCATGAAAAATATCCTCATTTGCTCCATCTGTCTCTTTGATGGGCTTACATTCTTTAATTGTGGGAACCGGCCAAATAAACAATTTTTTATATTCTGTTTTTGTTTTGATAGTTACGTGTATTATTTTAACGATCTCCAGTTTATCCCACCCTGTGGGTTCTTTTTTTTTTTTCCCAGTATTATCAGATTTCAATATATGGGAAGAATTATCAGATCAGCCCTTTTATTTTGCAGCATGACAGCACTAAGTCTTTCTGGAATTCGGGCTTCCCTCACTTTGCAGAATATTGTGTAAATCAGGTTCTCGGGTTTCAGAGGGAGGCACGGGGTTGCACCGGATCCATTTGTCAAGTTGATTGCACATCGGTGAACTAGCATTAGATCTTCTTTGAACAGATATGAAATGTAAAGTTCTTCTTCTTGTCTTTCCCTTCAACATTGATGGTCTTGTAAAGAAAGGCTTCTTAAAAAAACACAGCCACGCCATAGTAGAATCACTCACTCAAGTTGTCTGTCTGGTTTTGTTTAGGAAATGGCTTTTAAGTTGGCGGAGGAGAAAATTAGGGAAAATTAGCTAAAGCCTAGAATGTATAGATATTATCCAGGTTGGTGGCCTTTCATGTCACCAGTGTCAAATCTGTGCCTGTTTTTTTCATGTCACACCGAGGATTTTATGGTGACATTAAACTACAGTCACTATTTTTGAAAAGTTTAAGAGTTTTTTTTTTTTTTTAGACAATTTCCCTATGATCTGTAGACTATAAATGGGGGTGTATCGAATTTTTTAAATTTAGACCATTTTTGGGTGTGTCTGGCTAAGGATTGTCGGGTCTTGGTGCACACTTTTCTGTAAAAAAAAAAATTGTCTGCTCTTCATAAAAAAAACAAAAAAAAAACCTTTTTCACTGTGTCGCTACAACCCCGCAGGTTGTGTCTTGACTCCATTGAAGTTTTTTTTTTTTACAGCTGAACTTAACAATTTTACTAATTCTTAATAGAATGCATAATCTCCAAATATTTCTCTGATTTGTACCTGTAGTTTAAAGAAGTATAAAGGATTTCTTGGGCTACGTTCACATTAGCGTTCGGGGGCTCTGCGGAGGGCTGCGTACTTCCTCCATTAAGCCCCGTATACTTCTGCATGCGTCCTGCATACCTATCTTAAACATTGGGTACGCAGGACATGCAGATTTATGCGGATGCGTCGTTTTGATGCGCCCATCCACCGCACGGGAACACAACAAGTTAAGTTTTGTGCGGACGGCGGGCGCGTCAAAATGAAGCATCCGCAGGTCCTGCGTACCCAATTTTAAAGATGGGTACGCAGGACGCATGCAGAAGTATGCGGGGCTTAACGGAGGAAGTACGCAGCCCTCCACAAAGCTCCCGAACGCTAATGTGAACCCGGCCTTAGAAATGTATATACAGCGTTTACTAGAAAGAACAAATGCTCCTGTTCTTTAGGAGCCTATAGGCTAGAAGGTAGGGGAACGTCAAGTGTGCATTAAAGGAATATTCAAGAAAGATATACATGAGAGACCGTGCTGGAGAGAAAGCTTTATCCCTGCTTATATGGAATCAACACCCTGACATTGCTGAGATTTCTGTGCCATTGGCGTTGTATCGGATTTGCCTCTACGAATAGATGGTTTTCATCCCATGACTAGTTATCTTATTTTCCATCATCTTCTGCTGACTCGGCTCTTTGGCTCCAGTACAGGCAGCCTCTATGTAACGTGAGATGGGTCTTTTAAGCCAATTATACATGGTTGATATTAATCACTATAATTTGTCATTGCACTAAAGTAGATTTCACCTACAAAGTAGTGCTTACCTCTTAGTGCCATCTTCATCATCTGTTAATGTAATGGCTCTGACTCTATGTGCCATTCAACCCCATTAATGCTGATCTAGCTTACTACTTTTCCTCCTCATCCCTTTTGTCTCAGAAACGCACATTTTCAGCAAGCCCTAGAGATTGCTTTATCACTGATAAAAAAAAAAAAAAAAAAAGAAAAAAGTTACTACTCTGAAATTTTAACGCAGTTGTCATTTTGATTCCATAACTATCTTAAAAAGAAAAATCCTTTTTTTTGTTTCTTTGTTTTGTGCACTGAGGCCCAGTCACTAATGTGCCTGATCATATATAAATTACGGTAAATTTTTGGGTTTTTTTTTTGCTTAGGGGGGATGGTTTATAATTGAGTGGGAATAAATAATCATATTTCTATTATGTACAATATAGGTCTGATAAAAAAAAAAAGATTTATACAATGATAAATCTTTATTTTTATATAGCGCTAACACATTCCGCAGCACTTTACAGTTTGCACACATTATCATCGCTGTCCTTGATGGAGCTCACAATCTAAATTCCCTATCTGTATGTGTTTGGAATGTGGGAGGAAACCAGAGAATCCTTGGTGGGATTTGAACCCAGGAACCCAGCGCTGCAAGGCTGCAGTGCTAACCACGGAGTCTCCATGCTGCCCATTGTTCTTCAGTACAAAAGGATTTAAAGAGTATTTCAAATATAATTTCATGTCAATCATTTGTATCCTATTTGGCATGGGATAATAAAACCCCCTTCCTTTGTGCTATAAGAGGTCCAAAGATATGATAAATATGGCTTAAAGTGTACTTTTTGCTTGACTAATGCTGTCTATACCATGGGCAGCATAAATCGGAGCCTGGCTACCCTGCAGCAAAGTGTAATTTTATCTACTACAGCGCAACATATCAGAGAAAATCTAGTTTGAAGGGAGGAGATTAGTCCAGTTCCGCCCCTCACCGGCTTTGTCTAGCGCTGCTCCAGGTGATTGACAAGTCTCTCTAAAAACGTACATGGAACAGACCTGTCCATCACATGGAGTGGCAAGGGAAAAGCCAGCCAGGTGTGGTGACTGACGTGTCAGGTCCCTCTCTATAGTCCCTAGCCAGCTGTTCAAACTATATTTTTTGACACACTAAACTCTGAAATAGACCTGGCTGTAGGTGGCTGCGTCGGACTAGTCTTGTGATATGGTTCCTACGAACTACGTTTTCTTTGAACACCTCCGCCCCGATCAGGCAGCCAAGGCTCTCATTCATGCTGCCAATGTTTTGGGCACCAGGAATTGTGTGACAGGTTTCCTTTACATGAAGCTGTAAGACAATGAAGGAAATCGATGTTCCAAGTAGGTCAAGGTTGCGAAATAGGACGTAAGCTGGCGGCAGTGGGAAGCTGGGAAAAATGTAGTGCAGAAAAGTCAGTTCTCCCATATCCTTCAATCAAAAGCTTAAATATAATGTATCATTCTAAAAATAATAGAATAAATCCTGTATTGGTTCAGTATCGATGAATCCTTAATGTCGACATGAACAGAGACCCTATATAATCTATTATCTATCATCCATCCATCTGTCATCTATCTATCGTCTATCTATCATCTATCTACAGTTATGTTGTCTCTGTCCAAATATTTATGGACCTTTTTATAATTTTGGTTCTAGACATTACCACAATGAATTTTAAACAAAACAATTCAGGTGCAGTTGAAGTTCAGACTTTCAGCTTCATTTGAGGGTATCCACATTAAAATTAGATGAAGGGTTTAGGAGTTTCAGCTCCTTAACATGTGCCACCCTGTTTTTAAAGGGACCAAAAGCAATTAGACAGATTAAATAATTGTAAATAAAATGTTCATTTCTAGTACTTGGTTGAAAACCCATTGTTTGAAATGACTGCCTAAAGTCTTGAACTCATGGACATCACCAGACGCTGTGTTTCCTCCTTTTTGATGCTCTGCCAGGCCTTCACTGCGGTGGTTTTCAGTTGCTGTTTGTTTGTGGGCCTTTCTATCTGAAGTTTAGTCTTTATCAAGTGAAATGCATGCTCAATTGGGTTGAGATCAGGTGACTGACTTGGCCATTCAAGAATATTCCACTTCTTTGCTTTAATAAACTCCTGGGTTGCTTTGGCTTTGTTTTGGGTCATTGTCCATCTGTAGTATGAAATGACGACTAATCAGTTTGGCTGCATTTGGCTGGATCTGAGCACACTTATGGCTCTGAATACCTCAGAATTCATTCAGCTGCTTCTGTCCTGTGTCACATCATCAATAAACACTAGTGACCCAGTGCCACCGGCAGCCATGCATGCCCAAGCCATCACACTGCCTCCGCCGTGTTTTACAGATGATGTGGTATGCTTTGGATCATGAGCTGTACCACGCCTTCGCCATACTTTTGTCTTTCCATCATTCTGGTAGAGGTTGAACTTGGCTTCATCTGTCCAAAGAATGTTCTTCCAGAACTGTGCTGGCTTTTTTAGATGTTTTTTAGCAAAGTCCAGTCTAGCCTTTTTATTCTTGATGCTTATGAGTGGCTTGCACCGTGCAGTGAACCCTCTGTATTTACTTTCATGCAGTCTTCTCTTTATGGTAGATTTGGATATTGATACGTCTACCTCCTGGAGAGTGTTGTTCACTTGGTTGGCTGTTGTGAAGGGGTTTCTCTTCACCATGGAGATTATTCTGTGATCATCCACCACTGTTGTCTTCCGGGGGCGCCCAGGTCTTTTTGCATTGATGAGTTCACCAGTGCTTTCTTTCTCAGGATGTACCAAACTGTAGATGTTGCCACTCCTAATGTTGTAGCAATTTCTCAGATGGGTTTTTTCTGTTTCTGCAGCTTAAGGATGGCTTGTTTCTGTTAGGAATCTGGGTCATGCTATGCATATGCAGCAACCCAGATTCTCACATTTGTCTCCAGAGGCTAAGTCCTTTTTCCCTGCTTCTGAGCATGCTCACGGGACTAGCTCTCATTGGAGTTCAGGAGTCAGGTGCTCAGGTCCTGCTCCTGATTTGATTGGTTATGCTCGGGGCTCTGGAGATTTCTGACAGGTCCCGTACGCTATAAAAAGTGTGCATGGCCGCTATGCCATGCGCTAGTATTTTCTATACTTGCTGCTGTGTGTTTGGTATGGATGCTTGGACTGGTGATTGACTTATTAAGAAACCCCTTCCCTCTGATAATACGAATGTGTGAGTGATTGGGATACAGCCAGTGTGCGCGCTAGCGCCAGCGCGCTCAAGCTCCACCTTTTACAGCAGCCAGCGTCTTGCATTGCACTTGCTAATTGCGCTTGCAGCCGTTTGGGCGTCCGCAGCTGCGACGCTGTGCACACGTCCAGTCATGGTAAGTCCATTTGGTGGTAGTGACGTCTCTAACTACCCCAATCTCTGGCTACCGCACGTGTGCCGCTGATTATCTGTGCAGTATATACAGACTCAGCGTTTTTGTGTTTGTGTTCTTGTGTGCAGCTCTGTGAGTTCCAACAGAGCTTGCTTTTGTGCATCAGGTGCAGTCCTTCCCTGTGCACATTACCGTCCTGGTGCTCTGCCTTTTCAGCAGCGGTTAATACATCTGCCGCACAGTGGACCCTGGGCAGCAAACACGCTTCATTTATATTTTTTTAAGCGTGTTCCGCCGCCGTAACAGTTTCACCTGCATGGAGAGAGCTCCTTTGACCGCATGTTTCCTTCACAGCAAAACCTTCCAAATGCAAGCACCACACCTCAAATCAACTCCAGGCCTTTTATCTGCTTAATTGAGAATGACATAACGAAGGGATTGCCCACACCTGTCCATGAAATAGCCTTGGAGTCAATTGTCCAATTACTTTTGTTCCCTTTAAAAAACAGGGTGGCACATCTTAAGGAGCTGAAACTCCTAAACCCTTCATCCAATTTTAATGTGGATACCCTTAAATGAAAGCTGCAAGTCTGAACTTCAACTGCATCTGAATTGTTTTGTTTAAAATTCATTGTGGTAATGTCTAGAACCAAAATTAGAAAAATGTTGTATCTGTCCAAATATATATGGACCTAACTGTATCTATCTATCGTCTGTATATCTATCGTCTATCAATAATCTATCTCCATCCATCTTATAACCAGCCATGCTTGTACATGGACATGCAATTAAACACCATTTACATGTGGAGGGCCCTATGGCACACCATGTGAGTGTATATAATAAAGCCTAAGCTCGGCAGGCGCAGACTAGTTTTCCCCAGCGTTTTCCTTTTAACCAAGCACTAATCATACACCTTTAGTACTTGTCGTCTCTCTGAAAGAAATGTAAAGATTTGCATACCAGAGAGAACTATAAAACCTGCACGGCCATTAATTACATACAATTATGCTTTATAACCTGGCCAGGATCCAGTGAGAAATGCCTGTGGCAATCTGCAATACTTTCCCACTCGTTCACTCTTCACTATGGATGGCGAATATTTAACCTGAGGTTTCCTTCATGGAGAACAGTTGACAGTACACATCCACAAACCTTCATATCCTTCACAGACCTTGGCGAAAAGGAGCAATATGATACATTTCAACACTACCCAGATTGTGTGTGCAGTGAATTGGCGACTAATTCGAAATTAATAGCAATATCACCCGATTTGGTGCCTAGCCAGCACGTTATGAAATATGGGTAAGGCAATACCTGCTTCAGGGCAGTCTAGAATTAAATAGGTATTCTCAAGTTTAGAAGTTATTCCCTAATCATAGATTGGGGATAAATTTTACTGACCAGGGGAGCGTTTCTTCATGTGCCCATCGGTCTCCTCTATGCAATGTGATCGTGGGGTGCCGACAGGATGCCATGACTGTCAGGAGCGTGCTTGAAGGCCCCCCATAACTGCCATAACTGTGCTTTTTGGAAGATCATCCTGTGGCTGCCATTCATACCTTTTTTTTTTTTTTTTTTTAATTCTATATACTGCAAATGCAGCTATATTACAGTATAAAGTACCAGCAATTGAATAACCGCAAGTTTACAAAGCCTAAAAAAACAATTGTGGAATATTATTTAAATATTACAATTCGTCTTTCTAAAAAAGTCCTAATACATCAACAGAAAAATAAAAAAAGTTATTACTCATGGGAAAAAATAGAAGCTAAAAAAAAAAAAGGAAAATGTTATATTGGGAAGGGGTTAATGTTATGTTTGCTCGCGGTCTACTGATTTATTTTGTCTTTTTGCCTTGCATTCTATGCTATTTACTAATTTTTCTTGAAAACCGCCTACATTCTAAAGATGATCAGTGGATATCCGCATGGCCAGTTTTTGAAATTCCAGGTGATGTTTGACACAGTTGGCCACTATTATGCAGCATTGTGTACGGGACATTCGAGTGAATGGGCAACCTATATAAGGCACAGGCACAGAACAACGATGTCCACCAGTGCTAGAGCCACTCATAGTCGTTTTTGGGGGCCTTGATCTGCTGCTCCCTATTTTGGCTTATATAATGGTGTCCCTTAATTGGGCTCATCTACATAGGTCTTCCTTTATGTTATTTTTTTGTCCCACACTTTCTGGGTTGAATACCCCAAAGTATAAGCTCTACTTATAGTTTTAGCAAAATGAAACCCTTGTTCTCTATCTTTATATGGCATGCACCTGCCCGATTATCCGTGCTTGATAGTTGGTAATAGTGGAATGAAGAAATATGCCACCAGAGCGGTTTCCCACCCATTATCATTACAGGACAATGGCGCTGCCAACAAAAAAAAGTTTACAGTGATCTATTTCCTTGTTTATCAACACGTCGCTCCCAGCCTGTTCTCGTCTGTCTCACAGTTGTACAGTTTTCCCAAAGCTTTTCTTTGTTAAAAGAGGGGCCATTCTGTTTATAGAGGTTTTTAATTGCTTGCATAAACAAAGTTTTGACAATACAATTATTTTGTATTCTCCAATTAAAGCCCTTTCACTGCACAATTTAATTACAAAAATCAAGGCACCCCATGCAGAGCATTTTCCTAACCTGTGTTGATATTGGACTAATAAGCAGCCGGTTTACAATCCAGAGCCGTCGTAATATACCATTAACATGATTGTTCAAATGTGCGGAAAACCTGATTGCATTTTGCAATAATATAATGAAAGTAAATCTACACGACCATAGTACAAGCTGTGTCTGGCTCCTCAAAGACAAGGAATTTGTGAATGTCAGGGGGGCTGAGGTGGGCATCCACTTAGATCAATCTTGATAGTTTATTTGTCTTATCAAGCATTTTGATAGCCAAGTAAAGCTCCGCTAAGGCACAGCATTCCTCATCTCTTCTGTCGACTGAATCTGTCTTTATCGGAAGCGAGACGTTTTCTACCTTTTATACCGCGTACTATAGAAATTTTATATTGTTATTATTCATTATTATAGCACCATTTATTCCATGGCGCTTTACATGTGAGGAGGGGTATACATAATACAAGTACAGTAATCTTAAACAATACAAGTCATGACTGGTACAGGATGAGAGAGGACCCTGCCCGCGAGGGCTCACAATCCTTATATGATCGTTTGAAACCAGAATAATTTTTTTTTAATTCTTCCCTTTTTTTTTTTAATAAAAAGCAGTTATTGTAGAGCCATGATTTGTTTTGCCATATACGCCTATGCTGTGGGATTTAGTCATAACTGCAATGAATGAAAGTAAATGGTGAAAAGACTAATAATCTCGAGGTATAGATGGTTACAGCCTTCTCCCCCAGAAACTACAGTGACAGATGAATACAAAACCTCAACTGGGTTTATATAGTATTCCTTTAGAACACGATTAGGCTCTGCCTACTCTGACCCAGTCTACACAACAAAGCTGAAGAGTGTGCCACAGATGACAGGCACAGTCTACCTGTTGTGTTTGCTCTGAAGGCTAGTCTAAAAACGAATTCTGCTTGAAGAATACAATGCTTTGTTGTTAAATTGAACTATTTGAACTTGGCGTAGGACTGACCAAGACGGACGTTTTAGTCACATTCTTCATATTTGAGTCATAGGAACTTATCTAGAAACCTAGCTTCTATTCATAAATAACTATTATCGAATGTCTCATCATAATTAATTATTAGCCATTCTTTTTAACCTGCCTCCAATTGTTAATCTTTAGTGATCACTAACTGGGTTTTCCAGCACCCTGTCTGAGAATTTTAGGTAGATCTTATTCTGTACATGTGCCTTGTGTTAATTATCAAGGAAACCTAGGATACTGGAATGAGTGCTTTCTAGGCTCGTCATCAAAACCTTTTTTTTATACACGATAGCGATTGTCTATGTAAATCTTGGTAAACGTCATAGTTTACTATAATTGCTACTTTTATTAAATTATTTAAAAAATAAATGGTGGAAAAGTGCAGAGGTACATTGAACCCCCGAACTTGCATATATGAGTAATGTTGATTTTCTGGACAACATGGCAAGCTGCAAAAAAAATGAAAGGAAATCTTATTATAAGGCTAAGTCCCCTTTAAAGATATGTAGCTGGTTTGGAATGCAGATTGGTGCTGGCGGAACCCCTTTTTTATATAGAAACTGTGCATTCTTGCTCCTATTCCTGAACTGCTGTTTTCATGTCTTATAGATGTCATTGTATAAAGAGTCATATTTGATCAATTTAATATTAAGGAATCCCTTTACCATAGTACGAGGATTTCACCCTCTGTATTTTAGCAGTACCCTATCGTCACAGCATTGTTTGATGCATGTGCCATCGTTAAATTTAAAGCTGACATTGCTATAGTATAACAATACCATCCATTCGTTTTATTGCTAATGTTATGGCCGTAATGAATAGGCTGTAAATTAGAATTGGCATTAAAGGCTCGTAACGTTAGGCGCAGGGCTCCGTCCAGCCCTGTTGTTCTGTATTGAAACTCCAGCAAATCAACCAAGATGAAATCCGACTGACCAAGCCGCTGACCACTGAAAGCTTTCTTGCCCATAACTTTTCATGAAACATTTATTATGTCATGTAGCTTTAAAAATATAGGACCATCATAAAACCTAATTTTACAGCAAATTAAAGTGCCATCTTTATTGTCCTCCAAGGATTTATTGATTTACAATCGCTGTGTTTAGAGGAGACATCTTGTCTGGGCGAGCTCTCGGATATGGGGCACTTCTCATGCAATCCTAAACCTTTTAGTTCTTGTTTATCCACGCAAGGCTTCACTAATCAAACGTGCGCTCCTCGTATTAAGCAAAGCTTTTTCAATGTAAGGAGATGAAGTAACAGCAAAGTACTTGTGTGATAAGTGGCTGTAGGTTTACACTAATGTGTATTTAAAGGGAACCTGTCAAGGAGATCTACCCCTATAATGTATTTGGACCATTTTATTAGGCTCCCAATAACGGTTTTAATGATGCCTTTATTACCTCTGTTAATGCAGGCTATGTAAAAATAGATAATCTTTATATAGCGCCAACATTTTCCGCAGCGCTTTACAGTTTAACAGTTTCAAACACATAAGTCATAAGTAACAACGTTAGCAATACAATAATTAAAGTAAAATAAGATGACCCTGCTCGTGAGAGCTTACAATCTACAATGAGGTGGGGGAGATACAAAGTACAGGTGTGTATTTACAATGATGGTCCAGCCATCTTGAGGGAGTGGAGGGGGGGGTAGATAGAGATAGTGAATGGGCTACACACACACTTACACACAAAATGACTTTGATTAGGGAACGTTATAGGCTGCTCTGAACAAATGTGTTTTGAGAGAGCGCCTAAAAATGTGCAAGTTGTGGATAACCCTAATTTCTTGGGGTAGAGAATTCCAGAGAATTGGCGCAGCGTGGGAGAAATCTTTGAGTCGGGAGTGGGAGGTACGGATTAGTTCAGAGGTTAGTCGAAAGTCGTTTGCAGAGCGCAGCGATCGGCTAGGCCGATAGACAGAAATGAGGGAGGAGATGTAAGGGGGTGCCACGCTTTGTGGATGAGGACAAGTACTTTGAATTGGATCCTATAATGAATGGGCAGCCAGTGTAATGACTGGCGAAGAGTGGACACGTCTGAATACCAATTAGCTAGATGGATGACCCTGGCTCAAAAATAAATTTTGAGCTCTGCACACGTGTATCCGGACTAGTCACTCATCCTGCATTTCTGCTGTTTGCATCCATATATGAGGAAGACACCTAGGACGTGTTTATCTTGCACAATTGTCAGGAAACGTTTGTTCATCGGGTGCAATAATTTTTAAGCTGGAGTAAAGGCCCCGTCACACACAGCGAGATCGCTGATTTTGGAACGCCACAGCGATCTCGCCAGCGACACACATCAGCGACAGGGCCCCCTGCCGGGTGTCGCTGAGCGTTCAGGATCATCCTGGGTCATTTTTATCGTTGCTCTCTTGCTGGCCAGCGCGCATCGCTGCGTGTGGCAGCGAGAGCCAACGATCAGCGAGGCCGGGTGTCGCTGAGCGTTCAGGATCATCTTGGGTCATTTTTATCGTTGCTCTCTTGCTGGCCAGCGCGCATCGCTGCGTGTGGCAGCGGGATCCAACGATCAGCGAGGCCGGGTGTCACTGAGCGTTCAGGATCATCCTGGGTCATTTTTTGATCATTGCTCTCCTGCTGGCCAGCGCGCATCGCTGCATGTGGCAGCGGGAGACAAAGATCAGCGAGGCTCCCGGCGCTCTAAGCAGGCCCTGGGAGCTGGTATCTAAGGTAAATATCGGGTTACTAAGCGGCGCGCGTCACTTAGTTACCCGATGTGTACCTTAGAAACCTGCGTGCTGGCAGCTCTCGGCGCGAGCACGCAGGTTTCTAAGGTACACATCGGGTAACTAATTGACACGCGCCGCTTAGTAACCCAATATTTACCTTAGATACCAGCGTCCTCGCTGGTGCTGATCGCTGGGAAGCTGCCTGTTTGGCAGCTCACCAGCAATCATGTAGCGATGCACCAGCGATCCTGACAAGGTCGTATCATTGTCGGGATCGCTGGTGCATCTTTAATTGTGGTACCCTACTAAGAATCTGCATTCTCGACAGCACATTGCTCTGTGAAACAGGGCCTGTGCTGGTGAGAACTATGACACTATCTACTAATTGTCTTCTGCACATTGAAAGCGATATTGACCTGTCTAAAAAGTATGTTAATCAACAAACGTAGCTGATCAGCGGTTGTTTAATGCCACAGATTATATAGTGTAAACGAGACTTGTGAGTGTTGGCTGTGTTTGGAAGCAGTTTTGCCAGGTTTTATGGTAACAATCTAAATAATGTTCCTTGTATTCAACATTTTAGATATATTATAGGTAGGCCACTGCTTAATTGATGGCCTATTCTTAGGATAGACCATCAGTATCTGGTAGAACATGTGCACGGCCCCATAGACTAACACTGGTCCGAATCCGATCCAATGTTTTGCCGGATTGAAATTGTACCAATAATATGGTCGTCTGCATCTGCCGTAAGGGTAGGCCATCAGTAAGTAAGTGGTGGCTAACCTCTGTGAATAGTGACACCAGTGGAGCTTCTTAGTCTAATCCTCTCCTACTATAATATATATATATATATATATATATCTCTATGTTATGTTTGGAAGTTGTGGAAATCAAAGAACTTTGAATGTGATCTAAGTGGATCTGTTTATGTGCTCCATGTAGGAAAATAGTAAACCAGTTTCAGGAATCATCTTAAAAAATAATCATTAGATTTTATTGGCTTGAAATTGCTTTAGTGTCGATGTAAAAGATGGTACTGTTTTAGGAAAGGCACCTGCCATAGCCACATACAACTGGGGAGTGAGGGCCTGTAAATCCGTCTGTGATAATCCAGTACTTTGGTTTATTTCCCTCCACAAGTTGCAGATTTGTTTTCCTCTGAGTCCTGATTGGGGAATTACCATCCCTTTCTAAATGAAGATTTCTTTTTCTTACTTTCCCCAAGGTTATTTGTGGTTGCTTAATAAGGCTTTTGTTGTATTCATCCAACAGGAATGTGTGAGTTGTCTAAAGTGATAGGCATTCATGTGTAGCCAGACATCCACATGAGCTAATAGTTTATCCTCTTTTCAAGTTTAATTTCGGTACAGACTTGGAGGAGTCGGTCTTCCACCTATGTCACTGTCAGTAGGAAGGGGAAAAAGCAGATGTTGGGATTCTAATTGAATATGGAAATTAAATGTCTCAGACTTGGGCTTTGGAGAGGCATCAAAATGTTCCTAAATGAAATCCAGAAAGTCCTCATGTTTTATACAACATTCTCTGTGTCACTCCCACTGCCATCAGATCTGTGGTACATGGCTGTGCATGTTACATCAAAGACGACATCATTGGAACACACAACCGTATGTTATGTTGATCTAATCCACATAAGTAGTTGTTTCTTTTCATATACTGAGTCTAAGTTACAAGTGCAAAGGCTTGTTCATTTACAGTACCAGCCAAGTAAATGAGATTTCTGAAATCTCATGCACATATGCTTATTTTTCCTTGCAGATTTTATACATCAAAGCTTTTTTTTTATTTGAAATCTTCATTCTTTCAGCATTTCTTACTTATTCAAAGAAATGGGAAAAAATGCAAGTAAAAATGCATCCAAAACATCTACAAATAAGCATCAAGAACATATGTATTTTATATTTTATGATTTTCTCGCGAACACTGTTTTTTGGGGCATACAAATCTGCTGCAAATACACCACATAGCCTAATAGTCTCTTCTCATCCACAGCCTCTGTAGTCCTCTGAGCGCATATCTCCTAACCGTTATTGATGGCAAAACCTGCGCTCATGGCTTTATCTGGTCATTTACCTTTGGAGAAGTTCAGCTTTTCTACCCAATCACAACTGAGTCTTGGAGTGGGGTCCCATATGAGAAGACCAAGACTATTAAAGACCTGTGAATGCCTGAGAGCCCTATTAGACGTTTTGCATTTGGGTCTACCACTGTTTCTATCTTTCTGCTCAGTTGTGTTATGTAGAAAGCGCTTCATTCTCCAGAATACAGCGCGGAACAGAGAACATCATAGGAGCGTGACTCATGACAAGCCAGAAGGATCACAGACTCCAGAAAAACAACAGATTTTTTGATAGTAGTACCTTATAGTAATTAATTTCATTGGGGATCAAAACTTTTCTTAAACTGAAAATGTATGAGTTTGTATTTTTTTGTACTTATTCTACTTCTAATAAAATTACCAACTTTTTGTTAGTGTTAGATTTATGATATTGGACATATATCGTCAGTAAGGTTCCACAGGTTACAAGTAAAGCAGTCAATATTCCATCCTGTCAAGTCATTGGCTCTGAATAGGGCTTTTTGTCTGATGGGATTTTGAGGCCCCAGTATTGTCAGTTTTGGTTTCCTGGAGGATTTTCTTGCTGGTCCAACACTGGTCTTGGTGCCTTTTTTTGTGCCCTTTTTTGGGGGACAGATGATGGCAGGATAGCCACTGTATTGAAGACAGGTGTTGAATCGACCCTTTGCCCGCTGTAAATTTTATATACATATGCATTGTTATGCAATATTGTATCCCGTCCTGTATACTATTCAGCTTTTGTGCTAAGAGTTTAAGGGAATCGGTGAGTAGGATCAACCCTCCTAAGCAGTCTATATTGGCGTCTAGGTCATAGAAAGTTGGAATAAAATGATACCTTTATATCTGCATTCTGATGTCTTGTTCCAGAGAAATTCATGTTTTTCTTAATATGTAAATGAGCTGTTCAGATCTATGCGCTTTATTCAACTTCCTATGACTGCTTAGAAGGGTTGATCCCAACTGACAGATTCCCTTTAAGACCCTTTCACATGGACCCTTTCACATAATCAGTTGGACTAGTATTCATAGGAACTCTCATTCTTCACCATTGTCCCGTGTAAATATGTGCAATGATGGTCAGAAAAACGAGCAACCTTTTTAGGTCTCGCAAATGTCTTCTATGCTTGCCTAGAAATGCTTGCAAATGCCTTCATTTATACAATCGACCCTCCCAATTATTAGCGCATGATACTGTGGGAATAAAAATCCAAAAATTATACACTACCAAAACATTTTTATCATCACATGTCCATTGCTCTAAGACAGTATTAGGACAGCCCTGAAACTAACAAAATCATATATAATCTAGCTTCACAAACTCTACTTGTTTCCTTCTCCCATGAGCGTGTTAGACAGATAATGTCTTCTGTATGCTTGTCATTCTGTAAATTGGACCCTTTGAGTAATAATCCTAAATGAGTTGGTCTTGCCCTTGTCACATCTTCAGGGAGACTTTATTGGATAACATTCTTAACCTTTGCATGCAGGTCACATGGAGACCTAAGGTGGGGGACATTGTATATTTTAGACTCCTGCATTAGCTGTCAGTTGTATGTGATAATATGATTTCCAATTTTTTTTTGGTTTCTATATTCAACATTTGAAAAAAAAAAAATTTCTTGATGTGTGTCTAATATTATCTTGTTCCGAACACTCTGTTTTTTATGGAGAGCATTTACTTTAATCCCGTGTAAAGTATGTATGCGTTTTCACTTTTTTAATGGACTAAATAAAATTTGAATATATATATATATATATATATATATATATATATATATATATATATATATATATATATATATATATATAGGAAGCTGGATCCTTTACCTTGTTTGGACTCCGTTACCCAACACGTCATGCAAGTGGTGAGCTTTCAGGGCTTCCCCATTGACTGGATTAATTTTATAAGGGGTGATCTGGATTGTTTTTATTCTTCCAGTAGCTGTTCTGTGTCGCTTCCCAACTGACCATATCTGGCTGGCACTAAGAACAGCTGTTTAGAGATGATCAAACCCAAGCTGTAAAGTTTGTGGTTCACATCGGACACTAGGTGTCAGGTACTGAATTCTCCTGAAAGTCCGTTTTACATTTCAAGAAGTTCGGGGGGGGAGAGAAATTTTTCAGGTCCAAAATTCGGGTCCTAATTGATTTCTATGGGGGTTATGGTTCTGGTTCAGGTACAGTTCTGGTACCTGTTCCGTACTTTGGACTAAAGTTCAGACCAACCCGAATTTCCAAGGGTCCACTCACCTTTACAGCTGATCAATGGAGTTAGATTTGGACTTGAGCACCGGGACAGACATCGGACGATACTCCTGTGGACCCTGGTCCTTGGCAGGCCCCCAAGCAGGATGTAGCAGGGGCTCACTGGTTTCAATTGAATTTGCATCTGAGGACACATATTCAGTTTAAATGTATTGCAGTGCAGAAAGTCTGCACCACAATAATTAACATGGCCGCCAACCTATTAGATAAAGGCCGCTGATGTCAGTGCACACGTCGCAGGCAGCACATGACTGCCCCGTCGTTTTAAAATGGGGATAGAAGTGTACTGTTTAGGGATATAACATCCCAATTCTTCTGATCGGTGCAGACCTATGCAATCAATAATTTATCACCAATCCTGTGGAGCCGATGGATCGGTGTGGTTTAACCAAAGAAACCCCTTTAATGTAAACTACCGTAATTGTACATCCCAGTTATTGTGGTTCACAGTAAATGTGCAGGAGCCGCCTGTGTTCTACAGTCAACGCTCCACTATATCGGGGGATAACGGCTAACAAGTATTTGCATGTAGCTGTAGGGTGGGCCCCTTGGGTTCATTCATCCTGTGGGCCTTGGACACCCCAGTCTGACGCTAAGTGGAGTGGTGCAACCCTATAAGCAGTACATTGATCCCGTTAAAATCCGTATGTGGTGGATGTAATGGATAGATAAGATGGCTCCTCCAGCATTATGGCTACAAAGGTTCCTAGATTGGATATTTCAAAATTGCTCTTATAAAGCTGCAGACATCCCCATTACCAACTTACACACTTAAGTGATTTTATAGGAAAGTGTTGCGAGGAGCTGCTCAGCCTAGCTGTCATTATGGAAACACTTACTGGTTATAGCAGATTTTTGGCTGTAATCTGACTTATCAGACCGTATGCTGTATTTTCAGATGTTAGAACTTGCCTCATGTCCATGTTCCAGCAGCCGCTGATGGGCTGAAATATTAGATATATTGATGCTGACTCCCTTAAACTGACACTTTTTTTTTCTTAGTCCAAAATCTCATCCGGACCACACTATGGCGGATTTTGTGAATTGCAGAGTCCGCCTCACAGTTGCTCGTCTTTGTTATTAACAGAGCTTTCCTGAGAGCGCTTCATTGTCTCGTTACAACGTACAAAGGAGCGAGATTGTCAGAGCGACGCCTGTGAATGAGAAGTGAAGGCCATGTCAGCAGCACGTCTGTAATGAACTTCTGAATCACTTAAGCACATCATTTCTTATGCAGCGACTACTAGTAACACGACAGGAACAATCCCAGTGTTATTTTTCTCCTATAAATGTTGCTGTCACTTCTGCTTAGCCGCTTCATTACATGGCTCACAAAGTACATTTTCTATCCCTTTGATATGCAATGGGGTTTTTTTTTCCAAGTTGTCAAGAAATGCTCAATTACTTTATACTAGCTTTTATACAAAGACATGTTTTCTATTAGATTGTTGTTTCTGTCTGTTGAATCAACAGTAAGCCGGGAATTTTGATCGCCCAGTGCGGTAATGTAACAAAACTGTGCTCTGATTCTAGAGGATCGGACAGTAGGGAACCTGTCACATTGTACATTGTATATGTAATTACGGTCCTCTACAATATATTTATATACTTTATGGAAAAGGTTCAGAGCAACTTGTATTTTATTCAGTGAAATCCCTGGTGATTGTGTGCGTAGGAGTCCGGTGGGCTAGTGATTGACAGCTATTTCAGCATGCACATTCATACAGGGAAAACTGCCACTCACTGAGTAGGACTGCCTTCCAGACTTGTGTGTTCTCCTCGTGTTTGTGTGGGTTTCCTCCCACACTCCAAAGGCATACTGATAGGGAACTTAAATTGTGAGCCCTAATGGGGACAGTGGTGTCTGTAAAGCGCTGTGGAATAAAAAGACACTGTATAAGCAAAGCATAATAATAATGAATACAAGGACAAGGGATTTCAATGAATGAAATACAAGTTTTACTGTAACTTTTTCCTCCAAAAAATGTATATTAAAATGATCAGCTCTTCCTGCTCCATAAGATCCTGCCTGCAGATCAGATACCATTTTCAACGTGACAGATTCCCTTTAGACCTCAATGGGAATTGTCACCCCATTTTAACATTTTGAGCTGCTAATATGGTCAAGCAGGTTGAGTACAGCTGAAACTAGTGATATCTGTATGCCTCCTGGATGATGCCTTGTTCAATAATCCTCTCTTCTCCCTTTGTTAATTGGATCGTCCAGGCTATGGTGCACACGCTGGCCGGAAGATAAGACTGCCCCTCTCTCCTCTTCTGATTAGTACTCCTAGTGCAACGTATTGCATGCGTCACGCCGTAATGATGTTGCACCGGGCCTTCAAAATCAGAAGAGCCGTGGGGCAGGTATCGCAAGGTTTGCTTGACTTTGGTATGGCCGCCATGGACTACCAGTGTGGCCTCTGGACCAATGTTCTAAAAATCTTTTACTTGAACTTGAATGCCAATGCATAGGCAGAAGAGGTTGGTTTTGCTATTGAAATGACCAGTTAGCTAGTCCACGTCACACTTGACCACTGATGACATGCTAACACCGGAAACGTTCTCTTTTATTGAGCAAAAGCCAGACGTTGAGCTGCGAGAACCACCAGGAAACAATGATATCTGAACACTGAGGCACCTTTAAAAACTTAAGTACATTTTTTTTTTAACTGGACATGTTCTTTAATGCAATGTGTGTCTAATGCATTACTTTAAAGGGCATTTCCTTTCTTTTTTAAACTTCTAATGTATCATCATTACACCACTTTTGGCTGTCTGAAAGCTGAAAATCGCCAATAACAAGAATGATGGGTCAGATGAAGATTTATGGAAGCTGCACCACCATTACCATTAGTGCTAAAAGCCTGAAAGTCTCTTGTGCAAACTTAAACAACTTTTGAGTTTCGAGAGGTTTTCCAATTAAATGTATCACCTATCCACAGTGTAGATGGTTGATTGCTTTGGGTCTGATCGCTGGGTCCCACAGAATGTGGCTCCCAAAATCCAATGTAGGTGGAGCCATGGATGCTTGACCACCACTCTCTCTATTCACTGCTCTTGGACTGATGACACGACTCCCATATATCCACAGCCTTAGCATTCAGAGACTCTGTATTAGCGTAATGCTCATACATTGGTCATTTATTTTCAGGCAGTAAAAAGAAACTGCAGTAGAGTTTGTTGATCTGATTTGGCCACACGAGAAATACTGATATTTGATTTATCCAAGTCCAAAATGAGATATGCTCTTCAAAATACTACGTAGATAAAGTGAAGTTTTGGAAACAACCCCATATCAGCCCAAAGCTAAAATTTCATAAGGTCTGTATTTCCACTTTACTTTGGCATTACTCCTGATTTTTTGACGTTCTTGGATTATAAAAGAATGAAATATCTATTTATTTTGCATGCAAGTGTCTTACGCTTATCTCATCAATCTGGTTTGAAGCTTGAAAGGATCATTTTGACGCCTTGTGACCCAATCTTCATTGTCTGAATTGTTTTTATTAAGCTGTAAGATGATACGGGATCGTTTTTATTAAGCTGTGAGATGATACGGGTTGGATGTGGGGGAAAAAGTGATGTTGTCCAATGGACCCTTTCACTAGCATGACTACTGGGAGGTGAGGTCAAGTTTTCTCTTGGGTGTAGAGTAGTCTAAGGGCCCCGTCACACATAACGACTCACCAGCGATCCCGACAACGATATCAACGTGTCAGGATCGCTGGTAAGTCGCTATGTGATCGCTGGTGAGCTGTCAAACAGACAGCTTCACCAGCGATAAGCACAGCGACGCCGAGCTCGCGGCGCTGCTGTGTTCGTTACCAGCGCACTGATGCAGGGAGCTGGTAACTAACCTACACATCGGGTATCCAAGGGACGTGCGTCCCTTGGATACTCGATGTGTACGTCAGTTACCAGCTGATCACTGGTCTCCCGCCTGTCACACGCAGCGATGCGTGCTTGCCAGCGGGAGATCAGCAACCAAAGAAAAGTCCTGGCCTTTCCTGCAACGATCAACGATACCGGCAGGGGGGGCCGGTCGCTGATCGCTGTCACACGCAGCGATCTCGCTGGTGAGATCGCTGTTGTGTCACAAAACTTGTGACTCAGCAGCGATCTCGCTAGCGAGATCGCTATGTGTGACGAGGCCCTAAGGGTAGGTGTTTTCGTTAGCCTGATGTGGAACTTGCAGAGTTATATGCTGTAATAGCTTGTTTCTTGAGTCTTTCAAATTATTTGTGACAGAATTATCTGATTGTATCTTTGGCCAAATAGCTATTTTTTCTTTTCCAATGCAGTATTATAGTATTTGTTAGCTGTCTGAATTATCGCTGCAGTATAACTCGGCCATTGGCTTCTTTGTTTTATTATAATTTTAAGAAACCTCATTCAACGTGTACTCAAGTTGGGTTTGTTGCCTATAAAGTCAGGTTATCAGGCAGTGGATTTAGAATTGATGAAGGTCAAGGGGGTAACATCTATCCACTAGGCCTAGTAGTTGTAACCTACCATGTCATAGGTTGGAATTGTCCTTTATTGCCCGGTCTTTTGTAAAGTGGTGATATTAGACCAGCTAACATGTGAAGGCCATTTTCTACGATTTGTTTCACTCTTTAACCATTTGGTTTCATATGCTCGCCAAATCATGTAATCTACTATATTACATACAGTATAAGTCTGATAACTATTTGTCATGGGTGGGCATGGAGTGACTGTAAATCATGCCAAGTCTCCAGAACTCCAGCTTGGATCCACCTGGTGGCTTCTGGAAATTTCTAATAAAGAGAACTTGTCAGATCTCTCAACGTGTCTGTTTTAGTAAATAATTTATTTCCCTATAATCTCATAATTCTGGAACATTCTTCTCATTCGCTCTAAAAATGTATATATAACAAGACAACTGGGCATTACGGTTTCCCCCTTGTGAGAAGGGGAAATACCTACAAAGTCTGGTTCTTTCAGCTAGGAGTAAAAAGCAACGGAGTCTGTGGGGAACATCCACAACTATTAGTATCCAGTTGTTAGTTTATTCGTACATTTCCTGGAGGTATAGTGTAATGTGGAGTTGTAAGAAAAGATGCTCCAGAGTAATGTCTTATCAAGTGGCTACAATCTCTATTCATTTGCTGGGTGATAGGTTTCATCTACCTCTTCTGCTATGGCTCCTGTGTTCTGCTGTGGCCCTGCTGGATTGGCTCACTAGTCTCCTGCTTTGGCTGCTGAAGTGTCTGGTTGCTCAGGCACTTACCACCTGAAGTTGAAACCAATTTAGGTGGCCAATTTAAAAGGGAATCGTCCTGTTATGCCCTACCTGCTGATGTAAGGATGTTTTAAAACAGACATAAGGAGAACTGACCGGTTTTATGCCATGATCTCAAATACAGCAATTCTCTCTTCGGATAATTGCTTAGTTTCCCTGCAGCAGCGCAGGCGAAATGAAATGCTGCATGGTTGTCTTGAAATAAACAGGATATCACATATATAATATATACACATTACACATTACATACATACCTTCATACATACATATTAGACACATGAACACACGCATGTGTATGTACAGTTAAACCTGAAGTTTACATACGCTATATAAAAAGATGCATATCCATGTTTTTAACTGACATGAAATCAGAATAAACCTTTCCTGTTTTGGGTCAGTTAGGATTACCATAATTAAATATTTTCCAAATGCCAGAATGATGAGAGAGAGAGAGAGAATGTTTAAAGGCATTTTTATTACTTACTACAAAGTCAAAAGTTTGCATACATTTCATTAGTATTTGGTACCATTGCCCTTAAACTGAATGACTTGGGTCAAACGTTTGTGATTTCCTTCCACAAGCTTCTCACAATAGTTGGTCGGAATTTGGGCTCCTTCCTCCTGACAAAACTGGTTTAACTGATCCAGGTTTGTAGGTTGCCTTGCTCGCACCTGCCTTTTCAGCTTTGCCCATAAATTTTCAATAGGATTGAGATTAGGACTTTATGATGGCCTCTCCAAAACATTGACTTTGTTATCCATAAGCCACTTTGTTACCATTTTGGCAGTATGCTTCGGGCAATTGTCCTTTTGGAAGACCAATTTCCGCCCAAGCTTTAATTTCCTGGCTGATGTCTTGAGTATTGCCACATAATCTTCATTTCTCATGATGTCCTCTATTTTGTCAAGTGCACATGATGTTGCCATCCCTGTGTTTCACAGTTGGGATGGTGTTCGTAGGCCTCCAAGCTTCTCTCCCTTTTTCCTCCAAACGTAACGATGGTCATTTTGCCCCAAAAGTTCAATTTTAGCTTCATCAGACCACAGGACATTTCTCAAAAAATTAAACTTTTTGTTCCTTTGTGCATTTCCATACATTAATCTGGCTTTTTTATGTTTCTTTTGGTGTAATGGTTTGTTCCTGGCAGAGTGGCCTTTCAGCCCATGTTGTTACAATACTCATTTCACTGTGGATATTGACACACTCTTACTAGCCTTCACCACCATCTTCAGAAGGTCTTTTGCTTTTGTCCTTGTGTTGATATGCTCGTGTCAGACCAAAGCACATTCATCTCTGGGACAACAGAACCCATCTCCTTCCTGAGCGATATGATGGCTGGACAGCTGGACACTCCCATTTTGTTTTTCCTGATATCTTGGCTGATTTCTTGAGCCTTTCCCATGATGCTACGCAAAGAAGCAGTGTGTTTCAGGTGTGTCTTAAAATACATCCACAGGTGTCTCCAATTATCTCAGGTTTTTTGGCAACATTTATCAGAAGCTTCCAAACCCATGACATCATCATATGGGCGGTCCAGAATTGTATAAAGGCATAGTAATCTTAGTGTATGTAAATTTTTGACTTTGCAGTAAGTAATAAAAATTCCTTAACATTCTCTCTCTCATTATTTGGGCATTTGGCAAATATTAATAACTAGCTGAAGAGCCCGGCGTTGCCTGGGCATAGCAACCAACTGTGGTTAGTTATAACAAATTATAATGATTATATTGCACGTAAAAACCTTGCATCTAATCCTATCCTGTGTGATACTGACTGCTGAGCCATGTATCTAATCCTATCCTGTGTGATACTGACTGCAGAGCCGTGTGTCTAATCCTCTCCTGTGTGATACTGACTGCAGAGCCGTGTATCTAATCCTATCCTGTGTGATACTGACTGCTGAGCCGTGTATCTAATACCATACTGTGTGATACTGGGCTCCCCCTGCAGTCTGTGTCAGAGGGTGGTCTGTGTTGGCACAGTAATAAATTGTGTTATTTCCAGCTTTAGAGAAGGACGATAACACCATAGAAATGATAAGAATAATAGGCCTCAGTTACCACAAGAAAACTGTTGCTGATAGCAACCAATCACAGCTCATTTTTCATCTTTTAAACAGCTCTGGGACAGCGTGGCGAGTTTTGAGTGGCGACTTTTGTGTTTCGACTTTTATGTGGCGAGGTTGGTGTGTGTGTGGTGAAATGTGTGCTGAGGGTGGTATATGTGTTGAAGCGCATTTTGTGTGTGTTCATATCCCCGTGTGTGGTGAGTATCCCATGTCAGGGCCCCACCTTAGCAACTGTACGGTATATACTGTTTGGCGCTATCGCTCTCATTCTTTAAGTCCCCCTTGTTCACATCTGGCAGCTGTCAATTTGCCTCCAACACTTTTCCTTTCACTTTTTCCCCATTATGTAGATAGGGGCAAAATTGTTTGGTGACTTGGAATGCGCGGGGTTAAAATTTCGCCTCACAACATAGCCTATGACGCTCTCGGGGTCCAGACGTGTGACTGCAAAATTTTGTGACTGTAGCTGCGACGGTGCGGATGCCAATCCCGGACATTCACACACACACACACACATTGAGCTTTCTATATTAGATTATGGTAATCCTAATTAACCTAAAGGTACTGTCACACTTAGCGATGTACTAGCGATCCCGACCAGCGATATGACGCGGTCAGGATCGCTGGTACATCGCTAAGTGGTCGCTAGTGAGCTGCCACACAGGCAGATCTCACCAGCGACATCGCTGGGGACGGGGGTCGTTGCTTACCTGTCACACTAGGCGATCCTGTGTCCTCCCGCCCGGCTCCACGCTCGTCTCTCCACAGGAAGCGCCGCAGGAAGTGGACAGCGAGAAGCGGTCCTGAACGTTCTCGCGCGATCAGCGATAACCAGCGGGGGAGCGGGTCGTAGGTAAGTATCAGACACAGCGATATCGCTAGCAATATCGCTATAACGTCACTAGTTATAGCGATATTGCTAGCGATATCTCTTAGTGTGACATGCCCTTAAAACTGGAAATGTTTATTCTGGTTTCATATCAGATATGGAGAAAAACATGCGTGCGTATCTTTTTGTATAGTGTATGTAAACATCTTGTTTCAACTGTATGTACACGTGTGTATGTAGAAAAAATAGATTGGACGCAGCCCTTCAATAGAAATCAATGAATGAAGTGGACTTTTAATACACAGATACATTATATGCGATGTTTCAGTTAGTTATTTGAAGCGTTTCTCTCAAATGAGGGGCTGAAACATTGTATTATATATCTGTGTGTATAAAATCCACTTTTTTCATTGGTTTCCAGTCGAATGCTGCTTCCAGTCTATTTTTTCTATATTTTTAGGCTTCTTGGCTGGCTGCTTGAGGAAGTATTGAACCAACAACATTTAGAAATGTGCTACTATTTTTCCTTGTTATATATGTACAGTGGCTTGCGAAAGTACCGTATTTTTTGCTTTATAAGACGCACCTGATTATAAGACGCACCCCCAAATTTGATGACGAAAAAGAGAAAAAATTTTTTTTATGTTAAATGAAGGTGTGTCTTATAATGCCAGTGTCCGTCTTTCAAATCATATATATGTCCATCATCCTGGTATCTATATAACCCCCAACCTGGCACATGGCCCCCCCCTGTGCTGCTGGTACATTGGCACATTGCCCCCTTGTGCTGGCACATAGCCCCTCCCATCCTATCCTGGATATGGCCCCTCCGGTCACTATATTCCCCCCTGCTGGCAGGCACATGGCCCCCCTCTCTCTATATGTCCCTCTGCTGGCAAGCACATGGCTCCCATCACTATATTCCCCCCTGCTGGCACACATGGCCCCTATCACTATATTCCCCCCTGCTGACACACATGGCCCCCCTGTTTCTATATTCCCCCCTGCTGGCACACATGGCCCCTATCACTATATTCCCCCCTGCTGGCACACATGGCCCCTATCACTATATTCCCCCCTGCTGACACACATGGCCCCCCTGTTTCTATATTCCCCCCTGCTGGCACACAAGGCCCCTATCACTATATTCCCCCCTGCTGACACACATGGCCCCCCTGTATCTGTATTCCCCCCTTCTGGCACACATGGCCCCCCTGTATCTATATTCCCCCCTGCTGGCACACATTGCCCCCCTGTCACTATATTCCCCCTGCTGGCAAGCACATGATAAAATAATAAACACTTAACTCACTTTCCGATGATGGCTCGGTGCTCCCAGCTCCCCCGTGACTCTTCCTGTGTCTGTGCTGACATCCTCACCAGACTACATTCATCCTTTCGCTATTGCCATTTCCCCTCTGCGAGGGCGCACGGCAGGAGATGCTCATACAGGCACTTCATCATAGCTTCAGGACCTTCCGTCACATGACCACAGTGCACACTGGGCGTCACATGACCGCAGGTCCAAGTGGTCACGTGACGGAAGGTCCTGAAGACACACGGGGGAGCTGGGAGCACGGAGCCATCATCCGAAGGTGAATATAGTGACTATAGTGATGGGGCGGGGGGGGGGATATCCATGATGGGGGGGGGGAGAGAGTGCAGGCACATGCAATATGTGCCGCTCCTCTGTCTACCAACTTGGCGCGGCTTCAGCACCGAGGTGATGGACAGTGGGTGCAGTGAATATCACATGAGGCTAATGAGCGGGAGCACGGGACCTCCCGCTGTCTCTGCAGTCCGCAGACAGCCCACCCAAGCCCCCTGACATCACTCCAGAGCTGCCCCCCTCCTCTACAGCACACAGATTCGGATTATAAGACGCACCCCCCCCCCCCCCACACACACACACTTTCCTCCAAAATTTGGAGGGAAAAAAGTGCTTCTTATAATCTGAAAAATACAGTATTTACCCCATTTTGCATTTTTCAGGTTTTGCTACCTCATAACCTAGAATTTTACAGTTTTTGTGTTTTTTTTGAGGGCTTGCATCAGTTCAGGTAAAAAACATGCCTACAACTGTGAACATTTGGTTTTCTTTTTTTTTTTTTTGTGAAACAACAAATCACTGTGGTTGCAGTGATGAGCTATGTTGTTTTGACGCCAAACATAGCATTTACCTTGGTGGTCAAAAGGTTTAATTTTGGTCTCATCTGACCACAGAACCTTCCTCCATGCATTTGGGGTGTCTCCCACATGTCTTGTGGCAAACTCAAAACAAGTCTTACAATTTTTGTGTGTAAGTAAAGCTTTTTTACTGCTCACTCTTCCATAAAGGCCACCTCTATGGAGTGTATGGTTTATTGTGGTCATATGGAGAGATCCTTCTGTCTGCTTGGGAACTCTGCAGCTCCTTCAGGGCTACCTTTTGTCTGTGCTGCCTCTCTCATTAATGCCCTTACCTGGCAGGTTTGTTGTGGTACCAAGATCTTTCCATTTGATGATCTTGGATTTGATGGGGGTCATCAGAGATTGGGAGATATGTTTATATAATTATTTATATTTGTATTATTATTTTTTTTATAACCCAACCCTGACTTGTACGTCTCAACAACTTTGTCCTTGACTTCAAGGTGGTAGTTGGTTAGTGGGTTAGTGTTGCCTCTTGCTTAATGCTTTTGGAGCCAGGAGGGGTGGGAGCGAGATATTGGACATATTGAGGACGATTTATGGTCAGAAGTATTAGAAAGAGTTCCCGGACTGTCGCTGGGAGAAGCCCACCATTTGTCACATTTATATGTAATTCATCACGTTTATCGCACTCCCAAGTTTTTGTTCGATATTGGAGTTAGGCACGATCCTCTTTGTCCAAGGTGTCGAACAAACACAGCCACCCTACTGCCATGTTATGGTCGTGTCCAAATCTTGAAGCGTTCTGGAGTGGAGTAATAGGGATAATTAATAGAGTATATTCGGTTGAGCTGAGCAGAACCCCCATTGTATGTATCCTAGGAAATATAGAAGACTTGCCAACAGAAGAGGTTGGGACGTTACCTGTATCTAGAATGCGTTTTATGGCCAGAAAATTAGTAGCCCAATATTGGATCTCCCACCAAACCCCCTCAATTGCAGAATATGTATTCAAAATTAACTGGCTAGTTAATTTGGAAAGAGATATATATCGCAAGAGAGATTCTGTTTCCAAATTTGAAAAAATATGGGCATGTTGGATTGATCATTCTGGTCTTGCGTCGAGAGAGCTGACCAGGTTCAGGTTGGGTCTATCTTAATACGAAGATATAAAGTTGGAACAAGATTTGACTCTGACAGAGATTATTAAATGATAATTTGATTTGGCTTACAATAAGGAGACTTCAGATATGTAGCTCTTTAACTGAGACTTATATTAACCTGTTATCTTCCTTTGTACTATTGTAACAATTTTGGGAGCGGCACTATATGTAATCAGCTATACCATTTTACCATTAAAATATTGTTTGCATTGGGGTTGTAAACTGGGGGGAAGGGGAGAGCGGGGTTAGAGGTGTATGTACCTCTATTGCGGGTTGTTGTTTTCTTCTTTGTTTTTCCTTTTTGTATTGAAAATTTCAATAAAAATTACTTTAATTTAAAAAAAAAAATGTGGTAATTGTTCCAGAACACGGGTCATTCTTTGCAGGCGATCTCCACTATGTCTTAAAAAAGGGGAAGCATATATGGGCTGGTTCTATAACCATACCGGAAGCATGTAACCTTTACAATGTACAGTGTGAACACATTCATACCTGTTTCTTTAGATTTTTGACTACAATTTTTCTTTGAGACAAATGGTCATGACAATCCTATAAGCGTTAGCACCTGAGCGTGCCGGATTATCAGCCATGCTCCCACTTACTCGGTAAGGACCTCACATCTGGAGAGCTGTACGATTAAGAGTTGGAATAACAAAAAGATCATTAACGTCCTACCCAGAAATATACTGTCAGACCGCTGTCTGGTTTCACTCCCAACATCTGGCACAGTATGAATTTGGAAGGGACACAAACTCCAATTAATTCCGCAATGTGTGTGTTTTTTTAAGACCGTTTTCCAGGTTGTATTAAATATAAAATGGTTGCATATATGGGATTGTATAGTGAGCTCCTATGTCACATTTATGTCTTTTCTTCTACTTTCATGCTGTTTGATCATTCTCCTAAATAAATGCGGCGTAGATCTAGTCCGGAGACTTCATATATTTACTATGTGGGGAAGCAACTTTAATTTGACACAGACCAGTCATGTTGAGTGTTTTCACAGCATGCTTACATTACAGCCCAGCTGTTCAACTACTACAGTAAAAAGATGGCTATCTGATTATCAGTGCACATGCGAGGAAAACGTGCCTTCCCCCCATTAACATCCAGTGTTACAGACAAGTTCCATCTGATTGTCTCCCCACAATATGGCAGTGCATCTCCAGCTGTTGTGGAAGCACCGCTCCAAGCATGTGCTGCTACATCCGAGGACTCGCGCTTGTTTTCTCCTACGTAGGGGATGGCCATACAACATTTTTATGTGCTGGAGACATTTAATATTCAAATCCTCAGGCGGTTACGGTATTTATCTCGCTTTGTAAGCTAAACCAGCCTTCCTGCCTGACTGACAGCTGCAGCTTATACTGAGCAGTGTGAGATCTCAGAAGCAGCAGGGAGGAGGGACACTGAGGAGCTGTCAAGCTAGATGGGTAGAAATTGCATGTCATAAAGGATTATACAACCATTCTAATAAAGATGCTGTATTCATTTTAAAAACCCATATGAGGAGTGAGATTTATTTAATAATGTATGCAGTTTGTATTGTGAAATCCGGTGACCCTTTGCTTTAACTACATGGTGAAGGAGACAGACATGAGCTATTCTAATTCCGCTTTGCTGTATTCTGTTTGCAAGTAGAGATGGAATTGTATAGGAAACATTTTAAAGACCTCTGTTTATGGAGCAGTAGCATAAACTTTCTCTTAGTTTCCATTTTTAATGTAGGGGTTTGTCCAAACAGGACTGAAATTCAGCTGTGGAAAATCTATAGCTGCAAAAAAACCCACACCAAATCATGTGATTTTTTTTTTTTTTTTTTTTTTTTTCGTTTGCAAAGGGTGAAATCCGCTCTTAAAATTTGTGGAATAAATTGACATGCTGGGGATTGAACCATGGACATCTAAGCTGAAGGTTGATTTGGCCTAATCAGATTTAGCAAAATCTCATCCACAATACTGCTATTGTAATAAATATACACTTTTTCTATCTAAATAAGTGCGGAGAATCCATCTCGATGTGAGCATACCCTAATAGTTGGGAAATGGGTAAATTCATATGGTCCATGATATGTTTTCTTGTTCATGGACAGCGTCTGATGTCGCCACTCTGCTCATTCATGTGAAAGTAGCTGGACTGCTCATACCGTCACACTCCATACACAATAGTGGCAATACTTATATAGGAAAGCGGCTATATTTTATAAATTTAATAAAATACTAGCTGAAGTGCCCGGCGCTGCCCGGGCATAGTAGCGAACTACGGATAGTTATAGCAAATTATAATGATAAAATATATATATATATATATATATATATATATATATATATATATATATATATAGAGAGAGAGAGAGAGAGAGATGAGTGTATAGCCCCGCCCACTCCGCATAGCCACATTCACTATAATATCCTACATCATCCCATCAACCAGAGCCACCTGACTACTAATATCCCACATCATTCCCTTAAAGCCACCGGACTACTACCCCTAATATCCCACATCATCCCGTCACATCCGCCGGACTTCTACCCCTAATATCTCACATCATCCTGTCAGCCAGAACCACTGGACAACTACCAGTAATATCCCACATCATCCCGTCAGCCTGGGGTCAGAACCAGAGCGCTGAGTGGATTTGCCTTGACTTGCATACCAATGATCCCTTTAATAGAACCCTGGGGTCAGAATCAGGCGCTGAGGGATTTGCCCTAACTTCCGTACAGGAGATCCCTTTAAGAGAGCCTTGGGTCAGAACCAGAACGCTGAGTGGAATTGCTCTAACTTCCATACCGGGAATCCTTTAACCCCTTACCTACAATTGACGTAATATTCCGTCCATGTGACCCTGGACCTAATTACCAAGGACGGAATATTACGTCACCGCGATCAGCGGCGCCCACGTGGTGAGCGCCGCTGATCGCGGCCGAGTGTCAGCTAATTATCATAGCTGACACCCGGCACAATGTGTCAGGGGCGGTCACGGACCACCCCCGACACGTTAACCCCTTGCACACCGCGATCAAACACGATCGCGGTGTACCGGGGGTTAAAGGGAAGCAACGGCATGGAGGGGGCTCCCTCCGTGCTTCCCTGAGCCCCCCACGGCAGCGCAATGTGCAGCGCTGCTGCGGGGGACTCCTTTCCTGCAGATCCCCGGATCCAATATGGCGACGGGGACCTCCGGGGGCCTGCAGGAAGCTGGCTTCCTCAGTGCCTGCAAAGCGCAGGCATGAGGAAGCCTGTGCAGTGCCTGTGACAGATCGCTGATCTGTCACAGTGATCTGTGATGTGGCAGATCAGCGATCTGTCACAGGACAGTTATGTCCCCCCTGGGACATTGTAATAAAGTAAAAAAAAAAAAAAAAAAGTGTAAAATTTTTTTTACAAAAATCGCTAAATAGATTTAAAAAAAAAAAAAAAAATCCCCAATAAATTCATTTTTTGGAAATAAAAAAAAAACAAACAATAAAAGTACACATATTTGGTATCGCCGCGTCCGTAACGACCCGCCCTATAAAACTGTCCCAATAGTTAACCCCTTAAGCGAACCCCTTAAAAAATAAAAATAAAAAACAAAGCAAAAAATAATGATTTATTATCATACCGCCGAACAAAAAGTGCAATAACACGCGATCAAAAAGACGCATATAAATATCCATGGTACCGCTGAAAACGTCATCTTGTCCCGCAAAAAACGAGCCACCATACAGCATCATCAGCGAAAAAATAAAAAAGTTATAGCTCGCAGAATAAAGTGATGCAAAAATAATTATTTTTTATATAAAATTGTTTTCATTGCATAAAAGCGCCAAAACATAAAAAAACGACCTAAATGAGGTATTGCTGTAACCGTACTGACCCGAAGAATAAAACAGCCTTATAAATTTTACCGCACCCAGAACGGCGTAAACGCACCACCCAAAAGAAATTCATGAAACGCTGGTTTTTGTAAATTCTGCTTCCCAAAAAACGAAATAAAAAGCGATCAAAAAATGTCACATGCCTGAACATGATACCAATAAAAGCGTCAACTCGTCCCGCAAAAAATAAGACCTCACATGACTCGGTGGGTCAAAATATGGAAAAATTATAGCTCTCAATATGTGGTGATGCAAGAACTATTTTTACAATAAAAAGCGTCTTTTAGCGTGTGACAGCTGCCAAACATAAAAAGCGCCATAAATAGTAAATCAAACCCCCTCGTTATCACCCCCTTAGTTAGGGAAAAATAATAAAATTAAAAAAATGTATTTATTTCCATTTTCCCATTAGGGTTAGGGTTAGAATTGGGGGTTTCCACTATTTGTGCACATCAGGTGCTCTCCAAACGCAACATGGCGTCTGATCTCAATTCCAGACAATTCTGCTTTGAAAAAGTCAAATGGTGCTCCTTCCCTTCCAAGCTTTGCCATTCACCCAAACAGTGTTTTACCCCCTCATATGGGGTATCAGCCTACTCAGGACAATTTGCAAAACAACTTTTGGGGTCCTATTTCTCCTGTTGCCCTTAGGAAAATAAACATTTGGGGGCAAAAATATCATTTTTGTGGAAAAAAAATATTTTTTTATTTTCACGCCTGGGCGTTATAAACTTCTGTGAAGCTCTTGGGGGTTCAAAGTTCTCACCACACATCTAGATAAGTTCCTTAGAGGGTCTAGTTTCCAAAATGGTGTCATTTGTGGGGGGTTTCCACTGTTTTGGTACATCAGGGGTTTTCCAATCGCGACATGATGTCCGATCTCAATTCCAGCCAAAAACGTCAAATGGCGCTGCTTCCCTTCCGAGCTCTGCCATGCGCCCAAATAGTGGTTTACCCCCACATGTTGGGTATCAGCGTACTCAGGACAAATTGCACAATAACTTTTGGGGTCCTGTTACCCTTGGGAACATAAAAATTGGGGTGAAAAGATCATTTTTGTTGAAAAAATGATTTTTTAATTGTACCGCTGTACGTTATGAACTTCTGTAAAGCCCTTGTGGGTTCAAAGTTCTCACCACATATCTAGATAAGTTCCTTGGGGGGTCTAGCTTCCAAAATGGGGTCAATTGTAGGGGGTTTCCACTGTTTAGGTACATCAGGGACTCTCCAAATGTGACATGGCGTCCGATCTGAATTCCAGCCAATTTTGCATTGAAAAAGTCAAACGGCGCTCCTTCCATTCTGAGCTCTGCCATGCGCCGAAACAGTATCAGGTATCAGCGTACTCAGGACAAATTGCACAATAACTTTTGCAGTCCAATTTCTCCTGTTACCCTTGGTAAAATAAAAAAAATTGAACATGAAGTATTTTTTTTGTGAAAAAAAGTTAGATGTTCATATTTTTTTTTAAATATTCAAAAAAATTCCTGTGACGCACCTAAAGGGTTAATAAACTTCTTGAATGTGGTTTTGAGCACCTTAAGGGGTGCAGTTTTTAGAATGGTGTCACTTTGGGTATTTTCTATCCTATAGACCCCTCAAAGTGGCTTCAAATGTGATGTGGTCCTAAAAATAAAATGGTGTTGTAGAAATGAGAAATCGCTGGTCAACTTTTAACCCTTATAACTTCCTAACAAAAAAAAATTTTGGTTCCAAAATTGTGCTGATGTAAAGTAAACATGTGGGAAATGTTAGTTATCAAGTTTTTTGTGTGCCGTATCTCTGTGATTTAAGGACATAAAAATTAAAAGTTGGAAAATTGCGAAATTTTCAAAATTTTCGCCAAATTTCCGTTTTTCTCACAAATAAACGCAAATTATATGAATGAAATTTTACCACTAACATGAAGTACAATATGTCACGAGAAAACAATGTCAGAATCACCGTGATCCATGGAAGCGTTTCAGAGTTATTACCTCATAAAGGGACAGTGGTCAGAATTGTAAAAATTGGCCCGGAAGTTAACGTGCAAACCACCCTTGGTAGTGAAGGGGTTAAGAGAGGCCTGGGGTCAGAACCAAAGCACTGGATGGATTTGCCCTGCCTTCCATACCGGAGATCCCTGGGGACAGACAATGGCTGGGAGCTTATGTTCCTGGGGATGCTAGATTTCTCCCACCATGTCAGTGTCTGCTGAGGTGTTGTCAAGTGGGAAAACTTGCTCATAGCAACCAATTACTGCTCAGCTACTTTTAACCAGCTCTGGAGAAATGAGAGATGCTTAGTGATTGGTTGCAAGGAAAACTGTTGTTCATAGCAACCAATCACAGCTCAGCTTCTTTTGAACAGCTCTGGTGAAATGAAAGATTCTTTGGTGATTGGTTGGTGATACACCCATACATACATTCATTTTTATATACAGTATAGAGATCTTTAGATTGTAGATTGAAGGAATTAGGTGCAAATGCAATTTATTTTAAAAATGTGTGCAATTTTTTTTTCTCGGTTATATAAACCCTGACAAACACACAAAAGCCGTATGTGGCATTATAAACGTGTGTTTGTCAATGTGCCACCTTTGCCAAATGATCATGTTCACACTGAGTACGAAATCTGGAACAAATGGAAGATATTTTCTATGTTCCTCTGGCATCTGGATAAACACGAATGTGAGCGTTATGCATTTTATGCTTGTGAAGTCATCAATACAAAACAATAGTCTCGGTTTATTTAGATGGAGACGCGGATGTGCAAAATTTCCTTTGATTCATTTGCTCTTTAATTAAAATAAATATTGCTTTTTTTTCTATTTTTTTTATTTTTATTTAAGTCAAAGGAAATAAATCTTTGTCCTACTTGGACTTTGGGAATATTGGTATTGACTTACTGCAGCCTTTTTTTTTTTCTCTCCCTTTTTAATCATTCTTTTTTTAATAGGAGTGTACACATCTGTCTTCATACCCAGCAGCTTTTCTGGCCCAAAACAAGTCCTTTGTGAGTTTCCCCAACTGAGCTCAACAGGATCTCAGTCAGCTGCGAGATTTATGTCATCTTTTTCAGTCCTGAGAACTGTTCCTCCAGCCTCATACATCTGGACTTCATTTGGAATACATTAAGTGTACTAAAAAGCACATTTTGGTAAAGATCTTTATAGATGATTATTTGAAAGAAATGAAGGAAATGGAGATTGTTTCACGTGAAGGTTGGTGATGACATTTTTCAGGGGTTTTTTTCTTTCCAGAAAGAATCTCTTCTTCAGGCATCGCAAGATCAAAAAACATTTCTGAATAGTCAACTGTTGCTAGGTGTCCGGCGAATTTCACCACCATATATCTTGTTAATGTTTGTTGAGAGTTTCTTTCATGCGGCCAGGTGCTTCATGATCCCACTTTATTAGGTCGACTTAACGTGTTGATAATCATCACAACGGCTCAATAATTGTGAGGGCAAATAATGAGAAGTTGATGGATTTAGCGTCGGACTGGAGCACCAGTGGGCCCACCAGTGAAAATCATTCTTGGAGCCCCTATGTAGCTACATAGAAATAACTACAAGACCACCAATTGTGTGGTATAACACGCTAATATCAGGGTATAATATAAGGTAGTACACGTCTTAATTATTTATCAGGGGTTGGGGTAGCACCCTCATAGAATATAATGTAGCCTCCCTCATAAAATAATGTAGCCCCCATCATAGAATATAATGCAGCCCCCTCTCATAGAATATAATGCAGCCCCCTCTCATAGAATATAATGCAGCCCCCCATAGAGTATACTGTAGCCCTCAAGAATATAATGAAGTCTCCCCACAGAATATAATGTGGCCCCCTCATCGGGTATAATGCAGCCCCTCTCCACCTCCATCATTGTTCTCCCCCTTCACCCCCATCATTGTCCTCATCACCACCCCAATCATTGTCTTCATCACCACCTCCGTCATTGCTTTCTCCCCCACCACTCCTATCATTGCCTCCCCACCACCATCATTGCCTTCTCCCCCACCATCCCATCATTGCCCTTTTCACCACCTCAATCATTGCCTCCCCCCCACCAAAATTGTTTTTTCCAACACTACAATCATTGTCCTTTACACCGCAACCACCATTGATTTCTCCCCCACCACCCCCATCATTGCCCACTTCAACTCCTCCGTCATTGCCTCCCCCCACCACCATCATTGCCTTCTCCCCCACCACCCCATCATTGCCCATTTCATCACCTCCATCATTGCCTCCTTCCTCACCACTCCATCATTGCCAATCTCCAATACATGCATACAGCACCACTCTCTCACGCACAAAGCACCGCACTACTCCTACACACGCATGCACAAACACAGCACCAAACTCCTCTCCTCAAGTTCCCCGCAGCACATCCCAGCAGCCTGTTCCTCGCCAGCAGCTTTCTGTCTGAAGCAGCACGCTGAATGATGACGTCAAGCTGCGCTGTCTCAGACAGAAAGCGCTGGGCAGAAAGCAGGATGCCGGGATGTGCTGTGGGGAACTTGCAGAGAGGTGGGGGGCTGTGTGTCTGCGTGCGTGTGTGTATGTGGTACGGTGCTTTGTGTGTGAGAGAGTGGATCGGTGGTGGTGGGGCTTTACATGCGGGCAGTGCTAGCTACAGCCTGCGGCTAACGCTGCCCTCTTTTAAAGTGAAATGGTATTCACTCCTCTCCACGCCCATGCGGGGAGTGGGGAAGCGTGAATGTTCATTTCTCTTTAGCAGCGGGGACAGGATCCTGTCTCCAGCTGCTCTGCTGGCACAGGGCGGTCCCCATTCACTCAGGGGCCCCATATCCGCTGGCTGGGGTCCCCTGGTGCAGTGGGGACCCTAGGCTGCTGCTGGCCAGTATGCCAGCAGGTGTCAGTGCCTGGGCCCACCAGAGAATCCTCCAATTCTCCGGTGGGCCAGTACGACCCTGGATGGACTGTGCTCACAGTCAGACTATCAAATATTTATCCTCATTGAATGGTAATGAAAGCCTTATATCTTATGGGGGCTCCAATATAACTAAAACATCACCTTGGAGAAATAAAAAATCAATAACAAAAATGTGATTTAGCAAGGAACCGTGTTTTTTTTTTTTTTTTTTTTTAATCCGTAAATAGTACAAATGAAAAGAAAAAACTATTGTAATTTATTTGATCAAAGAAATCTACTTCATTCTGCCTCCATGACTCGTTAGTCATTCTCAAAGTTCACAGTTCACTGGTAAAATCTGTCTTCAGTGAATACAGATTTTACCAGTACAGAGATTACATTTGGCGCTCATAAAGATTTGTGGAGAACTGTAACTATCATTTCCGTAGCGCTTGCAGCAGAATGTCTGTCTTCCACTAGCTTTTCCCTCCTCATCACTCTCCCCTCTCCATAGAATTTTAAAAGCACCAACTGTCATCTCTTGTCTAATGTGAAGTTCTGTCTTCACTGAAAACCGATTTCAACCATTAATTAAGATTGAAAGATCAGTCAAAGAGGAATACGAAGCAAATCAATCAGCAGGATTTCACAACCAAAATTATTTAAATGAACATGTATCTTTCAAGGACAAATCCAGAAAAACCTTTACATGGCCAGTCTATTCCTCCATTACTGAGAAATCAGTGTTTGTATCAATATGCAAATGAGACTAAAAGACTATGATAGATCTGACACTGCCTCTGTCACTTCGGAGCTATTCCCTGCCCAGATCCGCCTCTTCCTGCTTTTAGCCAATGGTTTTGTTTCATGGTAAAAAGTGTGTAATGAGCTCTTGCCTTGGCACAAGTGATAATTTTTGCATCTTTGGAAACAATACGTTCTCAGTTTCTGCTGATATCATCTGTGTTTGTTGGAAAAGCTTCTTGTTATCATTGAATCATGGCATGTAAATGAAAATATGTCAATTATTTTGTATGAATAATTTTAGTGTTGATGTAGCCATGACGTGCATTCACGTGTTTAGTGTGTATTTTCCTGGAAAAAAAGGTGGTAGTTTAAAACACAAAGTTTTTTCTATGAAAAACCTTTTCCTGCATTCCCATTTTCACTTGGAAATATTCAGATCTAATGCAGATTACGAAGATTCTCTTTGTGTAGATTTTGCCTTTTTGTTCTGCGATCTTAAAGAATATAGTGCCTTGCGAAAGTATTCAGCCCCCTGGAACTTTTCGACCTTTTCCCACATGTCATGCTTCAAACATAAAGATACTAAATGTAAATTTTTGGTGAAGAATCAACAAGTGGAACACAATTGTGAAGTTGAACGAAATGTATTGGTTATTTTACATTTTTGTGGAAATTCGAAAACTGAAAAGTGGGGCGTGCAATATTATTCAGCCCCTTTACTTTCAGTGCAGTAAACTCACTCCAGAAGTTCATTGTGGATCTCTGAATGATCCAATGTTGTTCTAAATGACTAATGATGATAAATATAATCCACATGTGTGTAATCAAGTCTCCGTATAAATGCACCTGCTCTGTGATAGTCTCAGGGTTTTGTTTGAAGCATAGAGAGCATCATGAAGACCAAGGAAGACAGCAGGCAGGTCCGTGATACTGATGTGGAGAAGTTTAAAGCTGGATTTGGATACAAAATGATTTCAAAAACTTTAAACATCCCAAGGAGCACTGTGCAAGCAATCATATTGAAATGGAAGGCGTATCATACCACTGCAAATCTACCAAGACCCGACCGTCCCTCTAAACTTTTATCTCAAACAAGCAGAAGACTGATCAGAGATGCAGCTAAGAGACCCATGATCACTCTGGATGAACTGCAGAGATCTACAGCTGAGGTGGACAGTCTGTCCACAGGACAACAATCAGTCATACACTGCACAAATCTGGCCTTTATGGAAGAGTGGCAAGAAGAAAACCATTTCTCAAAGATATCCATAAAAAGTGTTGCTTAAAGTTTGCATCAAGCCACCTGGGAGACGCCTCAAACATGTGGAAGAAGGTGCTCTGGTCAGATGTAACCAAAATCAAACTTTTTGGCAACAATGCCAAACGATATGTTTGGCGTAAAGGCAACAGAGCTCATCACCCTGAACACACCATCCCCACTATCAAACGTGGTGGCAGCATCATGGTTTGTGCCTGCTTTTCTTCAGTAGGGACAGTGAAGATGGTTAAAATTGATGGGAAGATGGATGGAGCCAAATACAGGACCATTCTTGAAGAAAACCTGTTGGAGTCTGCAAAAGACCTGAGACTGGGACGGAGATTTGTCTTCCAACAAGACAATGATCCCAAACATAAAGCAAAATCTACGATGGAATGGTTCACAAATAAACGTATCCAGGTGTTAGAATGGCCAAGTCAAAGTCCAGACCTGAATCCAATCGAGAATCTGTGAAAAGAGCTGAAAACTGCTCTTCACAAACGATCTTCATCCAACCTCACGGAGCTCGAGCTGTTTGCCAAGGAAGAATGGGCAAGAATTTCAGTCTCTCGATGTACAAAACTGGTTTTTGACTTTACACAAAAATTTAAAATAACCAATAAATTTCGTTCAACTTCACAATTGTGTCCCACTTGTTGATTCTTCACCAAAAATTTATATTTGGTATCTTTATGTTTGAAGCATGATATGTGTGAAAAGGTTGAAAAGTTCCACTGGGCCGAATACTTTCGCATGGCACTATACCTGTCATTCCAGCTGTACTGAGCTGTGTTGCTGTGAATTCAGCACAGGAGGGAGGTAAAACAGTTGTATGAAGTTGTAGAAAGAGCATCACTCCTCTTTTCCCCCCCAATCCAAGAGTTTAATAGGAGATGTAACCTGACACCTCACTGTTGGATTGGACAGTTAGTCTTTCTTTGACCAAGATGGTTTTGAACTGTTTTTTTTTTCAAAATGGATGATTAAGTCTAGAGGGAGGCTTGGAAGGGGCTTATAACTGGAGAATGAAGAAGTTTTCTTTGATAAAAAAATTTGTTATTACTAAGTTTCTTATATTCACTTGTATTATTGATTTATGCAAAATATGTTGAAAAGACAGTTACCATTTAACTCCGGAAATAGTTGTATTATGTTGGTGATGTAAAGTAGACTACAAAGACAACCCCTTTAACCTTAATCTCCCAAGACCCCTGTCACACAGCTGATCTTGCAGGTCAGAAGATTGGGCAGGTATTCATGTCCCTATACAAAAAAAAAAAGTAGATGATTAGAAAAATATATTAGAAGTGTTCAGATGATTGTCAAATTTCAAATTTGTTTTTTTGTCAGCATTCACACAGTACTGGGCATGTGTAATATTAGCTTGGTGTTATATAATGCAGCACTCTATTGATTTGATCTTTTCAAAAATTGGTTGCCTGACATTTTCATCCTGACATGATCTTTACAAAGTAGCACATCGAAGGCTCTGCTCGGTATCTATAAACTCCTATAGTAGAAATACAGATTGTAGATATTTATCAATCCAAGAAATTCCATAGCAGGCAAATCTACACAATAGAGTTAATACCGATGGTGTTTTCTTTTTCCTGGAAATCAAAATATCAGCCGTAAGAGCCATCAGATTGAATTAAAAAGTAAAAGTTCACAAGTTACTAAACTTGTCTGGAGCTTTGTGCTGCGGCCTGATTTTAATGGCTGGCTTTATTTTTGTTCTGGCCCTCACAGTATGATATGAAAACACTGGACCCGGTGTGACACGTAGCTGGATGTCCATCCGGTAATAAGCCCAGTGCGGCACAACTCGCTCTCTATATACATGTGACATTTTAATCAACTGCAATTAGTCTTCCTATCCCTACACCCGCTAATGGCATTGCCAGCTGCAGATCGTATGAGAACAAGTCAAGTAATTAATTTAATTAATATCAAAACAGTTTTTGAGGGCTTGTTCAGAACGCTTTAACAGTATTTATACATTTAAGCCCTAAATTCCATGTCTAAAGTTGGCCAAATGTTTATATAAAAAACTGAGATGACAAAGAGCGCAATAGGGTCTTATCCGGATTACTAAGAAAAGAGAAAAAACGGATTTGCTCACCTGGGGAGGTTGTGAAAGTCGCAACCCATTTGTTCACTTTTAAGTAGACTGCTGCTACAGACCCACCAAAACTGATAGTATTCAAACTTGGAGATGGAAGTGGATATAAAACCCGCACTGCCGAGGATCCAAAATACAATAGGGGACAAGATGCGGTTTTATTTGTTAACGCGTTGCGAGGTGATCATAGCTCTTCATCAGGACAAACCACAATGATCCATAGTATGTTCTGATGACAATGTGTGATCCCCTCGAAACGCGTTGACAAATCGCATCCATACCGCATCTGGTCTCCTATTGTGATTTGGATTCTCGGCAGCTCAGGTTTTATATCCACTTCCATCTCCAAGTTTAAATTTGGCCAAAGACACCCATTGCAGGACACAAGTAGAAGAACGTGGCTTCAGCGTCCAATAATGATCAAGTTGCTTTATTATGGCATGACAAATATAGAAATGCATCCAATAGGACTTGGTAACTGCACTTAGATCCTGGCTGGTGACTGGATCATGAAGCCTTATATGAAAACCCCTATTTATTATAATGATGGCTGGACCATACATGATGGCTCTCTCTACCTGTGTCCCCCCTATTTCCTCATATGTATGTTTGTGACCAGGACCCTCACTTTTTTGGTAACTATTGAACTAGGTCTTACTTGGTAATGTCCTTGCCTGTAAATATCCTTGCCTAATTGTAAATTGCTGCTGAATATGTTGGCTCTATAGAAATATAATTATGTCATCAAGCTAATAATGCATCACACAGCCTTCTTATTTAAAGTGGTTATCTGGGACTATTACATTTTTTCACTTTGGGAAGAACTAACAGGCAGGTGGTGGCTAAGCTCAATGAATCCATCCAGTTGGTAGTAATGCATCACAGTGTGTAAGTAGGTCTTGTGCGTAAAACCAGATGCCCAGCAGGAAATAGGAGTAACAGTCAGATTAACAGTAGAAGTATATTGAAATGCACTGCATCATAATATATAAGCGCACTAGATCATGGACACGGGGCATTAAGTCATAGATCCACAATATAAACCATTGCGTGGTGCATCACTCTCATACTCATGGCAAATAATATTCTGTGGCTTCCAGGGGCTATCTACACCATCCCTTGTAAGCGCATATATGGGAGTGGACATATACTGGCATTGTGCGCCGCACCAATACTAATATCCCATATCTAATACTAATGTCCCAATCTATAATCGGGATATTGTAATGTGCGTCATCCTCATAGCCGGACTGTCTGTTTCTTGTATTTCTACTGACAAAAAGGTTCTACAAAATGTTCTTGAATGAAACTTGGATTCCTTTCTCCCTTGTAGTCCTCACTCCTCCAGAGATGTTAACTGGAAGGAGTTTGTATGTTCTGCCCATGGTTTTTTTTGTCTGACTTTCTTTGTTCTTTATAAATGTTTATTTTATTTAGTTATGTAACTAATAAGGATGATATGTTTTACATTGGCTTAGTGCTCCCATTTTTTTGTAGTTTATATAGAGTATGTCCATATGATGGGGTGGATATGCTGAGAATTTTGTTGTAGGTTTTACTGTATCGCTCAGCTTATGCACAATGGACATACCCTTAATGTTGGTCTGTGTCCTTTAGTATGTAATCCAGCCAGTGTGTGAATTTCATGACCCTATGGGCCCCATCACACATAGCGACGCACCAGCGATCCCGACAACAATATGACCTTGTCAGGATCGCTGGTGTGTCGCTACATGATCGCTGGTGAGCTGCCAAACAGGCAGCTTCACCAGCGATCAGCACCAGCGACACGCGGGTAACAAGCGACGCACGTCGCTTAGTTACCCTCTGTGTACCTTAGTTACCAGCGCGGTGGTGCAGGGAGCTGGTAACCAAGGTACACATCGGGTTTCTAAGCGGAGAGCGGCACTTAGAAACCCGATGTGTACCTTAGTTACCAGCGCCAGCTCACTGATCGCTGGTCTCCCGCCTGCCACACCCAGCGATGCGTGCTGGCCAGCGGGAGACCAGCGATCAAAAAAATGTCCTGGCCATTACAGGACGATCAGCGATACCCGGCAGGTGGGGCCGGTCGCTGGTCAGTTTCACACACAGCGATCTCGCTGGTGAGATCGCTGTTGCGTCATAAAACTTGTGACTCAGCAGCGATCTCGCTAGCAAGATCGCTGTGTGTGACTGGGGCTTATCCGTATGTGTAGGTATAAAGCCCCCGTTACACACAGCGAGATCGCTAGCAATATCACTGAAACATCACTGGTTTTGTGACGCAGCAGCGATATCGCTAGCAATATCACTATGTGTGATACTTACCTGCGACCGACTCCCCCGCTGCTCATCGCTGATTGCGCGAGAAGGTCCTGGACCATTTCTCATCGGGCGCTTCCTGCTGGGCTTCCTGTGGCGCCCACGAGCGACGCATGAACGCGGGCGGGAGGACGTCGGGATCGCCGCGTCTGACAGGTAAGTAGCGACCCCCGACCCCTGCTATGCTGCTGGTGAGATCTGCCGGTGTGGCAGCTCACTAGCGATCACTTAGCGATGCTCCAGCGATCCATATCGTTGTCGGGATTGCTGGTGCATCGCTTAGTGTAACGGTACCCTAACTGGAGGAATCCTGTCCGTGGACTTGCCTCCACCAGGGCTGTGGAGTCGATAAGCCAAACCTCTGACTCCGACTCCACCATAATGGACTCTGACTCCACAGACCTGGTCTCCACTACACCTACTTTAAAAAAAACAACAACACTGAAATGAAATGAAGACTTTAATTTCTAGTTGTGTTTAGTTATATGATTTATGTAATCGTGTTACTTTCCAGATGGTTTACAAATAGGTTTCCTTTTTTCTTCTTGACCATGAAAACGTTTTTTTTTTTTTTTCTGCAAAGCTTTAAGACAAACAACTTGTCATTGGGCTGCGATATAAACCAGTCGTTGCTACTTTTTTTTTCTCTTTTTTTTGGCTGTGGATTGTCGTGTAGTTATTACAGATAAGCAGAACCATGTGTGTATAATTAAACCCAGGGAATCTTTGTGAAAAGTAATTATCTCATGTAATTTTCCTTTGCAGTACCAATTGTTCTTATAAACATCTAAACACAACTTACTGTGATTAGTACAAAAAGTCTCGCAAAGCCCATTAGTAATAGATAATACGATTCTAAACTGATCGTGAGCTACTGCAGTCCAAAGGAATTAACATTTTATTTCTCAGGATGTCTGAAGTTGAAGCCTTTTACTGAAAACACTTTTTAGAGAATTTTGGGGGGGATTTCCAAGCTTTCCAGTATGACACTCCCATAAGATAGTATACAGGCGACTGATAAAACAACAAATGTTCCCACACTTGTATACAAATATTTAAGAAGTATTCTGTAAGAGATATAGTTGTGATTGCACATCGGGGCTTGTCCTTAAAGAAATGTTCCCATTAGATAGCATTTTGTTTTACGCTCATCCTAATAAATGCTAATAGGATCTAAAGATCTGTGAATATTTTAATACCTTGCTTGCAAATTTGGTAAAAGAGAAAAAAAACTTTAAAAAGCCATTTTACACAGCAGAATTTTAATCAGCATTTTCCATCAGTATTTATAAGCCAAAACGTAGAACTATTCATCTCTTCCATTTTCTGGAACCACTCCTAGTTTTTGCTTACAAATGCTGATGCAAAACACTGCCCAGAAAACTGCTGTGCGAATGTACTGTATTCCGGTGAATAACAATGATGGCCTTTCTATTGGATATGTTACAAATTTTTGATTACACGTTACACAAGAACATGGTCGCCTAATAATATATACACTTCTCAGCCTTCAGCGTAGATGTCATGTTTGGCCTGCGACATAATTCCAATTGTTTGCTAGAGCTGGCCCGCCAGTACAGCTTATGCTAGTACAACAAATCCCATGTTTCCGGACTGACACTTACAACATGCCTCATGTTATCGGTATCACGCTCCCCAGGTATGACTAACCTCCTGACTAGTATTCACCCAAGCAGGGAGTTCCCTCCTCTTCTCCCTACATCAGCGCGCACTTCCCCGTGCTCGCCCATACATCTCGGAGAGCAAAGCGTCTTCTACCCTCGATCTTCTCCACAAGAAGAGCACAGGTATGCTATTACGCTGGTGTACTCATGCCATGATTTATTTTATTGCTCTATTTGGCCATGTATTCTCCATTTATTTTTTTTGTTTGTACATTATCCTTTTCCTATATTTTGAGTTCCTAACCTTTTTGTTCACTGGTTACCATTTTGAATATTCTTGTTTTAGTGCTATTTATGTACTTCTGATGTTCTCCACTTCACTGTATTTGAGAGTCACCATGCCCTTTGCATTCCCCTGTATACCGCTATGTAACAACCTTACAATCATAACTTCTGCAGTATTGGGGTTCTCCCTAGACCTGGCAGATTCCCCCCAACTTATACCCCCCTTTTTTGTTTCTGTAGCCATTAATATTATCTAGGTTGGCCTATGGACTTTGTCCAAGTTATTAACTTTGGCCTACTATGTATTTGCATTTGACATCCCTGCTGGTCTACAGATAAAAAAGCTAATGGGGCCCACAATCCATGTACAGCTTTCTCCATTGACTTTCTGAAGGTGGAGTAATGAGTGTGAGATGTTTCTCACTTTTGCATGTTGGCTCCCTCACAAAAAAAAAAATAACTTTTTCTAGTGCCATCTATTGGAGGTTAGTGCTACCCTGAAAGTCAATGTCTGGTCCTTTTAACAGAGCTGCAACATGACTAGGGATATTCTGGGAAAGATCCAATTTGCACAATTTCTTCCACGGAGTATATTCCATGTATAGCCGGTCTACTTAAGGAGAACCAGTTGCCCACTTTTCAGCATTGCAGGGGTTTTTTTTGTATTTCCTTTGTTTTTAAAGCAGTTACAGGAGACACGAGGTGCATATTTTCTTGATTTTTAACCAGACCAACATCAAGAGGGTTGTTCACTTTAGGGGATATTTTATTTCTTGTGTACTTTAATGCATGTACAGTGTCATGGACTACTCCCAGCACATTAACACCCGGCACACTGCGATCAAACATGATCAAACAGTGTGTCGGGGGCATAGGGAAGCATCGCGCCCCCGGATCCAAGATGGCCACGGGGGCCATCCGGGTCCTGCAGAGAGGTAGCTTCTCAGTGCATGCAGAGAGCAGGCACTGAGAAGCCTCCTAAACTACCTTTCAGATCGCTGATCTGACAAAGTGCAGTGCAAAGTGTCAGGTCAGCGATTTGATTTTATATAGTAATGTCCCACTCTGGGACAATGTAATAAAGTAAAAAAAAAAAAAAAAGCGTAGTAATAATTTTTAAAAAAATTCCTAAATAAAGAAAAAAAAATATTCCCCAATAAATTTCTTTTGGTAAAAAAAACAAAAAAACAATAAAAGTATACATATCTAGTCTCACCGCGTCAGTAACGACCCGCCCTATAAAACTGTCCCACTAGTTAACCCCTTTAGTAAACCCATTCCAAAAAAAACAAAAAACAAGGCAAAAAACAATGCTTTATTATCATACCGCCGAACAAAAAGTGCAATAACACGCGATCAAAAAGACGAATATAAATAACCATGGTACCGCTGAAAACGTCATCTTGTCCTACAAAAAACGAGCAGCTTTACAGCGTCGTCAGTGAAAATATAAAAAAAGTTATAGCTCGCAGAATAAAGCAATGCAAAAATATTTTTTTATATAAAATAGTTTTTATTGTATAAAAGTGCCAAAACATAAAAAAAGGTATAAATGAGGTATCGCTGTCATCGTACTAACCCGAAGAATAAAACTGCTTTATCAATTTTACCACACGCGGAACGGTGTAAACGCCCCCACCCCCCAAAAAAAAGAAATTCATGAATTGCTGGTTTTTGTTCATTCTGCGTCCCAAAAATCGGAATAAAAAGTGATCAAAAAATGTCACGTGCCTGAAAATGGTACCAATAAAAACGTCAACTCGTCCCGCCAAAAATAAGACATCACATGACTCTGTGGGCCAAAATATGGAAAAATTATAGCTCTCAAAATGCAGCGATGCAAAAACTATTTTTTTTGCAATAAAAAGCGTCTTTTAGCGTATGACAGCTGCCAAACATAAGAACCCGCTATCAATAGTAAATCAAACCCCCCTTTATCACCCCCTTAGTTAGGGAAAAATAATAAAATTAAATAAAATGTGTTTTTTCAATTTTCCCATTAGGGTTTGGGTTAGGGTTGGAATTAGGGCTAGGGGTGTGTTGGGGTTAGGGTTGGAGTTAGAATTGCAGGGTTTCCACTGTTAAGGCACATCAGGTGCTCTCCAAACGCGACATAGCGTCTGATCTCAATTCCAGCCAATTCTGCGTTGAAAAAGTCAAACGGTGCTCCTTCCCTTCCAAGCTCTGCCATGCACCCAAACAGTGGTTTACCCCCACATATGGGGTATCAGCCTACTCAGGACAAATTGCACAATAACTTTTGGAGTCCTGTTTCCCTTGTGGAAATAAAAATTGGGGGTGGAAAAAATCATGTTTTTGGAAAAAATGATTTTTTTTAATTTTACAGCTGTACATTATAAACTTCTGTAAAGCACTTGGGGGTTCAAAGTTCTCACCACACATCGAAGTTCCTTGAGTGGGGGTTTAGTTTCTAAAATGGGGTCACTCCAAACGCGACATGGCGTCCTATCTCAATTCCAGCCAATTTTGCATTGAGAAAGTCCTTCCCTTCCGTGCTCTGCCATGCGCCCAAACAGTGGTTCCCCTCACATATGGGTATCGGCGTACTCAGGACAAATTGCACAACAACTTTTGGGGTCCATTTTCTCCTGTTACCCTTGGTAAAATAAAAAAAAATTGGACCTGAAGTAATTTTTTTGTGAAAAAAAGTTAAATGTTCATTTAAAAAAAAAAATTCCTGTGAAGCACCTGAAGGGTTAATAAGCTTCTTGAATGTGGTTTTGAGCACCTTGAGGGGTGCAGTTTTTAGAATGTTGTCACTTTTGAGTATTTTCTATCATATAGACCCCTTAAAGTGACTTCAAATGTGTTGTGGTCCCTAAAAAAAAAATGGTGTTGTAAAAATGAGAAATCGCTTTAACCCTTATAACTTCCTAACAAATAAAATTTTGGTTCCAAAATTGTGCTGATGTAAAGTAAACATGTGGGGAATGTTACTTATTAAGTTTTTTGTGTGCCATATCTCTGTGATTTAAGGGTATGAAAATTCAAAGTTGGAAAATTGCGAAATTTTCGCCAAATTTCCGGTTTTTTTCTGCAAGCTATATCAAAGAAATTTTACCACTAACATGAAGTACAATATGTCACGAGAAAACAATGTCAGAATCACCGGGATCCATGGAAGCGTTTCAGAGTTATTACCTCATAAAGGGACAATGGTCAGAATTGTAAAAATTGGCCCGGTCATGAACGCGCCAACCACTCTTGGGGGTTAAGGGGTTAAAAATGTTGCATTGTTTGGCTTTTACGGGCTTTTTGTTTCAATTCAATATTGAATTGGCTGTGGTCATAAATTAGCTGACAGAAGCTCAAAAAAGACAAGGTAAAGAGTTAATAGCTCTGTTCTGTTGTGGGGTCCTCAGAACAAGCACACTTAGGGTATGTGCACACGTTGCGGATTTTGGTGTTTCCGCAGCGTTTTTGGGTGCGTGGAATTGCCTCAAATCAGCAGTGCGTTGTGCACACAATGTTAATGAATGGGAAAAGCAAAAACGCTGTGCACATGGTGCGGAGAATTCCATGCGGAATCGCAGCATTTTATTTTCCGCAGCATGTCAATTGTTTTTGTGGATCCGCAGCTGCGGTTTCCATTCTGGCACATACAAATCAATCTCTCTCTCCTCTCTCTCCAGAAGCACAAGGGACTAAGTTTACAACAAATCCGTACAGCCAAAACGCACTAGAATCCGCATCAAATCCGCAGGAAAACCAAAAAAATTCCGCATCAATTCCGCTGGAAAACAGCATGCGTTTTACCCTGCGTTTTCTGCCAAGAGATGCGGATTCTCTGCAGAAAAACCCGCAGGCTATTCCGCAACGTGTGCACACACCCTTTGGATTCTCCTTAAACTCATTATCCAGCCAGCAATAGACAGTGCAACACTGAGGCTAGAGAAAGCAAGTTTGGACTGAAATCTAATTGCAAGGTGGATAACCAATTTCATGTTAGACAGAAAAATATAACTGTGTTTACAAAGTATTCTAAGTGGATAAACCTTTGCAGACCTGACCAGACTCTTTGGAAGGCTTTGCACACTCAACGAGGTATTGAAGCAGAAACTTTTTAAATTATCCTCCAAGTCTCAAAACTCATATTTTAAGTTTCTACTGAAAACCTAAGACTGTGTGCATATAACCGAAGGAAAGAATGCATTTTGCTATAGAGTAAGCAAAGTTAGTATTGTGGTTTCAGATATAAAAGAGAAACCACAACATGAGTGTAACCAGACAGTTTACAAAACTTTTAAGAACGTACTAGTGTCTACACTAGTGGTGGCGAACCTATAGCACACGTGCCAGAGGGGGCATGCACTCCATTGCCTCTGCACTAGTTTCATTTCGGGCTTGGCAGGTGAGAAGCCCGGCGACACCAGCACCTACTTCATCTAAGACGCACTTCCAGCTATGGTGTATTGTAGCGCATGAACCTGTCAGGTCCGTGCACCGCAATGGATGCCGCTGGCCAATCAAAGGCCAGCAGCTGATGTTGGTGCACACATGACTGGGCGCATGGCAGTAATGTCATGCAGCCCTGACACTTGGACACTGAAGTCAGCTGCCAGATTCAGAAGGCAATGCGGCAGGGGAGAGGAAGGAAGATGAGTAGGCGTGTATGTATATTGTGTGTTTATGCCTTTTTTTTTTTGTGGCGCTAGCAGGATTGGGAATGTATACAAGGATGGGGCATATATAAACATTGGGGAGAATATACCAGGGTGAAATGCATATACCAGGATGGGTAACACATACAAGGATGTGGGATCATATACATGGATTGGGGGCACATATACATGGACGGGGGCACAACATGGATTGGAGGAGCATATACAGGGATGGGGAGCATATATTAAGATGAGGTAATAAACATAGATGGGGTGGCATGTATATCAGAATGGGGGACATATTCCAAGATAAAGGGCATATATCAGGATGGGGGCATGTATATCAGGATGAGGGTGCGTATACCAGAAAGTGGGCGCATATATACCAGGATAGGAAGCATATATTACTTAATATCTTCAGTCTGGAACCCATGCTCCTGTCTGTGGTTGCTCTCTACTGCCCCCTTGGCTCTCTGTGTTGTGTTGTTTTTTCTCAACTATAACCTCAGTATTCAGGTTAAATAGCCGTGTTGGCACTTTGCGATAAATTAGTGGTTTTTGGGTTGCAGGTTTGGGCACTTGGTCTCTAAAAGGTTTGCCAACACTGGTCTGTACCTTGGACCCAGTTGGATGAACACGTAGGTGGGCTGCGCTCCTGGAGTAAATCAGTTCTTCAGAATTGATGATGCGCATAAGGCTTTTTATTCACAACGCGGTTCAAGACCATACCAGTGTCTTTATCAAGTGAAAAAAAACAGTGTCTGTCCCTTTTTGATTATTTTAATAAAATCGTCACTTAATAAATTTTTGGGTTGGGGTTGGTTCTCCTGCCATATTTTGAAGCAGATCCTGACCCGTAACCAAAGATATCATGTGGCTAATTTTCCCCCATGGCTCACAATTTGACATACAGATTCATGTACAGACAAAATCCAGTGATGCCAATAAAAAAGACCAGCAGATCGTCTCAAGATTTCTAGGACATCGTGTTGATTTTCAAACCTCGTTTGACTGTGATTTGGAGGCCCGGCGTGATTGCGTAAAATATATGGAGCGTGCGCTATAAAACATGAATTCATTGTGTCCAAACATACATTTAAGTGTGTGCGCACAGCAAATACTGTGATTGACAGTGGAAGAGATAAAAATGAAATTCCCTCAAGGGAAATTTGACTTCATGCTGATACGTCTGCATATTTATAAGACGAGGTGAAGCCAAAAAAAACAGCGTCCTGCTGGCATCTGAATTTTGGCACCACTGAAATGTCTAAAACAAGTAATACATATTTTTTTTTTTAACATCTGTTTGAGAACCTGTGGGAATTAGCTCACAAAGCAATTGTAAAATGTTTGTAGAGTGAAATATCCTTTATGTATTTGTGTAAATAATGGCACCGACGTAATGTGTCTTAATTAACTGGAGGGCGCACGAGTTCCCCACCATTTGCCAATCAGTTATTAACCTTTCCTCTGCTCCGGAAAATGCCAGATGAATTTCGTAGCTCTTAAGGTTTTCAAGGCTGAACATTTCTCATCAGCAGGAGACAGCTTTTCAAACACCATTCAAGTGGTATCAAGTATAATTAAAAAGCGTTACCCTCCCGGCATTTTGTGACACAGTTGTGCCTTTGGCTCCTTGCTCCATTTTGGTTCAAACCATAATCATTGGTTTGACTCCTCCAGCGTTGTGTTAATGACTTCCCTGGGCTTGTGCATTGCGTTGTACAATGTTGTTACCTTATTTGCCCCTTACATATTGCTAAGAAAGGGTAAAGGTGGAAAATAGAACATAAAATTGCATCTGAACTTTATTTTAAAGTACAAAAAACATAAATAACCCTTATATAAGTTTTATATATAGCTTTATAGGAGAGACGACTTTGCTACAAACATACTCTATAAACAGTTACGGTACTTGCACTTAAATTGTTACTTTTTTACTAAAACGAGTGTCTTTATGGACACAAAGTATTCCCACTTCACACATTTAATAGATTTATTAGACATGATAAGGTTGGTGTACTTACTTTGATACATGCTTATAGGAATGACTTACGTATTGTTCACACGTTGCCAAAACCTCCTCTCTTGGTAGTAAAAACGCTTTGTTAAAAACGCTAATTTTTCAGCATTTCTTTGTAGCATTTTTGTAGTATGGATTGTTTGTGTGATTTGTCTAGAGCAGAGGTCTCAAACACGCGGGCCGCATGCGGCCCCTGAGGCAGGCATCTGCGGCCCGCGGTGCACCACATGTCTCACTCCCTGAGGCAGGTGGAAGGCACGCATTCAGGAGCGCGCGATGGCTGTTCTGTGTGCACAGGACCTGTGATGAGGTCACAGGAAGGGGAGGAGTCAGGGGTCACATGATCAGGGGCCTCAGTGTATGCAGGACGCTGCTGTTTGTGCTGGTTGTCATGGTGGTGGATGAAGGTAAGTTTATGTGTGGGGTCAGGAGGGTTTTACAGTGTGGATGTAGCAGAGCAGTGTGTGTACGGAGCGGAGCCGTGTGTGTACGGAGCGGAGCCGTGTGTGTACTGTCATGATCCAGCGTGGATCTGACAGATTAAATGGATAAGTGAACTTTTTTTCCTTTGGCTAGGTGCGAAAGTGATGTGATTGCCCCCGGTGGCCCTTAGAATTATTACACGTGGTGTCGTTCATTCTAAGTTGCCCCGGTGGTGGTGAGTGGTAGTGCACTTTAGTTTCTTTGGTTTAGTGCACGTAATTATAAATCAGGTGTGAGGCTCTTTAAGAGAGTTCAGGTGGGTTTGATGAATGTTGGTGATATTGTGTGTTAGTCATTCAAAAGGAAGCCTGGGTGAGGAAGGAGCTGAACATGAGTCCTGCGCAGCCCAGCCAAAGGGGACGAGTGCCAGCTAGGTGGTCTGCAAGAAGGGCTGGCATGGCGTGGTGGAGTCACAGTTTATGGTGTCGGCAGAAAGTGTTTGCATGGCTTGGTGGAGTGACTACTATGGAGAGAGTTTCACTCAGCATGCGGGACTTGGTTGCTGAGAGCTGAACGCAAGCATGCTTGACTTTTTGGACAGGAACTGAACTCATCTTTGGGACTCTGTTACTGGACAGCTGCAACTGGTGGTGGACTCTTCTCCAAGGCTGCACTATGGTGAAGGATCCAGTTATGGTGATGGATCCGGGTGGAGGAGAAGATGCACACAGGTGGTGGGCTCTGTTGCTAGGAGCGTACGCAACAGCGCAAAGCTAAGTGGTGTTTCCCCTGTATTGTCATTTTCACTCGTGTGTTAGTGCAGTGGTGGGATTAGTTTCCGCACCGACCAGTTCCCTAGTGAGGGTTTAGGTTCAGGGCAAGCTAGGGTTTTTAGGTTCCTGTGCGTCGCCCGGTGCGGAACCAGCATAGGGAACGTTAGGAGTGCAGGGACACTGGCTCAGGGGAGTACAGGAGGTCTCCACTTCCCTATTACAGGGCCCACCATTGTTAATGTTACCCAGGTTTCCCTTTATTATTTAAATTCACCTAACTGGAGGCGGGGTTTCCAGACTACTGTATGTATAACGTGTAATACCTAAATTCGCCAGTTGGAGGCGGTGTATCCAGCTGCACATTTTATTATTTAAATTCGCCCCACTGGAGGCACTGTATCCAGGGTCACGGGTGTCTTATGGGTTCGCCTTGCGGTACTCGCTGCGTCCAGACACATGTGACCGTGACATGTACAAAGTGTATGGAGCGCAGTCGTGTGTGTACGAGGTGTGCGGCGCGGAGCCGTGTGTGTATGAAGTGTACGGAGCGGGGTGTACTGAGAGGAGCCGTGTGTGTACGAGGTGTACGGAGAGGAGCCGTGTGTGTACGAGGTGTACGGAGAGGAGCCGTGTGTGTACGAGGTGTACGGAGAGGAGCCGTGTGTGTACGAGGTGTACGGAGAGGAGCCTGTCATGAACTCATTTTCTGCTCCACCAGTTGAGAGTTCCCCTTCCGTTCTCCCTCTGGTGGTGACAGGAGGTAGTGCTGTTGGTTTAAGTGGTAGTGATCTGCCACCTGATGAGGAAGATAACGATTGGATCTCTGGAGTATCAGACTGGATATAAGACAGCCGACGCCCTATCCGGGTGCTGGTGATTCAGTCTGCTTCTCAGGTCCTGGACTTCAGCTCTCTTCCAGTCTTCTCAAGTTAAGTTTGTTTTTTGCTAATGTTCACACTTGCGCTTGTTGGTCACTTCAGTTTTTTGTGTAATCAGCTTGGCCCTGCTGGGGCTATGCTGAATTTCCACTCCTATTAATCAGTATTTGCCAATCTGCTTTTTGTTCCTTATTAGATTGGCCTCTTTTTTGCTCTGTCTCAGAATATTTCAGAGTGCTGATATCGGTTTAGAAGTCTAGTGACTTCAGGGTTAATTTTGCTATCAGAAGTGTTGGACATTATTTTTGTAGGGTTTTTTTGGCAGATTGCAGACAGTGTCTTTCCTTTCCTGTCCTTTTTAGTTAGCCGGGCCCCATCATTTGCTCAGCCTATTTTCCTGCCTTTGTTTGTAATTTCATCTTGTTTCACCGTCAATACATGTGGGGGGCTGTCTTTCCTTTGGGGTCTGCTCTGGGGCAGTTAGTTTTCCTCTCTTCCTGCTTTAGGCTTATGTAGCTCTCCGGTTGTGACAAGGCATCTAGGACCATCGTAGGAACGCTCCACGACTGCTGCTAGTTGTGCGGTTAAGTTCAGGGATCTGCAATCTGCATAGTTACCAACTTCTCTGGTTTTCTGAGACTTAGCTTGTTGTTTATTTTTTCCTCCTCGGTGACCCATTCATAACAGAATCACCAGCCATACCGCAGATTCTAGGGTACTCAAAAGCAGGAAAGAATTGTTAGAGAGAGAAAAAAAAAGTGTCCGAATTTTTTTTTTTTTAATGTATTTTTTCCTCTTTTTCTCTGGGGCCGTAGGAGGATTTTTTTCCTAATGGAGATTAAGCAACTGTCTGATCGTGTGGAGCAGCTTGCTGCTGAAGTGCAGGGAATTTCAGCCTACCTTATTCAGTCACATGCTGCTGAACCCAAGATTCCTACTCCTGATGTGCTTTCTGGGGATCGGTCTAAATTTCTGAATTTTAAGAATAATTGTAAATTATTTCTTGCTTTGAAGCCTAACTCATCGGGGAGCTCTGTGCAGCAGGTTAAAATTGTCATCTCCTTGCTGCGCGGCGATCCCCAAGATTGGGCTTTTTCTCTGACACGTGAAAATCCTATTCTGACTAATGTGGATGCATTTTTTCAGGCCTTGGGGTTGTTGTATGATGAACCTAATGCTGTTGATCAAGCTGAGAGAAGCTGTTGGCATTAAACCAAGGTCAGGATCCTGCAGAGTTGTACTGTCAAAAATTCCGAAAGTGGGCAGTCCTTACTACATGGAATGATAGTGCATTGGCAGCTCTCTTTCGGAAAGGTTTGTCAGAGACCGTAAAAGATGTTATGGTGGGATTTCCTGTTCCCTCTGGTCTGGATGGCTCTATGTCATTAGCCAATAAAGGTGATCGGCGTTTACATGAACGTAAAATTACACGGGAGGTGCTGCCACCTTTTGAACAAATGTCTGAACCTATGCAATGTGATGGGGTTTTGTCTAGGTTGCAACGTCGGGAGTTTAGAAGGCGTAATAAGCTGTGTTTTTTCTGTGGAGACGCCTCTCATACTATTTCTGTCTGCCCTAAATTAGAGAAACGTTTTGCACACACATTTGCTGTGGGCAGTATACAACCTAAGTTCCTTTTGGCAATTACTCTGGTCTGCTCCTTGTCCACATTTTCTACTAAGGCTTTTGTGGATTCAGGAGCAGCTCTGAATCTGATGGATTTGGACTTTGCTAAACGTTGTGGTCTGTCCATGACGCCTCTGCAGACGCCTATTCCTTTGAGGGGTATTGATGCCACTCCTTTGGCGGAGAATAAACCTCAGTTTTGGACCCAGGTGATAATGCGAGTTGCCCCAGACCACCAAGAAAAGTGTAAATTTTTGATGCTGCATAATTTGCATGATACTATTGTTCTGGGGTTCCCCTGGTTGCAAACTCATCACCCAGTTTTGGATTGGAAATCTGTGTCTGTGGTGAGTTGGGGTTGTCAGTGTGTTCTTAGGGACGCTCCTGTTTTCTCCACCTCTCTTCAGTCTCATGATATTCCTGATTATCTGGCTGATTTCTCTGATGTTTTTAGTGAGAGTAAGTCTGTGTCTTTGCCTCCTCATAGGAGTTATGACTGTGCAATTGAGTTGATGCCTGGGTGTAAATTTCCCAAGGGTCGGCTTTTCAACTTATCTGTACCCGAACATGATGCTATGCGATCCTATATTAAGGAGTCGATAAGTTTTTGATCATCTATCTGGATGATATTTTGGTCTTTTCTAGTGATTGGGATTCCCATGTGGAACATGTCCGGACTGTGTTCCGGATTTTGAGGGATAATTCCCTGTTTGTTAAGGGATCGAAGTGCCTCTTTGGTGTACAGAGGATTTCATTTTTGGGATTTATCTTGTCTCCATCGACTATTGAAATGGACCCGGCCAAGGTACAGGCCATTTATGATTGGGTTCAGCCTACTTCTTTGCAGGCTCTCCAGAAGTTTTTGGGTTTTTCTAATTTCTATCGTAAATTTATAAGCAATTTTTTTAGTATTTTCAAACCACTGACTGATCTGACCAAGAAGGGAGCTGATGTGCTGAATTGGTCTCCTGAAGCTGTCTCAGCATTTCAGGAGCTTAAGCGGAGATTTACTTCAGCTCCAGTTTTACGACAGCCTGATGTCTCACTTCCATTTCAAGTGGAGGTGGACGCTTCTGAGATTGGTGCAGGAGCTGTGTTGTCCCAAAAAGACCCTGTGACTTCTAAGATGAATCCCTGTGCCTTCTTTTCTCGAAAGTTTTCCCCATATGAACGCAACTATGACGTGGGGAATCGAGAATTGTTGGCCATGAAATGGGCATTTGAGGAGTGGAGACATTGGCTGGAGGGAGCTAGACATCAATTTGTGGTCCTCACCGATCACAAGAATCTGATTTATCTGGAGTCGGCCAAACGCTTGAATCCTAGACAGGCTAGATGGGCCTTGTTTTTCACGCGTTTTAATTTTGTGGTCTCTTTTCTTCCGGGCACTATGAATGTTAAGGCAGACGCCCTTTCTAGGAGTTTCTTTGCTGATTCTCTTAATGTGACCGAGCCTACTACTATCCTAGGTGAGGGGGTAGTTCTTTCTGCCATTTCGCCCTATATGAGACGCGCCCTGGAGGAATTTCAGGAGGATAAACCTGAGCGTTGCCCTATGGGAAGATTCTATGTTCCTGACCAGTGGAGAAAGATAGTGATGTCTGAAGTCCATTGCTCCGCATTGGCTGGTCATCCTGGTATTTTTGGTACCAGAGATTGAGATTTGGTGAGTCGGTCGTTTTGGTGGCCTGCCTTATCTCGTGATGTCAGGAATTTTGTACAGTCCTGTGGGACTTGTTCTCGGTCTAAACCCTGTTCTCGTTCTAGTGGGTTGCTGATGCCCCTGCCGGTGCCCAAGAGGCCATGGACCCATATCTCAAATGATTTTATTTCTGATCTTCCTGTCTCTCAGAGAATGACTGTTATCTGGATGATTTGTGATAGATTTTCGAAGATGGTCCATCTTGTACCACTCCCAAAGTTGCCATCTTCCGCTGAGTTGGTGCCCTTGTTTTTACAACAGGTGGTTCGGTTACACGGGATTCCTGAGATCATTGTGTCCGATAGAGGGGTCCAGTTTGTTTCCAGATTCTGGAAAGCCTTTTGTTCCAATCTGGGAATTCAGTTATCATTCTCCTCCGTGTTTCATCCCCAGTCCAATGGGCAGACTGAGAGAACAAACCAGAACCTGGAGTCTTATTTAAGATGTTTTTTATCTGCTGATCAAGATGATTGGGTCTCATTTTTGCCCTTGGCCGAATTTGCGCTGAACAATAGAGCTAGTTCTGCCACTCTGATGTCACCCTTTTTCTGTAATTTTGGGTTTCATCCTCGATTCTCTTCAGGGCAAGTAGAATCTTCGTCCTGCCCAGGTGTGGACACTGTGGTTGTGAGAATGCAGCAGATATGGGACCAAGTGGTGGATAAGTTGTCACTCTCTCAGGAAATGGCCCAGCGTTTTTCCAACCGGCGTAGGACCATTGGTCCCCGATTTAACGTGGGTGATATGGTTTGGTTGTCGTCTAAGAATATTCCTATGAAGGTTGAATCTCCAAAATTTAAGCCAAGATTTATTGGACCTTATAAGATTTTCGAGATTCTTAATCCTTTTTCTTTTCGATTGGCTCTTCCAATTACGTTCAAAATCCATAACGTATTTCACAAGTCACTGTTGAAGAGGTTTGTTGAGCCAGTAGTTCCTGTGGCGGCACCTCATGATCCTGTATTGGTTAAAGGTAATGTGGAATATGAGGTAGAGAAAATATTGGATTCTCGTTTGGTTAGACGGAGACTCCAGTATTTGGTCAAATGGAAGGGTTATGGCCAGGAGGATAATTATTGGGTCTCTGCCTCTGATATTCATGCCAATAAATTGGTTCGTGCTTTTCACCGGACCCATCCTGATCGGCCTGGTGGCATGGATGAGGGTTCGGTGACCCCTCCTCAAGAGGGGGGTACTGTCATGAACTCATTTTTTCTGCTCCACCAGTTGAGAGTTCCCCTTCCATTCTCCCTCTGGTGGTGACAGGAGGTAGTGCTGTTGGTTTAAGTGGTAGTGATCTGCCACCTGATTGATGATTCAGTCTGCTTCTCAGGTCCTGGACTTCATCTCTCTTCCAGTTTTCTCAAGTTAAGTTTGTTTTTTTGCTAATGTTCACACTTGCGCTTGTTGGTCAATTTAGTTTTTTGTGTAATCAGCTTGCCCCTGCTGGGGCTATGCTGAATTTCCACTCCTATTAATCAGTATTTGCCAATCTGCTTTTTGTTCCTTATTAGATTGGCCTCTTTTTTGCTCTGTCTCAGAATATTTCAGAGTGCTGATATAGGTTTAGAAGTCTGGTGACTTCAGGGTTAATTTTGCTATCAGAAGTGTTGGACATTATTTTTGTAGGTTTTTTTTGGCAGATTGCAGACAGTGTCTTTCCTTTCCTGTCCTTTTTAGTTAGCCGGGCCCCATCATTTGCTCAGCCTATTTTCCTGCCTTTGTTTGTAAGTTCATCTTGTTTCACCGTCAATACATGTGGGGGGCTGTCTTTTCTTTGGGGTCTACTCCTGGGCAGTTAGTTTCCTCTTTTCCTGCTTTAAGCTTATGTAGCTCTCCGGTTGTGACGAGGCGTCTAGGACCATCGTAGGAACGCTCCATGACTGCTGCTAGTTGTGCGGTTAAGTTCAGGGATCTGCAATCTGCATAGTTACCAACTTCTCTGGTTTTCTGAGACTTAGCTTGTTGTTTATTTTTTCCTCCTCGGTGACCCATTCATAGGAGGAGCCGTGTGTGTACGAGGTGTACGGAGAGGATCCGTGTGTGTACGAGGTGTACGGAGAGGAGCCGTGTGTGTACGAGGTGTACGGAGAGGAGCCGTGTGTGTACGAGGTGCACGGAGAGGAGCCATGTGTGTACGAGGTGCACGGAGAGGAGCCGTGTGTGTACGAGGTGCACGGAGAGGAGCCGTGTGTGTACGAGGTGCACGGAGAGGAGCCGTGTGTGTACGAGGTGCACGGAGAGGAGCCGTGTGTGTACGAGGTGCACGGAGAGGAGCCGTGTGTGTACGAGGTGCACGGAGAGGAGCCGTGTGTGTACGAGGTGCACGGAGAGGAGCCGTGTGTGTACGAGGTGCACGGAGAGGAGCCGTGTGTGTACGAGGTGCACGGAGAGGAGCCGTGTGTGTACGAGGTGCACGGAGAGGAGCCGTGTGTGTACGAGGTGCACGGAGAGGAGCCGTGTGTGTATGAAGTGTACAGAGAGGAGCCGTGTGTGTTCAGAGCGGAGCCGCATGTGTACGGAACAGGGTGCATGGAAAGGAGCCGTGTGTGTATGGAGCGGAGCCACATGTGTACGAGGTGTACAGAAAGTAGCTGTGTGTGTACAAGGTGTACGGAGCGGAGCCGTTTGTGTACAAGGTGTATTAAATTTGAAAGGAATGCAGCCCGCCAGCATAAATTTTTTTTTTTATGTGCTGCCCATTTAGGCTGGTTTCACATTCGCGCTTTTTAAGCGCACGCACGGCCGGGGGTAGCTCCGCCCCCGAGCCGGCTCTCTGCCCGGCGTGCCCGCCCCTTCCTTGTAGCACCGCCTCCTAGCGCACAGCGGCGCCTGCGATCGGCGCACCCTATCTTTAGCATAGGGTGCGCAGATCGTGCGCAGGCCGTGCGCTAGTTGCGCTTTGACCTGCGCTGCGCACTGTTGACGGTGCGCCGTGCGCGCCAAAATCCAAAAAGTTTGATTTTGGCGCGCACGGCGCACCGTCAAAAGTGCGCAGCGCAGGTCAAAGCGCAACTAGCGCACGGCCTGCGCACGATCTGCGCACCCTATGCTAAAGATAGGGTGCGCCGATCGCAGGCGCCGCAGTGCGCTAGGAGGCGGCGCTACAAGGAAGGGGCGGGCACGCCGGGCAGAGAGCCGGCTCGGGGGCGGAGCTACCCCCGGCCGTGCGTGCGCTTAAAAAGCGCGAATGTGAAACCAGCCTAACTCTGCCGAGTTTGAGACCCCTGGTCTAGAGTATATGTTTAATTATGTTTGTTTTATTCATCAAAAAGGCTTAGCTGCGTTTTCACTTTCTATGGGTGAAAAAACGCTGAAAAAGTTCACATGCTGCAGATTTAAAAAACGCTGCAGTTTTCGAATTCAGTCGGGGAAAAATAAACAAGTGTGTGCAGCAGATTACTGAAATCTCACAGCTTTTGCCGGTGCTGTAAAAAGCACCTTTTAATCTACATTACAAAGTACTGCAAAAGGATCACGCAAAACCGCGTCATGAGAACATAGCCTTGGACAAATTCCCAGGCCAAGATTAAAATGCTAATTTTAATTTGAATATCTGTGGCGCCTAGGCTTTACAGTCCTCAAAATAAGTACACCTGCCTCATAAACTCTTAAGAGATTTATTTTTTGAAGGGGTTGTCCACTGCTGAGATATACTTCAATCTGAATGTTTTCCCCTCGTTAAAATAAAAGCACCTATACTCCTGCCGATTCTGTTCCAGTGTTAGTGCGCAGGGCTCACATGAGGTGAGGCAGTTGCTGCAGCTCTCTCTTCCTCTTGATTACTTGTATGTCCCTAGGTGGGTACAGTGAAGCCGGTGCTGATTGGGTGCAGAGCTCGCATGACACAACAACCTCACATGTTCCCCAGGAACGCGAGTGCCGACACTGCTGAATCAGCACTGGAGGGGAGTATAAATGTTTATTTTAATGGGGCCAAATGTGGGGAATGAGAAGGGGTTGTCCTATTAGTGGACAACCCCTTTAATGTTTACATTTTGTATTGTGAAATCAAGTGCCACTTTCACACTTATTTTCCATGACCTGCTTCAACCTCTTCCTTTCTATTATTCATGAGAATGGAGGCATTTATTTCAGTAGGAACCAGAACTTCACAAATTATGTACTGAACAGGTCCACATTATAATTGAGCTTTTGCCCCTAAAGTTTCACTTTTCTGAATGAGAGTATCCCTCCGAGCTGTAGCCTATATTGGCCTTTACATGGTGCAGTAACTTGGGAGAACTCATGACCCACCTTGGTGCTTGTTTAGAAAATACTCCAAATATCACTTCCTGAGTGAAGAAAAATGATCCTGTTTTTGGATGTAGGCTTTATTGTTGGTTATTCACAGCCATAAATGTTACTTTAACTTGGTAGGAGGGTTTCACCTATTGAGTATAACCAGGGGCAGGATGAGAATTAGGCAGCTCGCCAGGGCACAATTTGATGGGATTTTATATACTATATATACTGGGTGGGCCATGTATATGGATACACCTGGGTGGGCTGACTTCAAAATTGCCGCCATGGTCACCACCCATCTTGAAATGTTTTCCCCCTCCCATATACTAATGTACCACAAACAGGAAGTTGATATCACTAAGCATTCCCATTTAATTTAGGTGTATCCATATAAATGGCCCACCCAGGTATATCCTTATAAATGGCCCACCCTGTACTTTTGTGTATATATGTTTATGTATGTGTAAATATAACCCCAATTCCCAAAAAGTTGGGACGCTGTGTAAAATGTGTAAAGAAAAAAAGAAGGCAGTGAAAATCTCTTATAGCCATATTTTATTCACAACTGAACATAGAGCACAGATCAGAAGGTAAAAGTTGGACATTTTTCCTTTTCATTTGAAAAATAACTCCTTTAAAAATTGATGACCGCAATGGTTATACATATACAATAGATCTGCAAATACAGTGAAGTACAAAAGATATAAGCAGATGAATTGTGTCAATTACTGGTTTAATTGTTTACCATGTGTGCTGGCCTGCATGGTGGCGTGGGGCTGCCAGCTTGTCCCGTTCCTTCCAGCATGTTACTCTACATGAATTCTCCTTTAGATGTGGCAGCAAGCATGACAGAGAGAGAGAGTACATTGCCTTACACAAGCCTTTATCACCTTGGTCACTCCTTTCTGCCACCGTGATGGGCCTTATCCCCCGCCCCTGGATGTTTGTAGCTAAAATTCCAAAAATCTATGAAGGATCATAAATTTCTAAGGACATAGGGTGGCCGTCCTGGCGCCGTCTGATTAAGCTGGCCAACAATGCTTCGCTACTTTGCTTCTACTAGCCGTTCTGCATATCTCCCCACCTTGGAGTGCTAGAACGGATCAAGACGCGGAAAGGTGATCGGCCCATTCCCGAGATCTTGAAAATGTAACCGGTATGTGGCTAGGTTAACTGCATATTCTCCTTATATCGCCTTATGAAATCCTATCTGTCATCAACAAAGCAGTTACACAGTGTGGGCTTCACAGGAGGTCATCCTGTATGATCCTGGATACTAGCTAAGGTGGTGGGGGTGTTAGCTTTCACTTAAGGGGGTTTTACACATAGCGATATTGCTAACAATATCGCTAAAGCATCACCGATTTGGTGACGCAGCAGCGATATCGCTATGTGTGATACTTACCTCCGACCGGCTCTCCATCGCTGATCGCGCAGCTCCATTTCTCGTCGGGCGCTTCCTGCTGGCGCCGACAAGCGACGCGTGGACGCGGACGGGAGGACGTCAGGATCGCCTCGTCTGAAAGGTAAGTAACGACCGCTAGATTGCTGCTGCATCGCTGTGAGATCTGCCTGTGTGGCAGCTCACTAGCGACCATTTAGCGATGCACCAGCGATCCTGACCGGGTCGTATCGTTGTCAGGATCGCTGGTGCATCGCTAAATGTAAAGGGGCCTTTAGATGATGGTGAGGCTGGACCACCTGCTGAACCAGGTGTCCTGTTACAGCTCACATGCTGAAGAAGTATTGTAAGCTGCCATGAAATCCCCCCATGTTCTTCACAGCATTTTTTTACTGAAATATGCAAGGCCTTCCCTGAAATAGACGCTGTCTGGATGGGAGCATATATTGTTCTTAAACCTTAATATAAAATTGTAAGCTGCCCATGACATAGGCACTAATACAACGCCATACCATCGGAGATGTAGGCTTTTGTTCTCTGCAAGGATAGTAACAAGATTGGGTGTTCCCTCTCATATTGAGTCAGCAGGACATAGAGTTTGTGATTTCCACAAATAATTTAAAATTTTGATTCATCTGACCACAGAGCAGTTTTCATTTTTGCTTCAGCTAATTTTAAGAGCTTTGACCCAGAGAAGACATCAGCATTCCTGGATTGTGTTGATATATAGCTTCGTCTCTGCTTGATAGATCTTTAACTTGCAGTTGTGGATTGGACAGTGAATTGTGTTCACAGACAATCATTTTTGGAAATATTCCTAAGCTCATGCAGCGATATGCATGACCAATTCATGCCTTTTTTTTACTTAAGTGCCTCCTGAGGACCTGTAGATCATGAGTATCCAATTTTGACTTGTCCCTTTTCCACATGGATTTCTACCGAATTTCTGAATGTACCACCATCTCCAATACATAGCATCATCAAAAGAGTCAAAGTTTTTGCAATTTTACAATGAGGAATACTTTTCTGACATTGTTCCGCAATTTTTAGACGCCATTGTTCACAGATTGGTGAACCTCTGTCTATCTTTGCTTCTGAGAGACTCCACCTCTCTACCGCTCTTTTTATGCATGTGACTGTGTTGAAAATTGATCCTTTAGGCCTGTTTCACACATCCGTTTGTCACCATCAGTCAAAATCCGCCAATTTGGAAAAAAACGGATCCGTCATTTTTCTTGGCGGATCCGTTTTTTCCCCATTCACTTTCATTATCGGCGGATTTTGACTGATGGCCATCCGTAGCATCCGCATATCTGCGGATCCGCCAATATTTTGGCGTCCGCTGACACGACGGACTCTGCAACGTTTTCTCTGCGCCCGGATCCGCTATTTTGTGTTTGTGTACAGGTTTAACCCGCAATTCTGTCTGGCTGCTGGATGAAATTCTCTCTCTCTCCTTACCCGCCACCTCCTCCATTCCTCACCCGATCTCCAGCCACATCGCGCGATCATGGTCTCTCATCGCGCGATCATGGTCTCTCATCGCACGATCTCCCTCATGGTCTCTCATCGCGCGCTCACCCACATCCCACGAGATGATCGCTCACCGCAGATGGTCTTCCGGATACCACTACATCCGGCGGTATTAATTTTTAATTTTTTTGCTTTTTTCCCAGGCGAGGTTCCTTTACATTTTTACAATCGGCGGATCGGTACATCCGCCGATCCGCTGACCCCCGTTTCTGTCAGTCCGCCTGCGGATCCGTTTTCCGCTATTTTGGCGGATTTAGACTGACAGAAAATACTGATATCTGAAACAGGCCTAGATGTTTTTCATTAGTGCCACTTATGTTTCCAACCTTTTGTTAACAATGCCTTAACTTTTTTTGAGATGCTGCGGCCATCAATTTCTAAATGAGTTAGACATTTTGCATTTGATTTGAAAAAAATAAATACCTTTCAACTTTCAATATATTCTGTTATGTTGTGAATAAATATCGCTATAAGATTTCAAATCATTGCAATCATGTTTTTGATTTGTGTTTTTTGTGTCCTCCCTTTTTTAAAATTGGGGTTGTATAATGTGTTACATATATTCTACATTAATCTCAGTATTAGAACCCTAGGGGAATGGTCATTGCGAAGGGGTGATAAGATCCAGTGAAGGAAATGTCCATCTGATGGCTCTCATGAAGAATTTCAGGAGCTGAGTGTGGTGGGAAACATCAAAAACAATCACCTCGGCACCAAAAAAGCTTACCCTGCCCCTGGGTAAAAAAACAATTGAGTTGAGTGATAAGTTTAACCACAAACCATTTTCAAACTGCTTCACTCGAATATCATTTTCCATTATTTTTGTTAATATAGCCCCAATTTCTTGTGCCGCAGCTTTCTTTGTCACATTAGGGACCAAAAAATGTAATGTAATGGGATGCTCAGCGGATGACCTAATCGGGGTGGAGAATGACATTAATGGGTGTGGATTGACAACATGGGTCTAGAAAATTTGAAGTCATTGCAGATGGCAAAAAAGGTAGAAAACATAATGCTTAAGATTGCTCATAGCCTGAGGAGAATAACATGGATAAATCACTTTTGCAAGTACATTCCTCTGTTATAGATGTATTGTAGTTTGTATATGTAAAAGATGTTTCCTATTTTCTTTTCTAGATGGATTAGATTAAAAAATAGATATGAGGGAGATAAGTCAGAATATGTGAGCTAAGTAGATAATTTAAGGTAAGTAGATCAACATAGAACTAGATTTATATGGAGGGAAAGATGCATGGAAACAGAATAATACATATTGGAGTTTTGATAATGCTTAGAATTCTCATAGATAAATGGATGAATCAGATTTTGTTAAAATTGGAAAACCAGATATAAGAATAGATTCTTGGTATATGGATACTGATGTTTGCAGGACCAGATTTTTATTTCAGGAGCCTGTATACTCAGATTACTGCATGTAAATGTGATTGCCACCCTGGTCACGTAATGGAAAAATTTTCAGGAGATTTTTGGCTGCCGTGTGGAAAAATATGGTGTAAATTATTTCAGATGGGAAACACAGGTTATAAAACCACTTAATAAGACTGGCGACAATTTATACTGTCTATCTGCTGCCCACATGCTCCAAATTGGTGGCACAAATTGAAGAGTACACTCAATAAGACATGTTAGATTTTGCTTTAAAATGCTGCAGAACAATGTCATCCACCAATTGTAAAATCTAGCATGTTATAATGTCCTGGTGGTGTTCACACATTGCCGCCTGGATGAGTGGATCTGAAAAGATAATCATGTGCGTGCATGTATGTGTGTGTATGTATGTATGTGTGTGTGTGTGTGTGTGTATATATATATATATATATATATATAATAATATATATATATAATAATATATATGTGTGTGTATGTAAATATTGTGAAGGGTTTACTCACTTGGCTGCTTGCACATGTAGACTCAGGAACGCCTCTTGAGATCAATCACCCTCTGGATTAAAGCATAGCAGGGTTGAATAAAGTAAACGTGTCCTTTCTGGCCTAATGACAAAGCAAAGATAAAGTCCAAGAGTCCTTTCCCTGTAGGATTCACCCACAGGTAATCCACAGAGTCCCCAGCTCCTCCTGGAGCCACGTTGGAGTTCCTCCTCTCCCAAGACACAACACCCACTGACACTTAATGTCCAGTTATTTATTTAACCTAGATCATGTGATGATCACATGACTGTGACATCACAGGTCCTATCAGGACTCTGCAGGTGGAGATACGGTGAACATTCTCCCACCCACTCTATGAATGTGTCCACCAAAAACCAGCCAGTGTAACTGTAACTTAACCCTTTCAACACAGTGTGCTGGAAAATATCCTGGTTTCACATTACTAACGCCATTTTACGCAGTGACACATATCTTCCCTCATACACTGTGCCAGTAACACTGTGCCAGTAAACAGCCAAGAAACAGCTGAAGTGTAGACTGTCAGGTTTAATTAAGGGGGTTGAACAAAACTATCCTGTGAAATGTTTAGGAATTGCAGCCATTTTCTACAAAGCCTCCTCATTTCAAGAGCTCAAAAGTAATTGGACAAACGAAATTTACCACAAATAAGATATTAATTTTTAATACTTTGTAAAGAATCCTTTGCAGGCAGTGACTGCCTGAATCCATGGACTTCATTAAATGCTGGGTTTCCTCCTTTGTGATGCTTTGCCGGCCTTTAAGCATATGAAATGCATGCTCGATGGGGTTGAGATCTGGTGATTGTCCATCTGTAAAGAGAAGCGCCTTCCAATCAACTTTGCAGCATTCGACTGAATCTGAGCGGAACATGTAGTCCTGTACGCTTCATCCGGCTTCTTCTGTCTTCAGCCACATCAACAATAAACATTAGTGACCCGTTGCCATTGGAAGCCATGCATGCCCATGCCATCACACTGCTTTCACCATGTTTTACAGAGGATGTGGTGTGCTTTGGATTATGAGCCTTTCCAAGCCTTCTCCAAACTTTTCATCATCTCATCATTCTGGTACAGGTGGACCTTAGTTTCATCCGTCCAAAGAATGCTTTTCCAGAACTGGGATGGCTTTTTAGATTTTTTTTTTTCTGCAAAGTCTAATCTGGCCTTTCTATTTTAAGGTTGGAAAATGGTTTGCAACTTGTTATGGTAGACTTAGATATTGAAAAACGCACTTCCTGGAGAGTGTTCTTCACTTGGGTGGATGTTTTGAAGGGGTTTTTCTTCACTATGGAAAGGATTCTTCGATCATCCACCACTGTTGTCTTCCATTGACGTCCAAGCCTTTTTGAGTTCCCAGGCTCATAAGTGTGCTTTTTATTTTTGCAGAGTGTACCAAACATATCTCTCTGATGGAGTTCTTTTTTTCAGCCTAATGATGGTCTATTTTATTTTCATTGAGAGCTCCTTTGACCGCATTTTATGGGTTCACAACAACCGCTGCTTTCAAATGCAAATGTTACATCTGCAATCTGCTCCAGACCTTGTACCTGTTTAATTGTTGATGGATTAATGAGGGAAAAGCCAATAAAGAGCTTTTGAGATAATTGACAATTACTCTAGGTCCCTTGAAAAACAGGCAGCTACATATTAAAAAGCTGTAATTCCTAAAACCTTACTCAAATTAGAAAGTGAATACCCTCACATTAAAGCTGGAAGTCTGCACTTTAAAGCCATATTGACTATGTAACTATGTTGAATATGTTTTGGAAACCGCTAAAAGGACAAAACTTGTGTGACTGTTCAAATATTTTTGGACCTAGCTGTATATGTATATACAGTAGTATGTAAAAGTTTGGGCACCTCTGGTTAAAATTACTGTTATTGTGAACAGTCAAGCAAGTTGAAGATGAAATGATCTCTAAATGACCTAAAGTTAAAGATGTAACATTTCCTTTGTATTTTGGGGGAAAAAAAGATATTGCAATTTTCTTTTTTTTTTTCATTTTAAAAATTGCAAATAGAAAAATGGACTGATGTAAAAATTTGGGCACCCATGGAGATTTGTGTGGTCAGATAACTTTGACCAAGGTTTCAGACCATAATTAGCCTGTTAGGGCTTGTTCACCATCATCATTAGGAAAGGCCAGGTGATGCTAATATCCCATCTTTATAAAAACCATGCCTCCTCTAACCTTGTGCCAAAAAATAGCAGCCATGGGTTCTTCTAAGCAGCTGCCTAGCACTCTGAAACATGAAAATGGCAGAGGCGCACAAAGCAGGAGACGTCTATGAGATAGCAAAGCATTTTCAAGTTCCCTTTCTTTCCTCAGTTCGAAATGTAATTGATTCCTTCTGCTCAGGCAATGTTCCCCAACTCTGAGGACTGGTTTTTCCAGCAGGACAATGCGCTATGCTACACAGCTAGGTCAATCAATGTGTGGATGAAGGACCACCACATCAAATCCCTGTCATGGCCAGTCCAATCTCCAGACTTGAACCCCATTGAAAACCTCTGGAATGTAATCAAGAGGAAGATGGAAAGTCACAAGCCATCAAAGCTGCTTGAATTTTTGTACCAGGAGTGGCATAAGGTCACCCAAAAGCAGTATGAAAGACTGGCGGAAAGCATGCCAAGATGCATAAAAGCTGTGATTAAAAATCATGGTTATTCCACAAAATATTGATTTCTGATCTCTTCCTGAGTTAGAACATTAGTATTGTTGTTTCTAAATGATTATGAACTTGTTTTTAGCATTATTTGAGGTCTACAAGCACTGCATTTTTTTTGTTCTTTTGACCATTTCTCATTTTCTGGAATATATACAAAATTTAGTGCTTGGAAATTTGAAGACCTGTCAGTAGTTTATAGAATAAAAGAGCAATTTACATTTTACTCAAAAATATTCCTATAAAGAGAAAAATCAGACAAACTGAAAATTTTGTAATGGTCTCTTTATTTTTGCCAAAGCTGTATATTGCCTAAAATGACAGGAAATTTGTCATCCTTTAACTTTAAGCATTTTAGAGATCATATATACACACAGGTGCTTCTCACAAAATTAGAATATCATCAAAAACTTAATTTATTTCAGTTCTTCAGTACAAAAAGTGAAACTCATATATTATATATAGTCATTACAAACAGTGATCTATTTCAAGTGTTTCTCTTAATGTTGATGATTATGGCTTACAGCCAATGAAAACCCAAAAGTCATTATCTCAGTAAATTAGAATACTTTATAACACCAGCTTGAAAAATTATTTTAAAATCTGAAATGTTGGCCTACTGAAATGTATGTTAATTACATGCACTCAATACTTGGTTGGGGCTCGTTTTCCATCAATTACTGCATCAATGCAGTGTGGCTTAGAGGCAATCAGTCTGTGGCACTGCTGAGGTGTTATGGAAGCCCAGGTTGCTTTGATAGCAGCCTTCAGCTCATCTGCATTGTTGGGTCTGGTGTCTCTCATCTTCCTCTTGACAAAACCTCATATATTCTGTATGAGTTTAAGGTCAGGTGAGTTTGTTGGCCAATCAAGCACAGTGATACTGTTGTTGTACTTTTGGCAGTGTGAACAGGTGCCAAGTCTTACTGGAGAATGAAATTTCCATCTCCAGAAAGCTTGTCAGCAGAGGGAAGCATGACGTGCTCTAATATTTCCTGGTAGACGGCTGCGCTGATTTTGGTCTTGATAAAACACTGTAGACCTACAACAGCATATGACATGGCTCCCCAAACTATCACTGATTGTGGAAACTTTCAGTATCATCTCTATGCTGATGACACACATATCTACATCTGTGGACCAGACATCACCTCCCTACTAAACAGAATCCCTCAAAGTCTGTCTGCTATTTCATCCTTCTACTCCGCTAGATTTCTAAAACTTAATATGGCCAAACAGAATTAATCATCTTTCGCCCATCTCACGTGACCCCCCCCAACAGACCTATCCATTAAAGTAAACGGCTGCCCACTCTCTCCAGTCCCACAAGCTCGCTGCCTCGGGGTTATCCTTGACACTGATCTCTTTCAAACCACATATCCAAGCCCTTTCCACTTCCTGCCGACTTCAACTCAAAAATATTTCACAGATCCGTACATTCCTCAACCAAGAATCTGCAAAAACCCTAGTCCATGCCCTCATCATCTCCCGCCTTGACTACTGCAACCTCCTGCTCTGTGGCCTCCCCTCTAACACTCTCGCACCTCTCTAATCTATTCTTAACTCTGCTGCCCTACTAATCCACCTGTCCCCCCGCTATTCCCCATCCTCTCCCCTCTGTCAGTCCCTGCACTGGCTCCCCATTACCCAAAGACTCCAGTTCAAAAACCTAACCATGACATACAAAGCCATCCACAACCTGAGTCCTCCGTACATCTGTGACCTAGTCTCCCGGTACTTACCTGCACGAAACCTCCGATCGTCACAAGATCTCCTTCTGTACTCCCCTCTTATCTCCTCTTCCCACAATCGCATACAAGATTTCTCCCGCGCATCCCCTCTACTCTGGAACTCTCCACCACAACATATCAGACTCTCGCCTACCATGGAAACCTTCAAAAAGAACTTGAAGACCTACCTCTTCCGACAAGCCTACAACTTGCAATAACCACCGATCCACCAAACCACTGCACGACCAGCTCTACCCTCGCCTACTGTATCCTCACCCATCCCGTTGTAGATTGTGGGTCCTCTCTCATCCTGTACCAGTCGTGACTTGTTTTGTTTAAGATTACTGTACTTGTATGTATTATGTATACCCCTCATCACATGTAAAGCGCCATGGAATAAATCGCGCTATAATAATAAATAATAATAACTTCACACTAGACCTCAAGCAGCTTGGATTGTGGCCTCTCCACTCTTCCTGCAGAGTGAGACCTTGATTTCCAACTGAAATGCAAAATTTACTTTCATCTGAAAACAACACCTTGGACCACTGAGCAAACAGTCAAGTTCTTTTTCGCCTTGGCCCTGGTAAGATGCTTCTGGCATTGTCTTTGGTCATGAGTGGCTTGACACAAGGAATGCTTCACTTGTGGCCCATGCCCTGGATACGTTTGTGTGTGGTGGCGCTTGAAGCAATGACTCCGGCAGCAGTCTTCCCCTTGTAAATCTCCTCCAAATTTTTGAATGGCCTTTTTTTAACAATCCTTTCAAGGCTGTAGTTATCCCGGTTGCTTCTGCACCTTTTTCTAACACACTTTTTCCTTCCACTCAACTTTTCATTAATATGCTTGGATACAGCACTCTGTGAACAGCCAGCTTCTTTAGCAATGACATTTTGTGGCTTACCCTCCTTGTGGAGTGTGTCAATGACTGCCTTCTGGACATCTGAAACAGACAAAGGGACCTTTTAAAACACTTAGGAAGCCTTTGGGGGTGTTTATTGTTAATTATTCTAATATACTGAGACAATGACATTTGGGTTTTCATTGGCTGTAAGCCATAATCAACAGAAATAGAATTAAACTAGTGAAATAGATCAGTCTGTTTGTAATGACTCTACATAATGAGTTTCACTTTTTGTATTAAAGTACTGAAATAAATTTACTTTTTGATGATATTCTAATTTAGTGAGAAGCACCTGTACATATAGGTCGGTCCAAAAATATTTGGACAGTGACATAAGTTTTGGCATCTTTGAAATAATGAAATTGAAATACTATTAGCTAGGAAAGAACTTTCTAAGTAATATCTATGCGTGTACCATATATTTTTTATCCCCATTAACGCCTCTCTTATTTTCACTCGTTGCTAAGTTGACAGCATTCACATAAAGTATAAAGCCTAATTCGCATCTCATTTTGTGTCGTCTCCAGGCAGCTTTAAGTGCCTTGAAACAATTTTCAGAACAAGGACTAGATTCTGTGGAAGATGATCTCATGAAAGAAAATGGACCATTTGAGTAAGTATTTTGTCTTGTAGTTTCATATTTTATTGTGTAACGGTTTAATGTGTCTAAATGGGTGGTTACCATCTTTACCTAAAGACATCATATATTGCCATGAAAAAATGAAGCAATCATCCTCCTACACAAATCCAAACACTGCCATATATCAATCACTTAAGACTTTAAAGACTATGAGCATTGAAAATTATTTTTGGTTACAAAGTGCTAGGGACAGTCTGCAAAATTCTTTACTCAATTAATTTTCAGACCCTCTGGTTCTGTATGTGATTGTCCCTCTCAGTAATATAGGTTGGATGTGAAGTCTGTTTGTATCCAGGGTACTTCTGTTTTCTCCCTCCCTGAGTTACTTTCTTCCCTCCCCTTTCTGTGGAAATCTGCGTGCCACCCCCTCCCTGCTGCCATCTCAGGCTTTTTTCACACATCAGTAGTTTTGACCATCATTTCATTAGTATCTGTATGCCAAAACCAGGGTTGTCGCCATACACCGAACAGGTGTCAATCTTTCAATTTTTCTCTGTAAGTTCCACTTCCGATTTTGGCTTCCAAATAGTAATGAAAAATACTGACCAAATACTGATGTGTGAACATGGTCTATTACTGAGAAAATGGAGGGGCAGAGCAGAAAGCAATCAGCAACAGGAACTGTGACAGATTCTAAAGATTTTTTTTTTAAAGTGCTTCGCTAAATAAAGGACTTGTAGCAGCAAAATGGCAGAGATTTCTTTAAATAAAGACTAATTTAGAAAGTTGCTTACCTTTTGTATGTAAAGAGCAAGGGAACAAAAAAAATGTGCAAATCCTTTAAAGGATTGTAAAAAGAAACTGTTTGTTTCTGAAACAACCCCACATGTGTCCAGGGTTTGTGTGTGATATTGCAGCTCAATTCTATTGCTGTGAAACAAACTAAGTTGCAATGCCAGGCACAACCTGCAGATTATTGTGGAGCTGTTTTTGGTAGAAAATAGCCATGTCTTTCTTATCCTGTGCATCCCTTTTAAATATCCCTGCCCACCATCCTCTACATCTTGGAGGCTAAACTTTAACAGTTACCACCCTACTTGGCGGCCCATATTTCTTCTGCACTCAGAACAGTGAGGATTGCGGTAATATTTACCATAGAATATTACATTTCTTACTGAAAGACAATTTTACTAAATGGTATATATAACTAGGAAGCTTTGCCACTGATGTGCTGTAAGGGTAGTCAATTAATCTTCCCATAAATAGGTGTAACTAAGTGGCTTTTTAATAACTTGACAATAGAGTATAACTTACGTATTTTATTTTCTTTTACAGGAAAAATACATCTTTGAACCGTGTACGCCAATAGACAGAAAAATAATTAAAAATTGAGTCCTCGAGGGTCGATAATAATTAATGGCAAAAGATGTTAACAAATAGCAGCTTTCGAGACTACTTCGGTTTCTCCTACTTTGCCTGATGAAGAGACCTGAGTAGCCTCGAAAGCTGCTATTTGTTACCATCGTTTCAGCTAGCCATTAAAAGATATCAATCACCGAGGACTCAAATTTTAAATATTAAATAGGCGGAAACATAAATTGCCATAAAGATGAAATGTCCCATGGTAGAATAGTGCAATAGATTGGATTGTGTTGTCTCCTGATATCAACGGTAATTCCATCAGAGAGGTCTCCACATGATCTCATCATCATGCTATCTGAACATAAATATTGTTGTTTCCTTTCAAAATGTCACCCCTTTGGTTGACCTCTGAATCTTCTGTGCCATCAGCTAATAAACATGTCTTGAGATGTACAGCCCTGGACCCTAAAGCCTCTTGTTAATGTATTAATCTTTCAGACAAGCCAAGCACCGTGGAGAGAAAGGAGACAATACGCAGGCTAACTCAGGCACCAGCGCTCAGGACTGCAAGGATTCAAAGGCCGTCATCTAGGAGGTTCTCGGCGGCCGCTGCATCCTTATAAACCTGTCAACACGCAATAGGGTGTACGTGTATAAGGAAACGAATCACTAATACCATTAAACAAGTCCTATGTGAAGACAACACTATTCTAAAGCAAGAGATAATACACAGTACTGTTTATACTAATGGGGGATATATTCGCGTAAAGCACTTCCCCCTGCAATTTGAGACCACATCTTTAATTGCTTTGAGATGATGGAAATCTGATCTCACTAGTGCTTCAACTTAGTTTATTAACTGAAGTGTTAAGAGAAATTAAACTTAAATTTTAACCAGCTAAACATTTAAGGAAAAAAAGGTTAAGAAAACCACATTGGTTAGCGTTTTAGTGTTGTTTTACCGCTATAATCTTAATTTTTTGTTTGTTTTAGTAACTGCTTTGATATTTTAAGACTTAACCAATGACAGTGCTTAGTGCTTGTGAGAGTCTTAGTTGTTGTCTTCATATATATTCACTGCTTATCTTTTTCCAAAAACAAAGCGCAGTCTGAAATACATTTACAGCATTTAGCGCGAAGATCCGATCTAACGGAAAAAAAATCAATCAATTCATGACCAACATTTGCTTAAAATACATGAGCTGATGTTTGTAGCATTAAGTCACAGTGTGCCCCGGAGTCCGCAGTTACAGGTACTATCCGCCCTGTAACTAGAGAAAAAAAAAAGTGTTTTTTCTTTTAAAGTTTACTATTTTATTTGTCCTTTAGCCTGCCCTACACGCTGTCATGTGAAAAACATTTACACCCATTGTGTTGTAATGACTCACAGTTACATCAACTGAGTGTTTTTAATACCTGCATTCTGTGCTCCGGCATAAGCTAGCCCAATGAAGACATGCATGTATTAATGAGCAGGGAGATCTAATATGGCTGGATAGACACTGTCATATATAACAAAAGGTTTGTGTTTATGACTCTTATATGTCTTGTTGCGGGACAGTGTATGGCCAAATGCAGTAAAACCACATCAGTTCATGTGTTAAACTGGCTTTGACTGTTTCTTTAATTTCATCATTCATGGCTTTCATTGGAATCTGTGTTGGACTACAAACCAATGTTATCCTGCACAAGTCTTTGGGCTTAAAAAAAAAATAAGGAGACGCAATTGTCACAACAATATATTATTTGAATGATTGACAGATCTTTAGACGAAGATGAATCCCTCTTTTTTTTGTAGGCTAAACCCTCATGCACATTAGACTAATGTCAGCTGAACTCACCGATATCGACAGGTTTAGCTGATAGTTTAATATCTATGGTGTCCCGGACTACTAATGGTTGAGAGAATTCAATTGTGCATGTCCAATTTCGTTCATGTACGTTATTGTTCTCCCTGTGATAAGTTGCCTGCTGGCGTGTCCTAGAGAACATAGGCGCGCTCTGCCGAACAAGCGCTCCTGTCTATGGGAGGGTCTGCTGAGATGGCTGTCGGTCTAAGCATTGTTTGACCGACCCCAACCCCATGTGTTTGGCCAGCCCGAGAAACACAAAATTTGCTGCGAGTTCATATGTACTCTTGATGTGATGGGCTTCTATCTACTCCCACAATCCCTAGGCTATGGCCCCATGGGTGGATGGGGACTGATGAGTGATAACAGTCCATGTACAATGCTGCAGAGTATGCTGTTGCTATATAATCAACGGGAAGTAATAAAATGCTAACCTTTTAGGTTCACTCAAAACACACACTTTGTTTTCAGCACAACGTGAGGGGACATGAAGAACGCAGAACAGGATGTTCTCCCAGGAATATTCCGTGCTACAGGATCTAAATGAGGTGGTCTGCAAAAAAAATGTTTAAATCCTTTGAAGGAAGGCTGATGAATGCAAGATGACCGTCATAAACGCTGATTTATTGAGATCTTTCCATGGTAATGTTAAAGAGATTTTTGCTCATAAGCTTTAAAAAAATTGAGTTCCTGTTGTTTAACCCCTCTCTGACCTTGGACGTACTATCCCGTCCAGGTGACCTGGGTCAGTATGACCCTGGATGGGATAGTACGTCATGCCCTTTAATGCGATACCGCAACGGTGATCGCATTAAAATTCTGACGCCATCTTACCTTAGGGAAGATGGTGTCGGCATCCCGGGCTCTGATCCCATCCCCCCCCCGGCCTCACGAGCTCTGTGACTGGCTGTTCAATTCTGTGTGACCACACTGCAGGGGCCCTCACACTAGCTGAGGATTCCTGCAAAGCGGTCACACTGCCAGAGCTCCTCCTGTGCTGGGATTTGTGGTGCCACAGCAGCCTGTGACACCACAATCCCTGCTGAAGAAAAAAAGAACAAAAAAGAGAGACTACAACCATAAGTGTTGATCCCTGCCCGATCGCTCTTCATCCACCCCCCTTTGCGCCGCCTCTGTGCCCACATTTAGCAGCCGCCGAGCATTGATTGGTGACACAGTTCACCGATCAACACTCGTACTCGCTTTTTTTTCTCAGCCCCCCTTTGCGTCAACTCTGTGCGCACATCCCACAGCCACCAAACTTTGATAAGTGATGCAGTTAACTTATCAGAGCTTGTGCCTGCCGATTTCCTTTTTTATCGCCCCCCCTTGCGCCACTTAACCGTGTTGATCCCTGATCCCCCCTTCCCCCTCTTTTTTACCCCCCTTTGCGACGCCTCCGTGTGCACATTTAGCAGCCACCAGACGATAAGTGAATGCAGTTCACTTATCAGAGCTCGTGCCTTCTGTTTTCCATTTTTCTCTCACCTCCCTTTGCGCCACCCACGTGCGCACACCCAGCAGCCACCAAACTCACCGCCAGTTCACTTATCAGAGCTTGTGGCTGCTGTTTTAGACTTTTCTTTTCACGGGCATTTTTTTCTCCCTATTTGCTTTTTTTTCTTTTAGCTTTTTCTTTTCAGACAAGTTAGCACCAATCACTATCCCCCCCACACACAGTTATAAAAAAAGTACACACAAAGCCCGATATTCACACAAAAAATGTCCCGCTCATCACGTTCGTCCCAACAGCACTATTCATTGGATGAGGCATATGCTTTCCTTGCATCCTACACTGATGGCGAGGGAGAGGATCCCACATTTCTTTACTTTTTGGATTCTTCATCCTCCTCCTCCTCATCTTCCTCCTCGGGTTCTGCAGAACTGCCACGCAGACGCCCCAGGACAGAAGATGAGGTAGCGCCCACCGTTCCAGAAGCTGAAAAAGCGCACCCCATTGCGACTGTGTGGACCTCACCCCCAAAAAATTACGAGCTACTGATTCCTGATTTTGTGGCAGAGTCAGGAATCAGGTTTGACACCACCGACCTCACAGAAATAGACTTTTTCAAAGTCTTTTTCTCTGAGGATTTTATTAATCTCATGGTGAAGCACACTAATTTGTACACTCGTCAATTTTTGGCACAAAACCCCGATTCATCATTTTCTAACTGGTCTCCTGTAGACGCAGTTGAAATGATGCAGTTTTGGGGCCTGGTCCTTCACATGGGGATCGTGAAGAAGCCAGAATTTCGGCAATATTGGAGTGTTGATATTTTATACAACACTCCAGTGTTCCGAATGGTTATGACCCGGAAGTGTTTTGAGGCCATCCACAAATTTCTGCAGATAATGCACAGTGTCCCCCACGAGATGACCCCAACTTTGCCCATCTATTCAAAGTTCGGCCCATCATCAAACACTTTAAAAAGTTTGCTGAAGTGTACGTGCTCCAAAGGGACATCTGCGTGGTGAATCCTTAGTCCGTTTTAAGGGAAGGCTCGGATTCTGTCAGTATCTGCCCAGCAAGAGGGCCAGGTTTGGAATCAAACTCTACAAACTGTGTGAGAGTACCTCAAGGTACATCCACAGGGTTAGAGTTTACGAAGGAAAGGACACCAGGATTGAACCCCCTGAGTGTCCTCCTGTCCTGGAATTGAGTGGGAAAATTGTGTGGGATTTGGTTTACACCGATAACTTTTATACTAGCATCCCACTCTTAAAATCCCTTTCTGCGCAAGGTACCGCAAAAATCAGAGAGGTCTCCCGAAAACGCTACTTGAGCAAATGCTCAGAAGGGGTGACAATGTAGCGACCACCTGCTGGTGGTCAAGTACAAGGACAAGAGGGATGTCCTTCTCTTGACCACCATACACGGTGATGGCAGCGCCCTCAGCACTGTAGGAGGTACCTCTACACAGGTCAGCAAACCTGACTTTGTACTGGGGTACTACAAAAACATGGGGGGTGTTGATCTCTCCGATCAACTCCTCCAACCGTACAGTGCTTTGAGACAGGCCAAGGTGTGGTACAAAAAGCTGGCCGTGCACATCGTACAAATGGCAATGCTCAACGCTTTCCTACTGTCACGATGTGCACGCCACACCGATACATCATACCTTCAGATCCAGGAGGTAGTGGTTAAAGCCCTGATATTTGGTACTCAGGAAGGAGTGGGCCCCAGTACTTCCGGAACTGAAGGTGCTCGTATCGTACCAAGTCAGCATTTCCCGGGGGTGGCCCTGCCAACTGGTAAAAAAGGTAAGCCGCAAAAAAAGGTGCAGTGTGTGTTACAAAAGGGGAATACGCAAGGACACCATTTATCAATGTGACACCTGCCCCGAAAAACCTGGCCTGTGTATAAATGATTGGTTCAAATTGTACCACACCTCCATGCACTACTAATTTACTTAGATTTACCGGAAACAGTAGATTAGTTCCGAAAAGGTGGCACATCTAGAGAAGTTCCTTGGGGGTCTAGTTTCCAAAATGATGTCACATGTGGGCTTTTTTTCACTCTTTAGGCACATCAGGGGCTCACCAAACGGAACGTGACGCCCGCAGAATATTCCATCAAAGTCTGCATTCCAAAACGTCACTACTTGCCTTCCGAGCCCCGACGTATGCCCAAACAGTAGTTTTCTCCCACATATGGAGTACCAGCGTACTCAGGACAAATTGGACAACAACATTTGGGGTCCAATTTCTCCTGTTACCCTTGGGAAAATAAAAAAAAATTGGGGACTAAAAGATCATTTTTGTGGGCAAAATTAGGATTTTTTATTTTCACGCCCAGGCATTATAAACTTTAGTGAAATACTTGGGGGTTCAAAGTTCTCACCACACATTTAGATAAGTTCCTTAGGGGGTCTAGTTTCCAAAATGGGGTCACTTGTGGGGGGTTACACTGTTTAGGTACATCTGGGGCTTGCCAAATGCGACATGGCATCCAATCTCAATTCCAACCAGTTTTAATGTGAAAAAGTCTCACTTCCAGCCAGTTTTAGGTTGGAAAAGTAAAACGGCGCTCCTTTCCTTACGAACTGTGCCATGCACACAAACAGTGGTTCCCCCCACATATGGGGTATCGGCGCACTCAGGACAAATTGGACAACAACTTTTGGGGTTCAATTTCTCCTGTTACCCTTGGGAAAATAAAAAATTGGGGACTAAACTATCATGTTTGTGGGGAAAAAATTATTTTTTTATTTTCACGCCCGGGCGGTATAAACTTCTGTGATGCACTTGGGGGTTCAAAGTGCTCACCACACATCTAGATAAGTTCTTTAAGAAGTCTAGTTTCCAAAATGGGGTCACTTGTGGGGGGTTTCCACTGTTTAGGCACATCAGGGGCTCACCAAATGCGATATGGTGTCCGATGTCAAATTCAGCCAATTTTGCTTTGAAAAAGTCAAATGGCGCTCCTTCCTTTCCGAGCCCTGCCGCACACCCAAACAGTGGTTTTCCCCCACATATGGGATATCACGTACTCGGGAGAATTTGTACAACTTTATCTGTCCATTTTCTAACCTTGTGAAAATGCTGAGCCCAGTTATTGGCTGCAGTGGTTACACGTGCTGTAGTCATGAAGTCAACCAGAACTACTATTCATATCCAGCCAGTTCTGTCATTCATTGCTTGAGTATTAGTTCCTGTACAGTAGTGATGGATTGTTCATGATCGATCCAGCGCAAAGAGCCTGGATCCCTTCTGTGAGCAATGGTAGCCGGCAGTGAGAGCTGCTTGCAGTTTCTGAATGGCTCTCACTCTGTGTAAAATTGCATTGTTCCATAGCTGATGAAACCAGAAGCCCTCCCATGCACCCACCCTGAAAAATCCTCTGTTAATGGCTGGGTGCAGGTGAGAAGGGTTTTGACCACATCAGACTTGATTCATTTTACAATAAATGTTTTCACCAATAGGTGAACAATCATGCGCCCACTCAGGATCCCTCCATTGAGCCACTTACAAGGATTATTATTATTATAGCGCCATTCCATGGCGTTTTACATGTGATTAGGGGTATACATAATAAAAACAAGAACAGTTTTCTTAAATGGTACAAGTCACGACTGGTACTGGAGGAGAGAGGATCCTGCCCACGAGAGCTCACTATCTACAAGGGATGGGTGAGGATACAGTAGGTGAGGGTAGAGCTGGTTGTGCAGTGGCTTGGTCGATCGGTGGTTGCTGCAGGTTTTAGGCTTGTCGGAAGAGGTAGGTCTTCAGGTTCTTTTTGAAGGCTTCGATGGTAGACGAGAGTCTGATATGTTGTGGTAGAGAGTTCCAGAGTAGAGGGAATGCACGGGAGAAGTCTTGTATGCGATTGTGGGAAGAGGAGATAAGAGGGGAGTAGAGAAGGAGATCTTCTGAGGATCGGAGGTTGTGTGCAGGTAAGTACCGGGACACGAGGTCACAGATGTAAGGAGGACACAGGATGTGGATGGCTTTGTATGTCATGGTTAGGGTTTTGAACTGGAGTATTTGGGTAATGGGGAGCCAGTGTAGGGATTGACAGAGGGGAGAGGCCGGGAGTAGCGGGGGGACAGGTGGATTACTCGGGCAGCAAAGTTTAGAATAGATTGGAGGGATGCAAGAGTTTGAGGGGAGGCCACAGAGCAGGATGTTGCAGTAGTCAAGGCGGGAGATGATGAGGGCATGGACTAGGATTTTTGCAGATTCTTGGTTGAGAAATGTACAGATTCAGGAAATACGTTTGAGTTGAATTCGGCAGGAAGTGGAAAGGGCTTGTATATGTGGTTTGAAAGAGATCAATGTCAAGGATAACCCCGAGGCAGCGAGCTTGTGGGATTGGGGAGAGTGGGCAGCTGTTCACTTTAATGGATAGGTCCCCTGGGGGGGTCGAGTGAGATGGTGGTAGATGTTGAGTTCTGTTTTGTCCATATTAAGTTTTAGAAATCTAGCGGAGTAGGATGAAATAGCCAACAGACATTGAGAGATTCTGGTTAGGGTGGCGATATCTGGTCCAGAGATATAGATCTGTGTGTCATCCGCATAGAGGTGATTCTGAAAGCCATGAGATTCTGTGAGCTGTCCCAGGCCAAAGGTGTAAATGGGGAAGAGCAGGGGCCTTAGGACTGAACTGTGCTGGACTCCGATAGATAGGGGGCACGTTGAGGAGGTGGTGTGTGAGTGGGAGACGTTGAATGCCGTGCTGTTAGGTATGACATGATCCAAGATAGGGCCAAGTCTGTGATGCCAAGAGATGAGGGTCTGCAGTATAGGGAATGGTCCACTGTGCCAAAGGCAGAGGACAGGTCCAGGAGGAGGAGGACAGAGTAGTGTCACTTGGCCTTGGCGGTTAATAGGTCATTGGTGACCTTAGGGCAGTTTCAGTGGAGTGCTGTGGCTGGAAGGCAGATTGTAAACCGTCGAAGAGGAAGCAAGAAGAGAGGTGAGAGGACATTTCAAGACGGACGTGTTGTTCCAGTAGTTTTGAGGCATAGGGGAGAAGTGATATGAGGAGATATCTACATACAGAGGATGGGTCAAGAGAGGGCTTTTTGATGTTTGGTGTGATTGAGGGGAAAACACCAGTTGTTAGTGATAGGTTGAAGAGATGGGTTAGGGTTGGGATCAAGACTGTGGTGAGGTTTGGAATGAAGTGGAATGGGATCGGGTCAAGTGCACAGGTGGTGAGATGTGATCTTCAGAGTAGAGTGGAGAGTCGATCTGTAATGTTGGAGGAGGAGGGCTGGGCAATTAAGAGGAAGGGCTCTGGGGGGTTGTGGACCAAAACGGTCTCTGATGTTCTCAAACTTCTGCTTGAAAAATGAGGCAAACTTCCTTTCCATTTTTGCTAAGTATCTGCTCCTGGGAAAATGGACAGTTAAATTTTCCGCAAGCTAATATCAGTTGTTTTTTGAGAGCTATTAAGCTGGACCTGCTGCAATCAACTTAAAGGGGTTTTCTGTCATGATACTATACTTTTAATAAAATATTTTGTATAGTAGCTAGTAGTGACACTTCAATCCCTTAGCTATTTCCTGGCCAGACTATTTATTTTTTTTCCAAGAACCATAACTTTTTTTTGGGGGGGGCTTTTCTGTCCACATAATCATATGAGTGCTTGTTTTTTGCAGGACAAGTTGGACTTTTGAATAAAATAATTTGTTTTGTCATGTGATGCACTAGAGAGTGGGGAAAAAAATCCAAGTGCTTTTAAATTGCAAAAAAAATGCATTTTCACTGTTTCTTGGGAGGTTTTTATTTACCATGTTCACTATACAGTAAAACTGACCAGGCAAATATGATTCACCCGATCAGCACTATTATGAAGATACCAAACATGTATAGTGTTTTTTTATTTAGGTGGAAAAAAGAAAATCGAAAATGTGTTTAAAAAAAAAAAAAGAAAATTTTTTGGGGGGAATATGGACTGTCTGAGGGCTTTATTTTTGTACTGTGAGCTGAGGTTTCTACTGATAGCATTTTGGCGTAGATTTGCCTCTTATTTTCATTTTATTGTAATGTTGTAGCAGCCAAGAAAATAATTCTGGCATTTTGATTTTTTCCCCCCTGTTATTATATTTACCAATTGGATCAATTTATTTGATATTTTTATAGATCAGACTTTTACGAACTTACCGATGCCAAATATTTTTTTAATTGGTTTATTTTTTAATAAGGCGTAAGGTTAGTGATTAGTGATGGGTGACGGAGATGTTGCGAACTTGTGTCTGAACTCCGAGCTTGGACTTTACAGATATGGGATGGGGGGGACTGTAAAACAAAGCATAAAATTAATAATGAACATTATAATTACAAAGGAAGGAAACTGTGCACTTCCGAAACCGGTAGGAAGGAATTGGTCCGTAGGATATACTGGATCCCACCACGTGACTCCTCACGTCAAGAAGGTCCTGCAGCAGCTGGCGGCACAACGCTGTGTACTGCGCTGCGAATAACGCTGGCGCTCCTTGGGAACAGTGAGTAATCCATAGAGACTGTCACCGGCCGGGACAGTTTCTCCACTAAATAATTGTTGGAAGCGACTTTCTTTGCTCTACTTTTTAATAACTATATTTTGCATGCGGCAAGGACAGTTCCATTTTAATCTCCTAAGTAACGGAAGTCCGACTCTGTCAAATTTGGAGGAAATGTGCAGCCTTTTCCTTGCCCTGTGAATATAGCTCCGTGATAGACACACCTAAGGTAAAGTGAAATGGAGTGATCGTTGGAAGTTCTTTTCATGATACCTATTCACATCATAGAATTGTAGGTTGTGCTCCGGTTTTTATATTTTATAATTGTTTCATTCCTTTTGTTTAAATCCCTGCAATATTGTGGCTATTTATTGTTTCACTAAGAGTTCGATCCTATAGCAGTGGATATTTCAGCGCAGACCCATCTTTATATAAACATTATAATTATACTTGCAGGTCCAGCGACACATCCTCCTATCATTAACTTCCGAGTTATTCACTCCACTGCTCAGCAATTTTCAGCTGGCATCTGCAGTGTTCGTACGGTGACGTCAGGTTTCACCCCAGTTCATGGCCAGTGCCATGAATGCGGGTGAACCCTGACGTCAGCGCACGAAGACTGCCGAGTGCAGTGAATACCGCCGGAAATTAATGAGCGACCCCGAAGCAGATGCAGCCGAGAGCAGCAGGACGGGAGTTTTTGTCGCCAGACAGGGAAGTATAATTATGTTTATTTTTAATTTTATGCTTTTACAAGCCCTGGACGTGAGCTGTAATACGGGTTTCCCATAAAAACCTGTGTTCGGGACCTTGTGACCAAACACTGTGTTCGCTACGGGTCCAGAACTTTACAGTTCGGGTTCGCCCATCCCTAGTAGTGATTTTAAAATTTTATTTTTTCTATATTTTTAAAAACCTTTTTTTTTTTTTTTTTTTTTTTTGCTTTTTACTATATTTTAATCCCCCTAGGGGACTTGAAGCAGCGATCATTATACATAGCTCACACCTTACCGCTTTTCCTGGTTCCCAGCTCTTGCTACACACAGATGTCCTTAATGAAAACCGCTCTTGGTCGTAATGTTGAACCGTATCTCTTCAGACTCCTTGCTGGACCAAAATAAATAACACTGCAGCAAGACTAAGGGTCCCTTTTCACATAGCGACGCACCAACGATCCCGACAACGAAAAGACCTGGTTGGGATCGCTGGTGCGTCGCTACATGGTCGTTAGTAAACTGTTAAACAGGCAGATCTCTTCAACGACGCACCAGCGATCCCGACAACAATACAACCTGGTAAAGATCGCTGGTGCGTTGTCACACAGCAGCTATTCTGAACGATTCCAGCCTGCGTCCCTGAGTTCTGCGTTGCCAACGAGGTCGCTCGTCGGCGTCAAACACTGCGATGCATGCTGGCCAGCAGGACACCGACAATGAAAAAATGGCCCAGGACATTCGAGCATGATCAGCGATATCCAGCAGGGGGGCGGTCACTGCTATGAGTCACATGTAGCGAGATCGCTGGCAAGATCGCTGTTGCATCACAAAATCGGTGACGCATCAGCGATCTCGCTATGTGAGACGGGGCCTTTAGAGTCCCATTTTCTTTTGTGGTGCTGAGGTTTCTACATTGACTGAAGACAAACTGATAGGGAATTTAGATTGTGAGTCCCATCGGGGACAGTGCCACTAATGTTTGTAAAGTGCTGTGGAATTAATATTGCTATATAAATGAGTAAAATAAAATAGACTATCTAATTAAAATTGAACCAGCACAAATCCAATTTATACCCTAGTCTACATGAACCCTCAACGATGGGCTATCAATGTTTTAAATGCATGAAAAACCCTTTCAGAAAAGAGTAGGAACCTTTTACCAAAGATATGAAAAAAGTTTGTGTGTCTTTTTAACTTTATTAGGAACTTTAACTTGTAGACCTGTTTCAAAAACATTTTGGATTTGCCCAAGCAACTGTAAACTCAAGGGTTGCCACATTTGAGCAGCGTCACGTTAATGTAAACCGTGCTTTGGAATCTTGTTTCATACGTATAAAGTAATCTGATTCAGCAGAATTAATAGAATGTTTATTCAAACATATTTAGAAACTTCATAACAATAACTTGAAAGACGTGACAAATATTAAATGGAGAGATGGACCTTGTGATTGAGAGATGAGAAACATTGCTTTTCTGCCTTACTCCGAGCAGGATTTCCCCCGTAGCAGAGTGTCAAACAGTTTATTTTCTCCCAACGCCTGTGCTGACAGAATTTTAGGAAGCTCAATGTGGTCTGACCTTTTTGCCCGTCTCTTGAATTAAATGTGCAACAGGCCTATCGGACTTCATGAAATTTCAGATTTACTTCTTCACCTGGAAGAATACGACTGAAAGTTTCTACACCAGAGAGAAAAGCAATAAAAATAAACTGGAAGGTGTCGCCTCCCTTGGTGGTTGTAATTTAAGTTTATAGAAGTGATAAAAATCTATATCCTGAGAGCACGTGGGAGTTTCTGTGGCAGGGAAAAGCTGCATGCCTATTTCATCAGTGTTCACATTTCCATTGTGTGCACCTGGTACTCTGCGTCGTGGCATATGGCTAAGCGCTCGTTTATTTGGCCATTTTCGCTACCGATGTTTCTTCTGAATAATTAATGTAATTTGACATTAGGCTTGATTCACATGGAATATTGCAGCCAGACCCAGAATTTGATACAAAACTTAGTTTCTGAATACTAAAAGATAGGTTTGATTTTTCTGACAGGGTGTGTTACATTTTTATTCTTTCTTACCTTAAGGATGATACCTTAAGGATGATAGACCAATATTATGCACAAAAATGTGGCTTCCTGCACCCTGATATAATCGTATGCCAATGTGCTGAAGTGGTTTGAGCTTCTTGAAGAACTTTTATGTCAAGGTGATTGATGCTGCTTTCTAACTATCTGCTGAGATCAGTGAAAGCTACATTCACAAATCCGTTGTGCACGGCTGAGTGCGATCTGTTTTTGTAAACCGAAAGACCATGAACCCATCGGCCCCGATTAACCAAAGTGTTTATGCCAGAAAACGCATTTAATATTAAAAATGTAGCATCTTTTTTGGTGTTTTCACAGCTGTGTCGGCTAGTTCCGCCAAAGTTGGCAGAACATGGATGGGATAGAGTCACGCGCAGTGTAGAAAGACTAAGTGCAGCACGAAGAGATAAGTGGAAAGGAACCCAACACTAGGGAAGGGGGGGAGTGGAGACCCATAGGCAGATCAAACGTCACCCTGTCTGCCCTAAGCGTTCCTATAAAGGTTCCACACCTATCGCTGAGCAGGATACCTAACCCCTGCCTGATCCTGGCAATATGCCCTGCATAGGGAAGGAGAGGATAATCACTAGTCTCTCCCCTTTACCACTGAAGACAGATGGGATACACAAACAAGGGGAACACTTGAGCTTGAGTAGACTCAGAAACACAAACGTCCTGCAAACACCAAAGAAGAAAATAACTAACTGCTATAGCTCCAAGCTTCAAGAGGGAAATGGATATATCACTGGCAACTCTCAGCAGCAAGCTGGGAGTTATAAACACCCGGGTCCTGGTGTGTCCATTAGAGTAGAAGGAAGGCTGCCACTGGGTCCTAGAGTCAGAAGGACTAGGAAGAAGTCTGCAAAGCAAACTGCTGAGACCTTCTGCAGTCAGATGCAGTGCAACGGTCTGCAGCCTCTGGCACACCTGTGACAGGCCGTGGAAGTGGTTACCCATCTAATTTATGACCAAATGTAGCATAGCTTACACTCAAAATCTCACTTCAGTCACTGATGGAGGCACACAACAATTGTAGATGTCCGATTATGTTGTGTGCGCCTCTCATTGAATCAAGTGCCTCTTACTCTACCATGCCCCTTCATTAAGACTAGCGGGAACACCATCAGTCTTAATGAATTGGGACCATAGAGTTTCAGTGATCCAAACATACACAGATCCATTTTAAATGGAAATCTGTGTGTACAATCTATGAGACACTGCATGTCGTACTTGCATCCGTTTTGCGGATTAGAGCTTGTCCAGTCTTAAGCTACAAGACTACAGTTGCTCTATGCAACTATAGACTTGTGAATCCTCATAATGCACGCTGTGGGGACTCTTCAGTGTTGGGAGCAGGTGGTCATGTGACTGCAAGTATGTGATTTGCATACTCGCGGCCGCATTCCAACTAAATTCCTTCCAGCCTCACTTAACCCTTCTTTGCCATCTGATGTACTATCCCGTCCATGTGACCTGGGCTTTAGTTCCCATGGACAGGATAGTGCATCATAGCGATCGGTCGCTCCCGATCGCAGCATTCCGGAGCCGGCACGGGCAGACAGCCCCTCTACCTTTGGATCAGAGACCCCACGGCGTGACGCAGGGTCTCGATCGCTGCTATGGAGACTCAACGTCGTCTTGACGACATACGAGTCTCCAGAGCTGAGAGATTTCCTGTCATGCGCAGTGATGATCAGGAAGTCTCAGGTCAGGGTAAAATACAGGCAGCGCTGACAGCTTCTATAGCATTGTAAAATACAGGCAGCGCGACAGCTTCTATAGCATGCAGGTCTCCATGCTATAGAAGTGTTCAGCCTGCACAAAATGATTGTCCCATAGTGGGACACAGTGTAAAACATAGAATTAAATTCAATTTTTTTTTTTAAATAATTGTAAAAATATTTAAAAAAAAATAATTAATCAATATTTATTCTATCAATAAATATTTGAATGAAAAAAATAAAAAAAGTTCACATTTTTTGTCCCATTTGTTAACCCCTTTAGTGAACACCATAAAAAAAACAAGGCAAAAAACAATGCTTTATTATCATACAGCCGAACAAAAAGTGGAATAACACGCAATTAAAAAGACGGATATGAAAAACACTGCTGAAAATGTCATCTTGTCCAGCAGAAAACGAGCCGCCATACAGGGTCATAAGCAAAAAAATAGTTATATCTGCCAGAATAAAGTGATGCAAAAACAATTATTTTTACTCTAAAAGTTTTTTTTTTTTATTTAAGAGCGCCAAAACATAAAAAAATCATATAAATGAGGTATTGCTGTAATCGTACTGACCCAAAGAATAAAACTGCCTTATCAATTTTACCACACGCGGAACGATGTAAACGCCCCTCCCCCCAAAAAAAAAAAATTCATGAATTTGCTGGTTTTTGCTCATTCTGTCTCCCAAAAATCGGAATAGAAAGCAAGCAAAAAATGTCATGTGCCTGAAAATTATACCAATAAAAACGTCAGCTCGTCCGCAAAAAACAAGACCTCACATGACTCTATGGGCCAAAATATGGAAAAATTATAGCTCTCAAAATGTGGTGATACAAAAACTATTTTTTGCAATAGAAAGCGTCTTTAACGGGACAACTGCCAGACATAAAAAAACCCGCTATAAGGCCTTTTTCACACGTCCCTATATTTCCGGTACCGGAGATGTCAGTGTCCGTGTGCGTAATATTTGTGGTACATGTGTGTGCCGCATCAGTACTACACGTACGGGTGCCAGGGAAGAAGCGTTGCAGTAAGCGCTGTTCTCCGGCGCCGGGTGCTGAACACTGCTCTCATTATTCTCCCCTGCTCTGCTGGCGATCGGCGCGAACAGGGGAGAATGATGAGTTACATTTAACCCCTTAACAACCGCAGATACACCTTTTAACAGTTAAAGGTACTTAAATCACAGCACCACTTTTTAACGGCGCTGAGGTCTAAGGTTATAGCCCCGTTCAGCGTTGGAATTTCTCCGGGGTCTCGGTTGCTGGAGGAAGCTGAGACCTCAGAGAACATGATTCAGGTCAGTTTTTACCAACCCTGGTGTTGCGATCACCATTATTAATGGTATAACAGTGACCGCAAAAAAAGTCCGATTTTCCATTTAATTTCTCCCTTCACTGATGTGATTGCACATCAGAGGAGAGAGAAATAGGGTCCCTCGATCATCCCCTCCGCTACCTCCATTATCCCCCGGGCCACCGGCTTCTTCCATGAGAAAATGGCAGTGCGCCCGCCGAGATCTGCCAGCCGGCACCAAGCAACAATAGGGATATTTTTCCTATTGGTTCATTTTGATCACTTGGATAAACCCTATCACAGTGATCAAAATAAAAAAATATTAAATCAAACCCCCCTTTATCACCCCCTTAGTTAGGGAAGAATAAATAAAAAAAAATTATTTCCATTTTTCCATTAGAGTGGGGCTAAAGAGAGTTGGGCTAGGCTTTGGGTTGGGGATAGGGTTAGGGTTGGGGTGTGCGTTGAAAAAGTCACACGGTGCTTCTTCCCTTCCCAGCTCTGCTGTGCACCCAGTGATTTACCCCCACATATGGGGTATCGGCGTACTCAGGACAAGTTGGACAACTTTTGAGGTCCAATTTCTCACGTTGCCCTTGTGAAAATAAAAAATTAGGGGCAAAAAGATCATTTTTGTGAACAAAAATTGAATTAGTCTTACCGCTAATTCGGTTTCTACGAACCCTCCACGACAGCATAGGAGGTTGCCTCTTTGCCCTGATGGGGGACAGGAAACACAGGTTAAAAGGCACACCCACCTCCCACTTGCCAGTGACTAATAACTGACACCATAGCACCGGTTACCTTTTGTATCCCCAGATTTTATCCAAGGAACATAGGGAGGGAATTAGCGCTGTCATGGAAGGTTCCTATAAACCGAATTACCGATAAGACTAATTCTATTTTCTCTAGTCACCTTCCATGACAGCATAGGAGGAATACCAACTAATTGTTTGCTAGGGTGGGACAATGGCCTGGAGTACTTTCTGGCCAAAGACTAGACCCCTATTGGACAATAAGTCCAATCTGTAGTGTTTGGAGAAAATATGTAGTGAAGAACAAGTCGCAGCCCTGCCAATCTGCTCCGCAGATGAGCCTGCTTTTTCTGCCCAGGAGACTGATGTAGATCTTGTCGAGTGGGCCTTGACCCCTATTGGGGGTGACATATTCTGAGCCTGATATGCTTCTTTTATGGCTCTTTTGATCCATTTAGAGAAAGTGGTCTTTGCCACCTTTTTCTCGTTATTCTGACCGGACTGATGGACAAACAGATTTTGATCAACTCTCCAAGAGCTGGTTTGTTCCAGGTAATGTAAAATGATACGTTGGACGCTGAGGGTGTGGAAACTCTCTTCCTTTGGATTTGCTGGATTTTGGCAAAAAGGAAGGGAGGATAATTTCCTGGGATCAGTGGAAATCAGAGACTACCTTCAGGAGAAAGGCTCTCTTATTGATAGGGTTTGTAACTTTCCTACCCTTCTAGCTGTGGTTATAGCAACCAAGAAAGCCATCTTGTATGAAATGAATTGAGGAGTGCAGGTGGACAAGAGTTCGAACGGTGGACCTTTGAGTCCCTTTAGCACTAGATTGGTAATTCCCTCGTGGGACCTCAATTGCTTCCTAGGCTTCATTCTGAGAGCTGAAGTCATGAACCTTCTAATCCAGCGGTGACCGGCCAAGTCCTGATCGAAAACCGAGCTCAGGGCAGAGACCTGAACATTCAGAGTACTAGGTCTAAGGCTGATTTCTAGACCCTTCTGTAGGAAATCCAGGATTTGTGATATATTTGTGTTATGAATGAGTCACCGAAGGAGGAAAAAATAAAAATACAAGCTAAGTCCAGAAAACCGGAGAGGTTGGTAGCTATCGGATTGCAGACCCCTGATCCTATCCACAACAACTAACAGTAGCCGTGGGGGGTTTATACGATGCCCTAGACCCCTCGATCACAGCCGGAGAACTAAATAGGCATAAAGAAAGAAAGGGGAAATCTAAACTGCCCCAGAGCAGACCCCAAAGCAATAGGCAGCCCCCAACATATAATGACGGTGAAGCAAGATGAAAAACACTAACACAGAAAGATAGGTTGAGCAAACGATGGGGCCCAAGCTAACTAAAAAGGACAGGATAGAAAAGCTGCTGTCTGCAGTCCGTAAAAAACCCTACCAAAAAATGTCCCAACCGTCTGATAGGAAAAACAGGCCCTGAAGTCGCTAGGACTTCAAAATGACTATATCAGCACTCAGGTAAATTCTGAAGACAGAGCAAAGAGACAAACTGATCAGAGACAAAAATGGAACTCAGCACACCCCCGACCGGGGATGGCTGAACTCCAAAAGACAAGGTAAACAAAACTAATAAGTTCAATAGCAGAGCAAAAACTTATCTTTGGGAAGCAGGAATCAGACTGGTCTCCAAGAATCCAGCAGAGAAATCACCAGTGACTCAGAAGGGCGTCGGCTGCCTTATATCCAGTCAGAATTTCCTGTTACCCAGTCATCATCTACCAGATCAGGTGTTTGGTAATCAGCCTCACTACCTTCCTTCACCTGAAGAGGGAGTTCATCAGACATCGACGGTGAAGGGGAAAATGAACTCACAACATATTTGAGTGAAGTAGATCAGGCAGATTTGGGAGACAGAAAGATGAAAACGTCTGCCAGACCTTATTGTAGATTGTGTTGGTTACTGGTTTCCTGGATCTCTAAAGTGGTAATTACGGAGTCTGATAACCTCTTAGCCCTCAGCATTTGAGCTTCAGTAACCAAGCAGCTAACTTCCACTTCTGAGGTTCCGGGTGACAAATGGGCCACTGCACAAGGAGGTCGGCGTCCAAGTGAACTGGACCGTCTATCTGAAGCTCTATGACTAGATTGAACCAGCTTCATTTTGGCCATAATGGGGCTGCCAGGATAGTTTGGATTTGATCCTCTCGGATTTTCCGCAGAACCTTCGCTAGTATTGAAATTGGTGGGAACGCATAAGCCAACCGAAAGTCCCATCTTTGGGCCAAGGCATCTACTCCCCTGGAATTGTCCCTGAGATCCAGGGAAAAAGTAGGCCCCGACTTGTGTGTTCTGGTGTGACACAAATAAATCTATCTCTGGTAGGCCCCACCTGTCTACCAGAAACCTGAAGATTCATCTGTTTAGACTCCATCCACCCGGCTGGATGTCCTGTCAACTTAGAAAATCCACCTGAATGTTGGAAGAGCCCCTCAGATGAACTGCTGTTAGGGAGAGCAGGTGTTTTTCGGACCCAAAAAATATTCGATTGGAAACACTTCTTAGGTTGTTGAACCTTGTGCTTCTCTGATGTTTGATATGAGTGATCGTGCTCATATTGTCCAAATATATTCGGATATGATATCCAGAGATCTGGCAGCTTGCCACTAGAAGGGCCTCCTCCACTGCATTCAGCTCTCTGGTTGGATAATTTTGCGCTCATTTTTTGGTCCCAGAGTCCCCAGAAGGAGGAATGATCTACCATGGCCCCCCAGCCCCTCTTGATGGAATCTGATGTAATTGTAATCAGCGGGTCCTGAGTCCACCTCTGTGGAGATTCTTGGAACTTAACCACCATGCCAGGGAGGCCCTTACGCGATCCGGAGTGGGTATTCTGTACAGGGTACTGGGAACCCCGTTCCTGTTCTCTAGATTATGAGCTTGAAGAACTCTGGAGTGGGCTTGTGCCCATGCTACCGACTGAATACAGGCTGTCATGGAACCTAGGACCAACATGCCCTCCCAAAGAGTAGGGGATCTCGGGTCCCTGAATCTTGTGACCTTTGCTATTAAGGCCAGTCGATGGGCTTCTGGAAGAAATGACATCTGTTTTGCGGAGTCCAGTAGGACTCCCAGAAATTTCCTGGTCTTGGAGGGCTGCAGCTGAGATTTTTTCAGATTTGGAAGCGACCCCAGAGATTTCAAAATATCGAGAGTCTTCACTACATGAGTCTCTAGGGTTGTCGGCGTGGAGGCTACTATCAGCAAGTCGTCCAGGTAAGGCACTATACAGATGCCTTGACTCAGGATGAAGGACACCGCCTCTGCCGTTATCTTGGAGAAGACTCTTGGCGCTGTGGAGATGCCAAAGGGAAGGACGTTGAACTGATAATGCTCCTCCCGCTGACTCCGCTGTACTGCAAATCTCAGATATTTTTTGTGTCGCGGGTGAATTGGGGCATGGAAGTAAGCGGCCTTCAGGTCGATGGTTGATATGAAGAAGTGAGGCCTGATCAGAGGAATGGCTGTTTTCACTGATTCCATTTTGAATTTGCGGTGCAATACATGATTCAGCTCCTTTAGATTTATGATGATATGTGCCTCCCCTGAAGGCTTGTTTACTAGAAATAACCGGGAGTAATGGCGTAAGCCCCACTGACTCTGGTACTGGAGAGATCGCATTTGGTTTTATGAGGTCTCTGAGGCCTGCTAGTAGAGGTCTCTCGGAGCTTAAAGGGAAGTGACTTTTAGACCCTGTGGAGGGGAGGACTTGAACTCTATCAGGAGACCCTCTTTGATGACATTGAGAACCCAGCGGCAGCAGGTGATAGCTTGCCACTGATGAGCATATCTTGTGAGTGTGCCCCCCACCAGGTTGGAGTCATTGCTTGTCCTGTTGGGTCTGTTGGGGAACGAGAATATTTTTCCCCCTACCTTTGGCATAGCTCCACCTCCTAGTCTTCCCTTTCCCCCTTGATTGGGAGGCTTGAGGCTGGGAGGCACGAAAAAAAGCTCTTCTTTGGTGGTTTTTGTTCCGGGAGGGCTTCTTTCTTATATGTGGCTTTTTCTAGGATTTCATCTAGAGCGGGCCCAAAAACATGCTCTCCTTTAAAGGGTATTCAGCATAATTTGGCTTTAGTGGTGATATCACCGCTCCACATCTTGAGCCAGAGGGCTCTTCTAGCAGACTTAAGGTACTGTCACACTTAGCGATGTGACGCGGTCAGGATCGCTGGTGCATCGCTAAGTGGTCGCTAGTGAGCTGCCACACAGGCAGATCTCACCAGCGACATCGCAGGGGTCGGGGGTCGCTACTTACGTGTCAGATGAGGCGATGAAGACGTCCTCCCGCCCGCGTCCATGCGTCGCTCGTCGTCACAGCAGGAAGCTGACGACGAGAAACAGTCCAGGATGTTCTCTCACGATCAGCGATAACCAGCGGGGGAGCGGTTGGAGGTAAGCATCAGACATAGCGATATCACTAGCAATATCGCTATAACGTCACAAAAACCAGTGACGTTATAGCAATATTGCTGGCGATATCGCTTAGTGTGACAGGCCCTTTAGACTATACAAGAGATCTGGCGGAAATTCTGATGGACTCCATAGAGGCATCTGCTAAAAACCCAGTGGCTCTTTGAAGAATAGATAGAGAATCCAGCAGTTCCTCCCTAGAGGTGCCTTGGGAAATATGAGTTTCCAACTCCTCTAGCCAGCGAGAGAGAGCTCTGGCTACACAGGACACAGGTGGAGGCTGTGTTAGCTTTTAACGCAGAAGTGGATGTTTCCCAAGACTTCTTTAGGAGGCTCTCTATTTTCCTGTTCATTGGGTGTTTTAGATGTGAGGAATCTTCGAAAGGTAGCGCGTTTTTTTTCGCAACTCTTGCCACCTGTACGTCTACTTTGGGTATGTTCCATTTAGGGGAATCGCCTCCCAGGGGAAATCTATATTTTTTTTTAGTTCTGAGGGAGTGCTGAGACGCTTCTCTGGAAGTTCCCACTCCTGTGATATGTCGAGGATATTGCCATGTACTGGAAAACCTATGCGTTTCCCTGTTTTCAGTCCATCAAACATTTGTCCTGAATGGACTGAGGTACTGACTCATCTTCCAACCCCATAGTGCTGCGTACAGTGGCTACCAGCTCCTCTATATGCTCGGAGGAAAAAAGGTATCCCCTTTTCTCTGCGGCCCTAGGTGACTGAACCTCCTGTTTGACCAGGGAGCGAATCTCTTCCAGCAGGGAAGGTTGTTCTGCTCTAACCACTTTATCCATACATGTTTGACAGAGCTTCTTGTCCCATAGAGAAGGAAGTTTTATGTTACAGATAGCACACTTCTTTCTGTTAGTGGCTCTGGGGGTAGACTTGTCTCCCTAAAAGAGAGGGAGAGTAGTATCAGAAAGAGTCCTCTAATATCTATTCCTCCCAAGGACCCCCCCTGCATACTCACTGTAGCTGGGGTTGCGCTGGGCTCTGCGGATGCAGGGCATGAAGTGCCTTCCATACTGGTAGGGTATCAGTCTTACCTCTGTTGTCGACTTCAGTTAAGTTTTATGGCAGCAAGCCACTGCCCCCAGCGTGATTAGACTCCCCTCCCCCTCCCTGGGTCCATATGGAGGCAGGAAACGCTGCCTGCGTGCACCGCGCGCCTTTCAGTCCCCCAGCAAGCCGGCCGGAAGTGAAGATGCGTTCCAGCGTGGAACGCAAGTCACGGAAGTGATGCACGCGTTCCAATGACGTGGCTTCCGGGACGCCGAGCAACGCGCCAAGGAGGGGGAGAAAGACCTGGGAGCTATGGGAGGCCCCGGTCAGGATCGCTGGCCTTTACCCTCACCGTGCCACAGGAAGACCAGGAGGAGTCCCGAGGCCACCATAAGCGGGGAAGACGGGAGCAGCATTGAGGAGGCAGAACGCGACAACCGCTGCCCGGCAATACAGGCGCTGCCTGTCAAAAGAGAGGTTCTGCAGTCGCCAGCCACTACAGCACACGGAGACCTCTCCCTGCCCCATGGGGAACAGGAAATACACTGGCAAGTGAGAGGCGGGTGGGCCTTTTAACCTTTCTGTGTTTCCTGTCCACCATCAGGGCAAAGAGGCTACCTCCTATGCTGTCGTGAAATGTGACTAGAGAAATATGATTTTTTTAGTTTTACGGCTCTACGTTATAAACTTCTGCGTATCACTTGGGGGTTCAAAGTACTCACCACACATCTAGATAAGTTCTTTAGGGGGTCTAGTTTCCAAAATGGGGTCATTTGTGGGGGGTTTCCACTGTTTAGGCATAACAGGGGATCTCCAAACGCGACATGCATTCCGATCTCAATTCCAGCCAATTTTGGTTTGAAAAAGTAAAACTGCGCTCCTTTCCTTCCGAGCTCTGCCATGCGCCAAAACAGTGGTTTACCCCCACATATGGGGTATCGGCGTACTCGGGACAAATTGCACAACAACTTTTGTGGTCCAATTTCTCCTGTTACACTTGGATCTGAAGTAAATTTTTTGTCAAAAAAAGTTAATGTTGATTTTTTTTAAAACATTCCAAAAATTCCTGAAGCACCTAAAGGGTTAATAAACTTCTTGAATGTGGTTTTGAGCACCATCATGGGTGCACTTTTTAGAGTGGTGTCACTTTTGGGTATTTTCTATTCTATAGTGACTTCAAATGTGATGTGGTCCCTAAAAAAAAAATGATGATATAAAAATGAGAAATCGCTGGTCAACTTTTAACCCTTTTAACTTCCTATCAAAAAAAATTTTGATTCCCAAATTGTGCTTATGTAAAGTAGACATGTGGATAATGTTATTTATTAAGTATTTTATGTGACATATCTCTGTGATTTAAGGGCATGAAAGTTCAAAGTTGGAAAATTGTGAAATTTTCTAAATTTTCAACAAATTTCCACTTTTTTCACAAATAAACTCAAGTCATGTCAGACATTTTACCACCATAATGAAGTACAATATGGCATGAGAAAACAATGTCAGAATCACCAGGATCCATGGAAGCGTTTGAGTTATTACCTCATAAAGGGACAGTGGTCAGAATTGTAAAAATTGGCCTGGTCTTTAACATTCAAACCACCCTTGGGGGTAAAGACGTTAATACTAGAGTTGAGCGAAACGGGTCGAAAAATTTCAAAAGTCGCCGACTTTTGGCAAAGTCGGGTTTCATGAAACGAAACCCGACCCTAGGATGAGGTCGGCCACGAGGTCGGAGACTTACGCGCCAAAGTCGCGTTTCAAAAGTTTGTTTTGCGCTCTTTTTCAGCCAATCAGGATCCACGGACACTGTGGGCAACGTGATGACATAGGCAGGGGTCACCACCATCTTTCAGAAGGGCATGCAAGTGATTGGCTTGCTTTGGTGGGCGTCACAGGGGGTATAAAAGGGCGTGCACGCCGACCGCCATCTTACTTCTGCCGATCTCAGTATAGGGAGAGGTTGCTGCTGATTCTGTAGGGAGAGAGTTAGGCAGGGAAGAAGACAAAAAAACTGCTTCTGCTGCTAGCGATTTGGCCTGCACAACACACCAGTCACTGTGTGTGCAGTGCAAGGGGAAGCTATATAGTGGTGTATCAGTGGTGTTGGTTGTTGGGCTGCCTTCTAAGGCTTCCTGACATTCCTGCATTGCTGTTTACCCACTGCTCCGCAAACTGCTTTTTTAAAAGCAATCCCAATTTTTTTTTTGTCCTGCTGAGAAGAAAAAAAAACTGCTTCTGCGGCTAGCGATTTGGCCTGCACAACACACCAGTCACTGTGTGTGCAGTGCAAGGGGAGGCTATATTGTGGTGTATCAGTGGTGTTGGTTGTTGGGCTGCCTTTTAAGGCTTCCTGACAGGCTGGCATTGCTGTTTACCCACTGCTCCGCAAACTGCTTTTTTAAAAGCAATCCAATCTCCCTTATCCTCTAGTCACTTTTGTCACAGCTGTGCCATCGAGCCTGTGACATAGCGCTCAGATATCAGTGGGCCTCACACAATCCAAAAGTGTCCAGTGTCCACAAGTGTGCAGAAATTCAAAATCTCCCTTATCCTCTCGTCACTTTTGTCACAGCTGTGCCATCGAGCCTGTCACATAGCGCTCAGATATCAGTGGCCCTCACACAATCCAAAAGTGTCCAGTGTCCACAAGTGTCTGCAGAAATTCAAAATCTCCCTTATCCTCTCGTCACTTTTGTCACAGCTGTGCCATCGAGCCTGTCACATAGCGCTCAGATATTCATTGGGCCTCACACAATCCAAAAGTGTCCAGTGTCCACAAGTGTGTGCAGAAATTCAAAATCTCCTTTATCCTCTCGTCACTTTTGTCACAGCTGTGCCATCGAGCCTGTCACATAGCGCTCAGATATTCATTGGGCCTCACACAATCCAAAAGTGTCCAGTGTCCACAAGTGTGTGCAGAAATTCAAAATCTCCTTTATCCTCTAGTCACTTTGGTCACAGCTGTGCCATCGAGCCTGTCACATAGCGCTCAGATATTCATTGGGCCTCACACAATCCAAAAGTGTCCACAAGTGTGTGCAGAAATTCAAAATCTCCTTTATCTTCTAGTCACTTTGGTCACAGCTGTGCCATCGAGCCTGTCACATAGCGCTCAGATATTCATTGGGCCTCACACAATCCAAAAGTGTCCACAAGTGTGTGCAGAAATTCAAAATCTCCTTTATCTTCTAGTCACTTTGGTCACAGCTGTGCCATCGAGCCTGTCACATAGCACTCAGATATTCATTGGGCCTCACACAATCCAAAAGTGTCCAGTGTCCACAAGTGTGTGCAGAAATTCAAAATCTCCTTTATCCTCTAGTCACTTTGGTCACAGCTGTGCCATCGAGCCTGTCACATAGCGCTCAGATATTCATTGGGCCTCACACAATCCAAAAGTGTCCAGTGTCCACAAGTGTGTGCAGAAATTCAAAATCTCCTTTATCCTCTAGTCACTTTGGTCACAGCTGTGCCATCGAGCCTGTCACATAGCGCTCAGATATTCATTGGGCCTCACACAATCCAAAAGTGTCCAGTGTCCACAAGTGTCTGCAGAAATTCAAAATCTCCCTTATCCTCTCGTCACTTTTGTCACAGCTGTGCCATCGAGCCTGTGACATAGCGCTCAGATATCAGTGGGCCTCACACAATCCAAAAGTGTCCAGTGTCCACAAGTGTCTGCAGAAATTCAAAATCTCCCTTATCCTCTCGTCACTTTTGTCACAGCTGTGCCATCGAGCCTGTGACATAGCGCTCAGATATCAGTGGGCCTCACACAATCCAAAAGTGTCCAGTGTCCACAAGTGTCTGCAGAAATTCAAAATCTCCCTTATCCTCTCGTCACTTTTGTCACAGCTGTGCCATCGAGCCTGTGACATAGCGCTCAGATATCAGTGGGCCTCACACAATCCAAAAGTGTCCAGTGTCCACAAGTGTCTGCAGAAATTCAAAATCTCCCCTGTCCTATAGACACCTTGTACCTTGTTTTACATTACCATATAGTTTGTTGGATTTTGTCTACATTTCTACCAAAAATGAGGAAGGCTGGTGGAAGAGGCCGTGGAATTGGGCGGGGGTTGGCAGCTGGTAATGATGGTGTTGGTGGTGGATCTGATGGTAGTGGCAAGAGCAAAATAGGACCGAATGCAGGAGGTGTTGAGCCTGCGTCATCGTCTGGCTACATAAGGCCTCGAATGCTTTGTTTTCTAGGAGTTGGCAAACCGCTTTTAAAGCCAGAGCTTCAGGAAAAAGTTTTGTCTTACATTGCTGACTCAGCCTCCAGCTCTATCGCCTCCTCTTCTTCAGTTGTAAAAAGTAAAAGCACTGAGTCGTCATTGGAGGCTCATGTTCATGAACCACACCTTTCCTTGTGTCCTTCACCCCAACCAAGATTGAAGGATGATGCAGGCCATACTACTGATTACTCCATGTAGCTGTTTTCACATACCATGCCTGGATTATCAAGTCAAATGGTGAATTACCCAGGCCAAGATGAATCTGACATGGAGTGCACTGATGCATAGCCGCTGATGGATGATTCTGCTGGTACATTCACTCAGAGCACTACATTGTCCTCGCAGTGTACAGAGCCAGATTCTGACCCTGATGAGACTCGGGTGCCCCTTCCCGCACACTATACCACCATACACGGTGACACAGAGGAAGGTGCACATGACATAGAAGAGGAGGTGATGGATGACCCAGTTGTTGACCCAGATTGGCATCCATTGGGGGAAGAGGGTGCTGCTTCCAATAGCTCAGATGAGGAGCATCCACAGCAGACATCAACATCGCAACAGCTGTTATCTGGCAGGCCCGGAGCACTCCAAAGACAGGTTCCAAACATCAAGAGTTGCTGGACAGCTTGTCCTGAGGGTCAAAAGATCACAGCGTGCTAGGCCGCAAAATGTCTGCCAAAGTAGGAAGAGTGCAGTGTGGCACTTTTTGAACAAAATCCTCATGATCAGGCCAAGGTTATCTGTAAGAAGTGCGCAAACACCTTTAGCCGAGGGAAAAATCTGAAAAATTTGAATACCAGTTGCATGCTTAGACATTTAACCAGCATGCACTTGCAAGCGTGGACACAACACCAAACCTCAAGTGCCACATGTGCAACTGATCACAGCGAAGGTAGTCAGCATCGCTACATTGTTTCCCCCACTGTAAGCCCACCGGTTAGCACAGCAGCAAATGTTGAGGTGTCGTTGCAAGGCCACAGCAGTCAGGGAATCCCACTGTTATATCAACGAAAGACTGATTCTAGGCCATCAGAAAGAACACCAACTCCATCACCATCATCAACCCTCTCTCAGTCCGCCCTGTCCACCGCTACTTCCACCATATGCAGCTCTCAAGTCCAGCTCACCCTCCCAGACACTATGAGTAGGTCAAGAAAGTACTCAGTCTCTCATCCGCGTACACTGGGTTTGAACGCCCACATTGCCAAACTAATCTCGTTTGAGATGATGCCCTTTCGGTTGGTGGAAAGCACAGCTTTCCGCGAACTCATGGCCTATGCAGTACCACGCTATGACCTACCCAGTCGCCACTTCTCTCGCAAAGCCATCCCAGCCCTCCACCATCATGTGAAAGACCGCATTGTCCATGCACTCAAGCAGTCAGTGAGCGGAAAGGTGCACCTCACAACTGATGCATGGTCCAGTCGGCATGGCCAGGGCCGTTACGTGTCCATCACTGCGCACTGGGTTAATGTGGTGGATGCAGGGTCCACAGGGGACAGCGGTGGTGGGACAGTGCTGCCTAGCCCACGGTATAGGAAACAGTTGGCTGTAGGCGTTCGACCCTCCTCCTCCTCCGCCAGAAGCGAAAGCTCGTCCACAGAGCGCAGTCGTACGAGCACTCCATCTGCAGCTGCCACTGTTGCACACGATGTGTCCCCCTATCGAGCAGCTAGTGGAAAGCGTCAGCAGGCTGTGTTGCAGATGATGTGTTTGGGCAACAGACACACCGCCGAGGTGCTGGCCGAGTACTTGAAGCGACAAACTGAGTCATGGCTGGGCAGTGTACATCTTGAGGCAGGCAAGGTAGTTAGTGATAACGGCCGTAATTTTGTGGCAGCCATAGCCCTTTCAAAACTCAGCCATATACCTTGCTTGGCTCACACCTTGAACCTGGTGGTGCAGTGCTTCCTCAAAAATTATCCGGAGTTAACAGCCCTGCTCCAGAAGGTGCGAAGACTGTGCGCGCACATCCGCTGGTCGCCTGTACACTCCGTATGCAGAAGCTGCAGCGATTGCTCCACCTTCCCAACCACCGCCTCATTATCGACATTGCAACAAGGTGGAACTCCACCCTGCACATGGTGGAGCGGCTGTGCGAGCAGAGGCAGGCCATAATGCATTTGTGGGAGGATACATGGACAGGCACTTTGAGAGCAGACATGGAGTTGACAGGTGTGCAGTGGTCGAAGCTGAAAGACCTCTGTAAAGTCCTTCAGTGTTTTGAGGAATGCACACGGCTGGTAAGCGCAGACGACGCCATCCTAAGCATGAGCATCCCACTTATGCGTCTGCTCATGCAAACTTTGACGCACCTTAAGGAGCAGGCGTCTGCAGCCAATGTTGATGAGGAGGAAGAGGAGGAGGGAATCCTTGACATTCAGCCATTGTCTGCTCAGGGACCTCTCCTGGACGAGGTGGAGGAAGAAGAGGAGGAGGAGGCGGATGATGGGGATGATTACTTAGGGGAGGAGGATGCATCTCGTGGGGCAAGTGAAAATGTTGGCGTGGCAAGGTCTGGTACAGGGTTTGTGCGTGACTGGAGGGATGTGGATTTGCCAGAAAGTGCTCCTCCAACCAGCACTCGCAGTGCTTCATTGACACCGGGAACATTGGCCCACATGTCAGATTATGCCTTGCAGATACTAAAAAGGGACCCACGCATTGCCAAAATGATGAACGATGACGACTACTGGTTGGCCAGCATCCTGGATCCACGCTATAAAGGCAAATTACAAAACATCATGCCACAGGAGAACCTTGACCTAATATTGGCTAATAAACAAGCAACTCTGGTAAATCGGTTGCTTGAGGCATTCCCAGCACACAGCAGCGGTGATGGTTCTCACACGAGCCGTACGGGCCGGGGGCAGCTTGGCAGAGGTGTTCATGGTGCACACAGCAGAAGTGGCGTTGGAGACAGGGGTTTCATGACAATGTTGTGGACTGATTTTTCAAATACCGCTCACACAAGTGGTAATACTGCATCGATGGAAAGTGACAGGAGACAGCAGTTGTCAACTATGGTTACAAACTACTTTTCCTCCCATATCGATGTTCTCCCACACAGGTCATTCCCCTTTGACTATTGGGCCGCTAAACTGGACACCTGGCCTGAATTGGCCCAATATGCCTTACAGGAGCTCGCTTGCCCAGCTGCAAGTGTGCTATCGGAAAGAGTCTTCAGTGCAGCTGGATCAATCCTGACAGAAAAAAGGACCCGTCTGTCAACCCAAAATGTGGATGATCTAACCTTCATTAAAATGAACCATGCATGGGTTTCCAAGGATTTTGTCCCACCTTCCCCTGATGACACATAGGGTGACAGAAAAATGGCTTGCTTTGGTCCACCTCTTCCTGGGACTTGACCTATTTCGCCTTTTGCATCAGCTGAATGTCCAACATCAACATATGCCACTTTCTAAAACTCCCTAACTGTGCTGCCTCCCCCCCCCATGGCCGGGGTCACCACCTAGCGCACGACACCGTGCGAGTGTCGTTGCCCTGGACAGGTGGGTAGGCCGACTCTTGGGCGCGGGCACTGGCACAGGGTCCCTCATAGTGCAATCAAGTGTCTCTGACGGTGGTGGTGCACACCCGCCGTCAGACACACCGCCGTACTATGAGGGGCCCAGTGCCAGTACCGACGCCCACGAGTGGGCCCCCCTTGCTTGGGCAGGGCCCCAGCATTTGCAATCTTTACCTCTCCCTGCTCCTCCGCTGTGTAATCTGGGCCGTCAAATCCATACTGTGCCTGACACCGTCTGAGCCTGCCTCCTGATGTACAGACATATTTTGAATGTGTACGCTATCCATACATGTTATCCGGGGATACGGTACCCTTTCTAACCTTTGTGCAATCACGTGCAATCCATACTGGGCCTAACACCGTCTGAGCCTGCCTCCTGATGTACAGACATATATTTTGAATGTGTACGCTATCCATACATGTTATCCAGGGATGCGGTACCCTTTCTAACCTTTGTGCAATCACGTGCAATCCATACTGGGCCTAACACCATCTGAGCCTGCCTCCTGATGTACAGACATATATTTTGAATGTGTACGCTATCCATACATGTTATCCGGGGATGCGGTACCCTTTCTATCCTTTGTGCAATCACGTGCAATCCATACTGGGCCTAACACCGTCTGAGCCTGCCTCCTGATGTACAGACATATATTTTGAATGTGTACGCTATCCATACATGTTATCCGGGGATACGGTACCCTTTCTAACCTTTGTGCAATCACGTGCAATCCATACTGGGCGTGAGAACGGCTGGCGAGCTGTTAAGCAAGCTACAGCACCTGTGGTTTGCACACGTAAGTTTTTCATTTTTTCAGGAATGACGGTTAGGCCTAATTCCGGAACTGCGGTTGACCTGCACTTACTGGGAAATCATTGTTCGCGGGTAATAATTGTCATCAGTGATCCCCATCACTAACGTTGTTCAGCGGGTTATCTGCACCTGTAAGCGACAAACGCTGGCCTTTTCAGTGTAGCGCACATGCAGCCACGGACATGTAAGGGCATGACACACCAGTTATTGGCCAATCTCATGTGCCAGAGCCTCACGTGTCCCTCTAGTAAGCCGGACTCGGACCGCGGGGCATGACGGAGTCTCGTTCGTTAACGGAATTAAGCTTGCAATGTGTGCATCTGTTCTGTAGCTGGCATGGTTGAGGTTTCCCAGGTGGAGTCGAATTTAACCGTAGGCTCCACTCCTGGTGGTGCCCTTCTGGACATTCCTTTAAGGTTCAGCTTTGCAACCATACTGCCCACGTAAAACAAACACTTTGCCTTCATGAACGCTGTTTGGAGGGTCATGACTCGTGGGAATAACGCCACCCAATCAGTTAACCTGCTAGAGAGATCCTTCGTTGCTCCCAAGCATGACATCACACTCCCTAGGAGGAAGGTAATGCCACTGGCGACCGTACTCCTGGGGGCGACACAAGTGCACTGATGCCCAGCCACTGCTCGATGAATCTGCTGGTACATTGACCCAGACCACTACATTCCCCTCGCACGCTACACGGCCTGAATCTGACCCTGATGAAACTCAGGTTACCCTTCCCATATACAGTTCCATCTTACACGGTGACAAAGAGGAAGCTGCAGATGAAAGTGCAGGTTCGGCCCACCCGCCATCAGACACACCACCGTACTATCAGGGGCCCTGTGCCAGTGCCGTCGCCAACGAGTGGGCCCCCCCCTGCTTGCTCAGGATCACAGCACTTGCAAAGTTGAAATACTGTGCAGTGAGATGGAAGATGGGGACGACGAGGAGTCCAGACAAGTACAGGGATTCCCTAGCGAGGAGACTTATTTGATTGTTTTCAATGTTGGGACAGCAATTTTTGGGGAGCACTATACTCTGGAGAATGATAGATGGTGCCCACCATACACTGGAACATTCCAAAGGTGGACATCAGACACTGGAGCAGCATTTACAGGGCCCATTATACACTAGAGCATTAGAAATGGGGCCTATTATGTTTGGAGCATTATTTGGGCCCATAAGACAGTGGAGCATCATCCATGGGGACCAACATATACTGTAGCATTATGTGGAGCTCATCATATACTGTTTCAAACATTATATGGGACCAATGATTCTGTATGGAGAAATAGATGGGCCTCGTCATGAGATGTAAAAAGTGAAGTATTTTTCATTGTACTATACCGCTATTTCTCTGCCGTATCGGAGCATGATGAGTTGTGGTATGTGTTAAAGGGGCGCTCTTTCGCCCAGGGCACATGAAAACCTGGAGCCAGCCCTACCCCCCCACAACTTCAGCCAAATAACCCCCATTTTTCAGTGCGTAACTTGTATTATGAAGTTAATTAAGGTTGACAAGCTTAAGTAAGAAGAATTGATGCTTTTGGCATTCAAATGGGCACTGTAGGTGTGTTTCCTGTCCTCCTCTCACTGCCGACTTTTATTCCCCATTGACTTACATTGGGTTTCGTGTTTCGGGACGACCCCGACTTTTCCCTATAATCGGACGATCTTGCTCGACCCGACTTTTGGAAAAGTCGGGTTTCACGAAACGAAACGCGACCCTAAAAAAACAAAAGTCGCTCAACTCTAGTTAATACACTTGCATTGACCGAGGCTGTGCCCATCTAGTCAGCACATGACTGGATGTATGCAAATCACATACAGTTGTGCCCAAAAGTTAACATACCCTGGCAGAATTTTTGCTTTCTTGGCTTTTTTTAAGAGAATATGAATAATATCACCAAAACTTTTTCTCCACTCATGGTTAGTGGTTGGGTGAAGCCATTTATTGTCAAACTACTGTGTTTTCTCTTTTTAAATTATAATGACAACCCAAAACATCCAAATACCATGTATTGCCCCCTCTAACATCAATGACAGCTTGAAATCTTTTTTGGTAGTTGTGGATGAGGTTCTTTATTTTCTCAGATGGTAAAGCTGCCCACTCTTCTTGGCAAAAAGCCTCCAGTTCCTGTAAATTCCTGGGCTGTCTAGCATGATCTGTGCGCTTGGGATCTCCCCAGAGTGGATCAATGATAATGAGTTGAGGAGACTGAGATGACCACTCCAGAACCTTCACTTTTTTCGGCTGTAGCCAATGACAGGTCGACTTAGCCTTGTGTTTTGAATCGTTGTCATGTTGGAATGTCCAAGTACGTCCAATGCGCATCTTCCGGGCTGATGATTGCAAATTTGCCTCCAGTATTTGCTGATAACGTGCTACATTCATCTTTCCTTCAAGTTTGACCAAGTTTCCTGTGCCTTTGTAGTTCACACATACCCAAAACATCAGCGATCCACTTCCGTGCTTTACAATAGGAATGGTGTTTCTTTCATCATAGGCCTTGTTGACCTCTCTCCAAAAGTAACGTTTGTGTTTGTGGCCAAAAAGTTAAATATTGATCCCATCAGTCAAATTTACCTTGTTCCAGAAGTTTTGAGGCTTGTCTCTGTGCTGTTTTGCATATTGTAGGTTAGATACTCTGTGGCATTTGCGCAGTAATGGCTTCTGGCGACTCGACCATGCAGCCCATTTTTCTTCAAGTGCCTCCTTATTGTGCATCTTGAAACAACCACACCGCTAGTTTTCAGAGAATCCAGCATTTCAGCTTATGTTATTTGTGGGTTTTTCTTTGCATCCCAAACAATTTTCTGGCAGTTGTGGATGAAATTTTTGTTGGTTTACCTGACCATGGTTTTGTTTTTACAGACACCCTGAGTTTCCATTTGTTAATCACAGTTTGAACGCTGCTGACTGGCATTATCAATTCTTTGGATATCTTTTTCTATCTCTGTCCTGTTTTATACAGTTCAACTACATTTTCCTGTAGATCCGTTGACAATTCTTTTGCTTTCCCCATGACTCACAATCTAGAAATGTCAGTGGCTGGATGAAAGATGCAAGAGTTTGTCTGGATCCCAGAAACTCACTTGGCTTTTATGCACACACACTGATTGCAACCAAACAGGTCACAGGTGAGGATGTTAACTTTAGTAACTAGTCAAACCCATTTGTTTCAACTTCTGTGCATGTTATCAGGCCAAAATCACCAGTGTATATGAACTTTTGATCAGGGTCATTTGGATGTTTTGGGTTGTCATTATGATTTAAAAAGAGAAAACAGTAGTTTGACAATAAATGACTTCACCCAACCACTAACCATGAGTGGAGAAAACATTTTGGTATTATAATTCATATCTGAAAAAGGCCAAGAAAGCAAAAATTTTGCTGGGGCATGTAAACTTTTGAGCACGACTCTACTTGTTGTCATGTGCCCTCTGCTCCCAGCACCGAAGAATCTGCAGGTCCCTAACACTAATATCAAAACAGCTAACATAGAAAAAATTAAAAAAAAACTCATACCACAAGATATGGCCTTTCCAAAACCGTGTCTGACGACAAATGCACATATAGCAGGATGCAGCAGGCCTCCACTAATAAAGGCAAGGGGCAGCTCAGGTGCAATTTAATGATAAAAACAACCACCCCACACCTACCAGACCATGGAGGGGTTGGCTGCCTAGTAGAAAAAATGCACATAGAAATGGCTTGCATAGGACGCCAGTCACACATGTAAGTGTGATGCAAAGTGTCTGGCTTGCAACCTATTAATGACGCCCATAGTATTCTCAGGCGGGCTGCTCCAGCACTGTAATATGCAACACACAGTGACAGACGCCCCAATTGACCAAGCCAGCACTGAAGAATCCTCACAGTGCGCAGTGTGAGGATTCACAAGTCTGTTATCACATAGACTAACGGGACGGCAGACTTGTAGCTTAAGACTGGAAAACACGTTTAGTATATGGGAATCCCTGAAAAATGAGATACAGTTGAAACTAGAAGTTTACTTACACTGTATGTAAAACATATGCATGGCAGAGTGGCCTTTCAGCCCATGTTGATACAGTACTTGTTTCAGTGTGGACATTAACACAATCTTACCAGCTTCCGCCATCGTCTTCATAAGGTCTTTTGCTTTTGTCCTTGGGTTGATATGCACATGTCGGACCAAAGCACGTTCATCTCTGGGACACAGAAACCGTGGCTGCTTCCACTACTAGACTTGTTATTGGGGAACTAACAGTGAATGTATGGTATACACATTTCCCATTCCAACACAAGTAATATACATATATACCCCCGTACAGTCGCTGCCAGCTCTGCAATACCAAAAGAACTACTTTCCAGCCACCACTAATCGTTTATACAGGCCGATTATACACCCGCTATAGGTATTGTATAGCTTCAGGGGTGCGATTTTCAGAGCAAGAGGAACAGAGCTGTTAAATTTATATAATTAATCCAGAAAGACAGGTAGGGTTTATAAAGAAAAATATACCAGAGGATACAAAATGGGAATGAACAATACGATATATACAATTACAAAAAAATAAAAAAGAATTGCAAAAGAAAACTACTAAACCTGGTCACAGAAATGGCTGAGTTTAATGAAGGGAAGCACTTAGATTGAGAAAATGGCCAGAACTTCCACACCGAACTATGTCTTCTGAGGACTGCCATATGGACACAAACTTTCAATTTTATTAGTTCTATGCCACGCCTTCACACCTCTCCTTTATGACCTCACGTGACGCTGTTTCTGTGATGTTCTCAGTCCTTCAGAGTTTTATGAGATCCCAACTTACAGAATATCTTCACCATTGAAGGTCCCCTGTGTTAGATATCGATGTCATACTTTTATCGTGATTTCACATTTACATAGAGACGAAATATGACCAGGTTTGAATCAGCTATCGGACCATTACTAAGTTGGAGGATTTCAAATGGACCCATGGCAATGTGAGTGAGTACGTTCTATTCAGCCCTTCGCAAGATATCGGATCGATACAAACGCTAATATTCCTATCTGGACCCCGGAGACAGGATGTCTAGCTGCATTCTCATACAAATTCTTTGAACCCAGAATACTCTTCCCTATGTGTAAACAAATGTCAGTTTTGCTGTCCCCTTCCCAGCACAAATCTTCTGTTTTAATTACCTGCCCACAGCAGAAGGTCTCTGCTTCAAAAGTTGTTTTAATTAATTTCTCTCTCACAAATGTTCAATATGAGGCCTACTTCATAGGAGGTAGAAATGTCAGCTCTTCTCCAATTATAAGTAACGTATTTTATGGATTATAAGATGCATCAGACCATAAGACGCACCCCAAATTTTGGGGAGGAAAATGGGAAAAATATATTTTTAAAGAAAATGGTGGTGCGTCTTATAATCTGCTTTTTCAGTAGCTTAACCTGGGGGCTGCTATGAGAACAGTGGGAAGTGCGGGGACTCTGATGACATTTTATGAAAGCCCGGGGCCTGCCGCAGCCTTGCACCGCCCTCGCCAGCTTTCTTCGGCAGTGACCATGTTTTCGGGACCTTGCTCCACCGCAGCCTCCCCCACTGTAAACTACATTCGGATTATAAGACGCACCCTCATTTCCCCTTAAATTGGGGAAAAAAGTGCATCTTATCTGAAAAATACAGTAATTTTCCCTTGTATTAGTTGGTTTCTCTGTTCCTTAGGGTACCGTTATACTAAGCGACGCACTAGCGATCCTGGCAGCGATACGACCTGGTAGGGATCGCTGGTACGTCGCTAAACGGTCACTAGTCAGCTGTCAAACAGGCAGATCTACTCAACGACGCAGCACCGATCCGGCGATCCGTAGAACGACCTCAGCGGTCGTTGGGACCTTGTCACACAGCAGCTATTCTGACGACTCCCGCCTGCGTCCATGAGTTTTGCATCGCCAGTGAGGTCACTCGTCGACTATACGTAGTTTTTGCTCTTCCCATATCTTCAATGTGAGGGGGACATGTATTATGGATTTTAATTTTCCTCTAAGACATCATCCATTGAATGCACAAAAGTACACACATTATACCTGCTTCATTTTTTCAAAAACAGATACCACTCTGATACGAGAGAAATGGTCCATTTTACACAAATTGAAAAATAGACATGGATGTGTGAACGTATATTAAGGCTTCATTTACTTACATCAAAGCTGGCTGTTTCTCTCCCATGTGTCATATTTTGCTTCTGTTTTACTTCAGTTTTGCAGCCATTTTTCTTATCCGTTTTTATTTTAAACTAAAGGAGGAAAACTGGTCTTTTTTCCATTGTGTGTGACTGCCGTCTGATTCTTGCCGGTTAATCAGAGTTGAATGAAAATAAAACTTTTGTGCTGTTTCATCAAGGTTCTTTTTTTCTGCCAGATACAAATGTGTCTGGATGACCGGACTTTCAGAGAACAGTGCACAGTGTTACTAATTTTTGTACATTATTTTATAGTTTTTCCAACCTAGTGTTGTTTTTAGCCTACACCACATTCTGCAACAGGGCCTGCATTTTGTTAATACAGCTGGTGCGTTCTGCATGAAGTTTAACATTTGTGCGTATACTGTGCAAGTCCTGAGCCCAAGGGGATTTTGATTTGGACTTTTTTTATATTCACATCTGCTTCAACATCCACATCAAAAACCTTTGTGAATACTCTTTGCTGTGGATTTTGCTGCCGATTGTGCTTCAAAATCCAAATGAAAAACTGCTTCAAATACCCTTTGAATAGGATTCCTATTGATTTCCATATAGTACACATGGTGCTGGTTTTTCTATGTGGCAAAAAGTAGCAACAGGTCCGTTCTTAAAGCCTTTTTGCTTGAATAAATGCTCTAAATATGTATACTAAATCAGAGAAAGCAGAGTAAAATGTCCCATGAACAAAAAAATCAGCTTGTTTTTTTACATGTGGATTTTTGAGGAAAATCCACGCTTAAAAAAAAAAATCTCAGAATAAGCTCTAAAATTGTTTTTTGTTTGTCTTGGAAGATAAGTTGTGTTTTTTTATGGTGCTCTGTTTGATATTTTCTGCATTTTTGTTATGTTTTTTTCTTATGGACTTCAGTGTGTGTGTGTATATGTATGTGTGTGTGAAGGCTTAGGGGTGATCTTATTACAATGTATAAATATATGCGGGGACAGTACAAAGACCTTTCTAATGATCTTTTTACTCTTAAGGCCCCGTTAAACATAGCGACGCACCAGCGACCCCGACAACGATATGACCTTGTCAGGATCGCTGGTGTCTCGCTACATGATCGCTGGTGAGCTGCCAAACAGGCAGCTTCACCAGCGATCAGCACCTGCGACACGCGGTTAACAAGCGACGCACGTTGCTTAGTTACCCACTGTGTACCTTAGATACCAGTGCGCTGGTGCAGGGAGCTGGTAACCAAGGTCAACATCGGGTTTCTAAGCAGCGCGCGGAACTTAGAAATCCGATGTGTACCTTGGTTACTAGCTTGCTGCACCAGCGCGCTGGTAACTAAAGTACACATCAGGTTTCTAAGCGCCGCGCGGCACTTAGAAGCCCGATGTGTACCTTAGTTACCAGCGCGCTGATCGCTGGTCTCCCGCCTGTCACACGCAGCGATGCGTGCTGGCCAGTGGGAGACCAGCGATCAAAAAAATGTCCTGGCCATTCCAGGACGATCAGCGATACCTGGCAGGGGGAGCGGTCGCTGGTAAGTGTCACACACAGCGATCTCGCTGGTGAGATCGCTGTTGCGTCACAAAACTTGTGACTCAGCAGCGATCTCACTAGCGAGATCGCTGTGTGTGACGGGGGCTTTAGACCTGTGATGGGGACAAGGGGGGCATCCTCTACGTCTGGAGGAAAGAATCATAGAATCGTAGAGTTGGAAGGGACCTCCTGGGCCATCTGGTCCAACCCCCTGCTCAAAGCAGGATTCGCTAAATCATCCCAGTCAGATGTCTGTCCAGCCTCTGTTTGAAGACTTCCATTGAAGGAGAACTCACCACTTCTCGTGGCAGCCTGTTCCATTCATTGATCACTCTAACTGTCAAAAAGTTTTTTCTAATATCTAATCTGTGTCTCCTCCCATTCAGTTTCATCCCATTGCTTCTAGTCTTTCCTTGTGCAAATGAGAATAAAGTTGATCCTTCTACAATGTGACAGCCCTTTAGATATTTGTAGACAGCTATTAAGTCTCCTCTCAGTCTTCTCTTTTGCAAACTAAACATTCCCAAATCCTGCAACCTTTCCTCATAAGACAGGGTTTGCAGACCGGTCACCATTCTGGTCACTCTTTTCTGAACTTGCTCCAGTTTGTTGATGTCTTTTTTAAAATGTGGTGCCCAAAACTGGACACAGTATTCCAGATGAGGTCTGACCAAAGAGGAGTAGAGGGCAATAATGACTTCACGTGATCTAGACTGTATGCTTCTGTTAATACATCCTAGAATTGCATTTGCCTTTTTTGCTGTTGCATCACACTGTTGAATCATATTCAGTCTGTGATCTATTAGTATACCCAAGTCTTTTTCACATGTGCTGTCACTTAGCCCTATTCCTCCCATTCTATATCTGCTTTTTCATTTTTATTGCCCAGATGTAGTACTTTGCATTTCTCCCTGTTAAAAACCATTCTGTTAGTTGCTGCCCACTTCTCCAGTTTATTTAAATCTTTTTGAATCATCTCTCTCTCTTCTCTAGTATTAGCTATCCCTCCTAGCTTTGTGTCATCAGCAAATTTAATCAGTTTACCCTCAATTCCTTCATCTAAATCGTTGATAAAGATGTTGAACAATACAGGGCCCAGGACAGAGCCCTGTGGTACCCCACTTGAGACATTCTTCCAACTGGATGTGCAGCCATTTACGACCACTCTTTGGGTCCGATCACTAAGCCAGTTATGAATCCACCTAACAGTTGCCTTGTCCATTCCATACTTAGTCATTTTTTCAATAAGGATTGTATGAGAGACTTTGTCAAATGCTTTGCTGAAGTCAAGATATACTATATCTACAGCATTTCCTTGATCCACCCAATCAGTGATACCATCATAGAAGGAAATTAAGTTAGTCTGACATGACTTATTAGTTACAAACCCATGCTGACTCTGTTTAATCACTTCATTCTTATCCAGGTATTGACATACATGTTGTTTAATAATTTGTTCAAAGATCTTTCCTGGTATAGAAGTCAGACTCACCGGCCTATAGTTGCCTGGGTCCACCTTCTTCCCCTTTTTGAAGATAGGAACAACATTTGCTCTTCTCCAGTCTTCTGGCACTTCTCCTGTTCTCCAAGAATTTTCAAAGATTATGGAGAGGGGTTCCAAAATTTCTTCTGCTATCTCCTTCAGTACTCTGGGGTGTAATTCATCTGGACCTGGAGACTTGAATTCATTTAGGTTAGCTAAGTGTTTCCTCACTATCTTTCTGTTTATAGATATCCTGGATTCTTCCATTCCCTTAATAGGACAGTGAATAACAGTTGATGCTACATTTCCTTTCTGAGAGAAAACAGATGCAAAATAGGAATTTAAAAGTTCAGCCTTCTCAACATCCTGTCTTACCATTTCATCATTTTCATCCTGTAAAAATCCTATAGCATCTTGACTTTTCTTTTACTTTTGACATATCCCCAAAATCCTTTAATATTGCTTTTGACATCTCTTGCAAGCCTCAATTCATTTTCAGCTTTAGATAATCTGATTTGTGCCCTGCAGGTTCTGCAGGCAGCATTATATTCTTCTTTAGATATGCCTCCCTCTTTCCATTTTATAAACATTTTTTTCTTCCTTTTTAGCATGTGCTTAAGTTCTGTGTTCATCCATCCTGGTTTCCTTAAATGCTTCCTATTCTTCCCTCTTTTCGGAATTGTTAACAACTGTGCTTTGAGAATTTCATTTTTCAAGATTTCCCATCCTTTCTGGACATTTTTGTCTTTAAGGATATCCAGCCATTGGATCCCTCCAATTCTCTTTCTGAATCCCTTAAAATCTGCCTTTCTGAAATCTAACCTTGACGTCTGAGTCTTCACAGGTCTTCCGCCTCTAGTTATCCAAAATTCTAAAATAGCATGGTCGCTACCTCCTAGGGTCCCAGCCACTTTTACCTCCTCAACCATTTCCTCCCTGTTTATAAGGATTAGATCCAAGGTAGCAGTTCCCCTTGTTTTCTCCCTTACCTTTTGGAAGATAAAGTTGTCAGCAAGAGAGGATAAGAATTTCCTTGACCTGTTAGTTTTGCCTGAGAGAGATTCCCAACAAATGTCTGGATAGTTGAAATCTCCCATGACAACTATGTCATATTTTTTGGAGAACTTGGCCATTTGATGCATAAAGAGTTCATCCATATCTTCAGCTTGCACAGGCGGCCTGTAGTAAATGCCTACAATGGTGTCCTTTCCATTGTTCTGTCCTTGTATTCTTACCCAAACAGTTTCCACAGAACTCCCAGTCTCTGAAGCTTCAATCTCTGTGCAGATATACGCATTTCTAACATACAATGCGACACCCCCTCCTCGTTTATCAAGTCTGTTTCTTGCAAATAAGTTGTATCCTTCTAGTCTTGTATTCCAATCATGTGTATTGTCCCACCAAGTTTCAGTGATTCCAATGACATCATATTTCTTTTCCTGTGTTAGTAGTTCCAATTCTCCTTGTTTGTTGCCCATGCTTTGTGCATTAGTATAGAAACATTTTAGTTTGTGATTGGTTTCTCTTTCTCGAATATTTTTATTAATTAGATTCTTTCGTCTTTGTTCTTCCTTTCCACTTCTAATAGCAGAGTTCTCAATAGCATTTGTCAGGTGTATGGCTTTTTCTGGTCTTTTGCTTCCCTTCCCATGTTGTTTTAGTTTAAAGCTCTCCTTACAAGTGTAGCAAGGCGACTTCCAAATACATGCTTTCCAGTCTTCGTAAGGTGCTCCCCATCTCTAGAAAGTAGTCCATCGTATAAGTAGTTCACTCCGTGATCCAGAAATCCAAATCGTTGCTGACGGCACCATCGACGTAGCCAGTTGTTCACCTGCAGAATCTTATTCCACCTCCTTGTTCCATGGCCATCCACTGGGAGGATGGAAGAGAAGACCACCTGCGCTCCCAGTTCTTTCACTTTCTTGCCTAAGTCTTCAAAGTCTCTGCAGATGGTTTCCAGGTCGTTTCTTGCGGTGTCATTTGTCCCCACATGTAGTAGCAGGAATGGGTAGTCATCTGTAGGTCTGAAGAGTCCTGATATCCTGTCAGACACATCTTTAATTTTTGCACCTGGAAGACAGCACATTTCTCTTGAAGTTATATCCGGTCTGCAGATAGCGGCCTCTGTTCCTCTCAACAGGGAATCCCCCATGACCACCACACAAAGAAGGTTTAAGCATACTCACAGACACGGATTCTTTACTGTAAGAGCAGTGAGACTATGGAACTCTCTGCCATATGATGTTGTAATGAGTGATTCCCTACTAAAACTGAAGAAGGGACTGAATGCCTTTATTGAAAAATATAATATTACAGGGTATATACACTAGTTTCCTTAGTGTTGCGTTGATCCAGGGAGCTAGTCTGATTGCCGTATGTGGAGTCGGGAAGGAATTTTTTTCCCCAATGTGAAGCTTACTGTTTGCCACATGGGTTTTTTTTTTGCCTTCCTGTGGATCAACATGTTAGGGCAAGTTCGGATAGGATATGGGTTGAACTAGATGGACTTAAAATCTGCCTTCAACCTTAATAACTATGTTACTATGTGTGTGTGTATATATATATATATATATATATCTCCTGATAACCTGGACTTTAAAAAAAAAATAAGTGTTCTAAATGAGTTTCGTTAACACCCTCTAGAAATGCTGCTTTAATAGGGCCGGAGGACCCTCACATATGCAAAGATTTCCCAATGGTGTAGTACCTCGTCGACACAGGTATACCGGAACCGCTGATGCGTGGGATGGAAGTTGTTAAAATTAAAGACCAAGACCATTACAGGGAAGAGAAACTGTTTGAAATAAGGTTACGTTTTCTTACAAAACACATCATCTGCAGGAATTATTACAACATTATTGCACATGCTGCACGGCCTAAATGTCTCCCGCCCAAACCACTTGCATGTCAGGGAAGCCAATTAATGGGATGTATGGGAGTGATGCATTAGAGAATGTACAGGCTTCAATTAAAGGTGCCTGAGGAAAAATTACATAATCAATGACACAATTCATCACGTAATAAGAAATCAATGGTTAGCAAATAAATTAATGGCTGATAGTTACTATCTGTACAATTTATCAGGGGCTGAATACTGTAAGCCATTGGAGAAATCAATACATGGTATAACGGAGTGATGCATTAGAATACATAGTCTTCAATTAAAGGAAAATGATATAATCAATTGGAAAAATTTCTGTGTCATTGGGCAATAAATGAATTTAAGAATAAAGTGTCCATTTATATCATAAATGGGATTCTGTACGTGTAGAGGATGTAGCGGAATACTTGGTGAGTGACAGGAGATTGGCTACCGTAAATCTTCACATTTCGGCTGGTGATGGCAGCATGTCATAGAGCTTGGTTTTGAATTTCAATAACATGAATTTTTGCTGACACGCATTAAAAAGGAAAACTAAAATTCTGCTTCAAAAATTATTAAAAAAATAAATGACTCCTGTAGAGCCTGCCATTTATTGTACAAATATGGTCTAATCTTGTTGGCTCTAAATATACGGTGTCCACTGTAGTGCAGTGGTGTCCACACTGTGCAGTGATGAGGCACTGACCCAGGAAAAGTTCAAAGCAAAACATGTTTAAGGTCCAAACTCACAGAAAATAAACAGTATCCTCCGAATCGCGGCAGGGAGACAAGACAGTCCACATCCGAGACCTGTTACCGTAGGCGACTGCAACACCGCTTACGCTGAGGGGTGCCAGGCTTTTGGCTATGCTTGGCTCTGTGTTGCCTCACACAGGTTGAGCTCTGCAGAGCCTTCTGCTCTGCCCACTTGCAAAACCAAACTGACACACCCAACCCTTTGCTACAGGGTTTTTATTTTTATAAGGAACCTGTTGCCGTAAGTCACATGGAAAACATGGCCGGGAAGGAAACAGACTGTCCCACTACCATCCTGTAGTCCGTTTCAAAAATAAAAGCTCAGAGCAGGTTTTCATAAATCTGCCTTGGACAAATCGCTTGCACAAGACGAAAAACACTCTTTTATTTTGCATTGCAATCACAGCTATGCCTGTGACTGCAATGCACTCCCGCGGCCTCAATATGCTACAGTGCGCATAATTGGGGGCACAGTGACCCTCGCATATGACACCGGTTGCTGCCTCACACCATCCACAGCTATATTACGGATGTCTTAGGCTATTTTATGAGCCAATAGAATCCCATGAACATTGGCTTGCAACAGTATTAACACCCTTGTTTTTCTTTTCTTTTTTTTACATTACAACCTGTGTTTAAATATTTTTGTAATCTGAATTGTGTGTGATGCAGCAGCATTGAATAGTCTAAGTTGGTGAATAAGAAAAATAAAGGCATAAATTAAATTTATGGGAACAAATTAAAAAAAATGTCATGTGCATATGTATTCAACCCTTTTGCAATGAAGCCTCTAAAATATTTAGTGCAAGCAATAATTTCAGGAGTCACATGCTTAGTGAAATGCAAGTGTCCCATGGTCTGTCAGTATGCACACACATTCTCTGAAAGGCCACTGAGGCTGCAACACCATTAAAGGGATTCTGTCACCCCTTTTTTCGAATATGAGCTGCCGGCACCGACATCAGGGGCTTATCTACAGCATTCTGTAATGCTGTAGATAAGCCCCCGATGTAACCTGAAAGATAAGAAAAAAGAGTTAGATTATACTCACCGGGGGGGGCGGTCCGGTCCGATGGGTGTCGCCGTCCGGTCCGGCGCCTCCCTTCTGCGCAGGCGCACTGCTCTGCCCTGTTGAGGGCAAAGCAGAGTCCTGCAGTGCGCAGGTGCCGGGAGAGGTCCGGCGCCTGCGCACTGCAGTATTCACAATGACTTGCACGCTCATTATATGCTTCAATACGAAAGATAGAGTCAAAGTCTGTTGATTGTGACTAATGTACAGTGGATTTCCTGAAACACATGAATGTAGAAGTCTAAAAAAAACTCAGGTGCTAGAGAGAAAATTGTATGATTTCTTTAAAATACTGTCTATAATGAGAGAAGACTGTGGAAATATTCACTCAACATTGAAACTGAAACACTAGGAAAGAAAAGTCACGGATTTATGGTAATCACAGGATTGAAAGACGTTAGTGATACGGATATGATGACAAAACGGTAATAATAGTTTCAAAACATCTCAATTTATTATGAATTATTATGAATTTGGTTTCCAGTACCATCTCTATGCTGATGACACCCAATTATACGCTTCATCTCCTGACATCACGCCAGCCTTTCTAGAAAACACCGGCGATTGTCTAAACGCTGTGTCTAACATCATGTCCTCACTATTTCTGAAACTGAACCTGTCAAAGACTGAACTCCTTGTGTTTCCTCCCTCTACTAATGTACCTACAGTTGTGGCCAAAAGTATGGACACCCCTGCAATTCTGTCAGATAATACTCAGTTTCTTCCTGAAAATGATTGCAAACACAAATTCTTTGTTGTTATTATCTTCATTTAACTAGTCTTAAATGAAAAAACACAAAAGAGAATGAAGCAAAAAGCAAAACATTGATCATTTCACACAAAACTCCAAAAATGGGCCAGACAAAAGTATTGGCACCCTCAGCCTAATACTTGGTTGCGCAACCTTTAGCCAAAATAACTGCGACTAACCGCTTCCGGTAACCATCAATGAGTTTCTTACAATGCTCTGCTGGAATTTTAGACCATTCTTCTATGGCAAACTGCTCCAGGTCCCTGATATTTGAAGGGTGCCTTCTCCAAACTGCCATTTCTAGATCTCTCCACAGGTGTTCTATAAGAATCAGGTCTGGACTCATTGCTGGCCACCTTAAAAGTCCCCAGTGCTTTCTCTCAAACCATTTTCTAGTGCTTTTTGAAGTGTGTTTTGGGTCATTGTCCTGCTGGAAGACCCATGACCTCTGAGGGAGACCCAGCTTTCTCACACTGGGCCCTACATTGTGCTGCAAAATTTGTTGGTAGTCTTCAGACTTCATAATGCCATGCACATGGTCAAGCAGTCCAGTGCCAGAGGCAGCAAAGCAACCCCAAAACATCAGGGAACCTCCGCCATGTTTGACTGTAGGGACCGTGTTCTTTTCTTTGAATGCCTCTTTTTTTCTCCTGTAAACTCTATGTTGATGCCTTTGCCCAAAAAGCTCTACTTTTGTCTCATCTGACCAGAGAACATTCTTCCAAAACGTTTTAGGCTTTTTCAGGTAAGTTTTGGTGAACTCCAGCCTGGCTTTTTTTTGTCTTGGGGTAAGAAGTGGGGTCTTCCTGGGTCTCCTACCATACAGTCCCTTTTCATTCAGACGCCGACGGATAGTACGGGTTGACACTGTTGTACCCTCGGACTGCAGGGCAGCTTGAACTTGTTTTGCTGTTAGTCGAGGTTCTTTATCCAACATCCGCACAATCTTGCGTTGAAATCTCTTGTCAATTTTTCTTTTCCGTCCACATCTAGGGAGGTTAGCCACAGTGCCATGGGCTTTAAACTTCTTGATGACACTGCGCACGGTAGACAAAGGAACATTCAGGTCTTTGGAGATGGACTTGTAGCCTTGAGATTGCTCATGCTTCCTCACAATTTGGTTTCTCAAGTCCTCAGACAGTTCTTTGGTCTTCTTTCTTTTCTCCATGCTCAATGTGGTACACACAAGGACACAGGACAGAGGTTGAGTCAACTTTAATCCATGTCAACTGGCTGCAGGTGTGATTTAGTTATTGCCAACACCTGTTAGGTGCCACAGGTAAGTTACAGGTGCTGTTAATTACACAAATTAGAGAAGCATCACATGATTTTTCGAACAGTGCCAATACTTTTGTCCACCCTCTTTTATGTTTGGTGTGGAATTATGCCCAATTTGACTTTAGGAAAATTCTTTTTGTGTTTTTTCATTTAAGACAAAATAAATGAAGATAATAATACCAAAGAATTTGTGTTTGCAATCATTTTCAGGAAGAAACTGAGTATTATCTGACAGAATTGCAGGGGTGTCAATACTTTTGGCCACCACAGTATACCCGACATTGCCATTTCTGTGTGTGGTTCCACTATTACTCCCCAGCAACATGCCCGCTGTCTTGGGGTCATACTTGACTCTGAGCTTTCCTTTGCCCCCCACATTCGATCACTGGCTCGCTCTTGTCATCTGCCCTCAAAAACATTTCTAGAATTCGACCTTTTCTTACCTTTGACTCTGCAAAAACCCTTACTGTTTCTCTTATTCATTCTCGTCTCGACTATTAACTCTTTTCTAATCGGTCTCCCTCTCCCCTCTCCAATCTGTCTTGAATGCTGCAGCCAGGATCATATTCCTCACCAATCGCTACACCGATGCCTCTACCTTGTGCCAGTCATTACACTGGCTACCGATCAACTCCAGAATCCAGTATAAACTTATTACCCTCACCCACAAAGCCCTCCATGGCTCAGCACCACCCTACATCTCCTCCCTTATTTCAGTATACCACCCTACCCGTGCCCTCCGTTCTGCTGATGACCTGAGGTTAGCATCCTCAATAATCAGAACCTCCCACTCCCGTCTCCAAGACTTTACACGTGCTGTGCCAATTCTTTGGAATGCACTTCCCAGGTCAATACGATTAGTCCCCAATCCCCACAATTTTAAGCGTGCCCTGAAAACGCATTTATTCAGACTGGCCTATCGCCTCAACACATTAACCTAATCTACCCTGTGTGGCACAGCCAAAAGTTTTACCATAACCAGGTTCCCCGCATCATGTTCCCACATGCTTTATGCATCCATTAGCCCTCTGTGTCTGTACTGTTACACACTTAACATTATGGCTGGTCCATACAATCAGGGCAATTGTTACCACCCACCTTTCGTGTCTACCTCTTTCCTCATAGACTGTAAGCTTGCGAGCAGGGCCCTCATTCCTCTTGGTATTTGTTATAATCTATGTGATTATTGTTATGCTGTAATGTCTATTGTCTGTACAAATCCCCTCTGAAATGTAAAGTGCTGCGGAATATGTCGGCACTATAGAAATAAAATGTATTATTATGTTCAAGTATGAGCTCCAAGTGCAGAAATCCCTGCACTTGTACACCTTGACATGGCGTCAATGAGATTTTTAATAGCTGTCTGAGGAATGTTTTGCCATGCTGAATGCACTTAGATGATCAAGATCCGCTGCTGGCAGCTCCCTTTGCAGTTGCCACCAAATGATATCCTATTTGTGCTCAAAGGGAGACAAGTGTAGAGATTCTGCAGCCCAAGGTGGCACATTTATTGCCTATGTGGTTTCCAGACCAATATCTGGCTATCATTATATTCAAGACAAAGTGGAGGTCTTGAATACCCCTCTAGTCTTTATTCCATGATTTAACAAATCCCACCAAGGACAACATGTGCAAAGAGTTTGTATGTTCTCCCCATGTATATGTGGGTTTCCTCTGGGGATACCAGTTTAATTTCACACTCCAAATGGAAAGTGTCTGTAAAGTGTTGTGGAATATGATGGCGCTATATAAGCATGCCTAATAAAGTGACTCAGGAGCCGTGTTTCAACACAATGCCAAACTGCATGTCACTTGTGCTACTTGGAGCAATCTATGTGGCTTAAACATACTATCATGGCCTACAGGATCACCAGACTTGTCTCCCATCAAAAACATCTAGGACATCATTGGTCAGGAATAGACAAGGGAGATGCCAGCAGAGGATCTTGATGATTTGCTTTCCCAAGTGCATTGAATGTGGCAGAACATTTCATGGACAACCATTAATAACCTCATTAATAGAAGCCAAGACTCATGTGTGTATTTCTGTGCATAGCACTCATTCAATAAATCAAGATGTTTTGACCATTTTCTTTATCATTTGCAGCCCCCCTCCACCCCATCATTGTCCTCATCACCACCTCCATCATTGCCTTCTCACCCACCACCTCCATCATTGCCTCCTCCTTCCCACCATTGTCCTTTACACCACAACCATCATTGCCTTCTTCCCCACCACCCCATCATTGCCCATTCCATCACCTCCATCATTGCGTCCCCTCACCATCTTCATCACTGTCTTCCCCACCACCATCATTGCCTTCTCCCTTACCACCCCATCATTGCCCATTTCATCACCTCCATCATTGTCTGCCCCACCACCACCATCATTGCCTCCCCCCACCACCATCATTGCCTTCTCCCCATCACTTCCATCATTTCTTCTTCCCCTCCACCCCATCGTCATTTCTACCACCAACATTGCCTTCTCCTACACCACCCCATCATTACCCATTCTACCACCTCCATCATTGCCTCCCCAACACATCACCATTGCCTCCCCCACCACCATTATCATCATCATTGTGTCCCACCACTATTATTGCCTCCCCCACCACCATCATTGCCTTCTCCCCCACCACCTCCATCATTGCTTCCTCCCCACCACCTCCATCGTCCTTTCTACCACCAACAACATTGTCTTCTCCCCCACCACCCTATCACTGCTCTCTCCATCACACCACCCTATCACTGCTCTCTCCATCACCCACATCATTGCCAATCACCAATATCTCCAATACACACACACACCACTATCGCACATTCAGCACCACACACACAGACAGCACCGCACCACATATACACACAGCTGCACACAGGCAGGCAAACACACAACACCCACTCACCTCTCCGCATGTTCCCCGCAGCCGCAGCACATCCCAGCAGCTTCCTCTCTGAAATAGCCATGCTGAATGATGACGTCATCCAGCCGCGCTGAGTCAGACAGGAAGTGCTGAGAAGGAGGACGGCATCAGATCCCTGCAGCTCCACTCCGGACCCAAGCTGCAGGGATTGCAATTAGGGTTTGCTGCCCTTTAGGGGCTCACCTTTGGGGCTCCGATTCAGCAACAACGGAGGGCAATGTTAGCCTCAGCCTGCAGTTAACACTGCCCGCTATTAAATTGAAATGGTATTTACTCGTCTCCATGCCCATGGGGAAGCATGAATATTAATTTCTCTTTAGCAGCGGGGACAGGCTCCTGTCTACAGCTGCTGCTCTCTGGCTCCAGGAGGGCTCTCCTTGACTCAGGGGCCCCATAGCAGCTGGGTGTGCCGCTATTAGCGACACGTCATTGACTTGACGGGCCCTGGAGCAGTGAGGGCCCTAGGAAGCTGCTGGCCAATATGCCAGCAGGTGTCAGTGCCGGGCCAGTATGACCCTGGGAGTGTATATCGGTTTTAGTTATCTTCGAGATATACTTCCACACGTGTAGAGAAGCCAGAAGCGGTCTTGGTTATATGTTTTATATTAGTGGGCTTTTGAAGTGCAGACCCTGGACTTCTTCGGGGCTGTTAAATATATTTTCAATTATGAAACTATTAGAAAAGAGAAAGCTAAGTGTTTCTTTAAAGTTCATCGCTACTTGAATATATGTCTCTAAGTGGTAGAATGAATGAAGTCATGCCAAAAGTTTTCATTTAAATGCAATGCCTCCTATGGGTGAATGCCTATGATTGAGTGGCTGACATCTATGCAGTATGGCTTCCAGGAACATCTGGCATATTACTTATCCATATAATATATTATAGATAATAGTCTACCTTGTATTATTGCTGTGATTACTCTTGACAGACAAAGTGATCATAACGTTGCCCCATGAGCAGACTGAGAACAGGGAGTATGATTCAGGAGTGATTAAGAACATAGTAGACAAGGTTATGGCGGCTGTAGAAATCATAATGGAAGCGGTATGTTTCAGGGCGTGATTGGCCACAGAGATGGATTATGTTGGATAGCCAATATTTGTATGGAGGCAGAATTTATTTCATGTGGTATTAGGTGAAATGTATCCCCAGAGTCTCAATATAGTAAAACAGTTAAACCAATCAAATCAATATTGATAGCTAAGGAGTGATGGATTTCATTTTTGGTGAACTGTGGCCATGTAGCTGATATTGAATGATGGTTTCCAGTATGTTTAGTAGCTTCTAGGAAACTACAAGCTGAATATACAGGTTTAGCGATTGGTTTTTAGTTTTTTAAGCTAGAATTCTTAATCTCTCAATAATGTTGTGAACCATTAGGTCATGATCAGTCTGGATTGCTAGAGGGTCCTTCAGTGGGACTAAGCTTCGACACAAAGGGATGCTAAGATAACCCTGAAGGTTCAGCTGTGCACAGACAACCAAATTTGGAACAAGATGAGAACTTCCTGATCGGTGGCTGGCCCACCGATGGAATCCACACCAAATGGTAGATTAGGGAATTTTTATCCCTGTTACAAATTGTAGTGGCAGGTCGGATGTCCGACTGCTGCTTCATTAATTTTCTGTGGAGCTGCGGGAACAAGCTGAGGGTAGAATTTGGTAGCCCCAAAGGGTATGAATAGAACAGCGGTCAAGCATGCACACGGCCTATCCATTTTAATTGGCAGAAAGGTGAACTTTTATCCCTATTAGTATGGGTCCCAGCTGTTGGACCCTAGTGATCTATAAGTTATCATACACAGTATTCTTTGGATAGGTGATAACTAGTTTTCACAGCAAAACCCCTTTTAAACCCTTTTCTACCAGTCTAGAATAATACCGCTACTATATAAAAGGCAGCTCCAATCTCCCAGATGTCACTGTATACGTGTAGGTGGGCTACCAGTGATAACAAAATCCCCTAATAGTTGGTCAGGAGACTATAGTGAGAAGATCTGTCACCACAGCTTGCATTTTTTGGACCTCTATGAGGGAGATATACAGTACATGGGAAGATGTCTTAAACCAAGTATAGGCGCTAGGTGCACCCGTGGTATGGCCAAACATCTAAGTGCATATTCCCATCTATTTGTTTTCCTTCTATCTCTGTCCTCCTCTGGTTCTATGAAACTGGAGCTGTCCATCAAAGAAGATGTTTGTTTTGGGGGGATGGACATTGAGGGAAAACAGCCAGATGGGACGGCGCTCTTACGTGTTTGTCGATGCCTTGTGCGCACCGAGCACCTGTACTTGGACTCTACCGTTATTCTGTGCTGACAGTCCTTTTTAGTAGTAATTTCATAATGTTATTTCAACATAGTTACTTGGGAAATAGTCAGAAAACAGGAATAGTGGTCACTTACTCTATTCCTTTCCCAGCACGTAAGGAACATGTAGATGTCAGGCGTTTGTATGGAGCTGATCCCAATCCTTACACAGCAGGTGCCGATTGGGCTTTACAGCTGACACCTGACTAATTCCCTGAGTATACACAAACTATCTTCATAAATACCAATATAACTAGTGCCATTTTATTTCCTGTACAGCTTTTTGTGTCATTAATGTTTTACTTCCACACAAAAAACACTGAATTACGATGCACTTTTAATTATCATTATATGAATAACTTAATATATTGTGAAAGCTTCTCATACATAGTGGTTTCCTTGTTATCTGCCAAGTGATTTTTAGCGTAAGCTACAAAGAATTTCTTCATTCTCTGATCAGATGACTGCAGCAGGTTGCGATATCCATGTTACCAGTCACATGAATACAATAAATAGCTGGTTTTCATATTGACTCTATTATAACACACAGTGAGATACAGGTGTGCAAATACCGTGCAACGAATAGTATATATGTGACCGAAATCCCTAGGGCGAGTAGCATTTAGTGTCATCAAGACAACTTTAGGGGATTATCTAAAGTGTGTTGAAACTGGGGCAAAGGCCGGTGATGAAACATAATAAAATTAATTAAAGAGAACCAGTCACAAGTGGACAATGTGTTCATTTTATTCCTGCTGCTCCCATGAGTATTCATTCACTTATTTATTTTATTTAACCATAGAGTTCCACAAATACGAGACTTTTTATTCATTGCTAATTTTTATGATCTTTAACAAGGGAACGTTGCTCACAGGTTAATAATGTGAACAGCGCCCCCTTGGTAAAGCCCATAAAAACTAGCATTAAATAAAAGGCTCGTATCTGTGGAACGATATAGCAGATTTAAAAAAACACCCTGAATACTCAGGAGAGCAGAGAGAAAAAAATGAGAATCGGAACTGGCCATTTTTGACCTAGTGATAGATAGTCTTTAACAAAGTTGTTCCCCTTTTCTTTCCATTGATGGCCTATCCTTGGTACTGCACATCTGCCTCCAATTCAAATCAATAGGAGGCATGTGAATTACCCTGCGGCGACCACAATCAGAAGGCTGTCAGCTTCGCAAGTGAGTGCATCCAGCTGGAGCGGCCGTCCCTGACACCGATAACAGCTGATTGACTAGGGTGCCAGGTCCCGTACGATCAGACATTGATGACCTATCATAAGGATAAGTCATCAAGAGTGATGAGTGAATGTGCTTGGATAAGGTGTTTTCCGAGCACGCTCGTGTGCTATCCCAGTGTCTTCAGAGTGCTTGAAAAATATGTTCATGTCCCTGTGCCTGCATGTCTCACGGGTTTTCAACAGCTACAACACATACAGGCACAGGGACTTGAACGTATTTTTCGAGCACGCCGAAAAAACTCAGATAGCACATGGGCATGCTCGAATAAAATCTTGTCCGAGCACGTTCGCTCATCACTAGTCATCGCTGAAAAAGTAGTAGACAACCTCTTTAAGCATTACATTCTTGTTAAAGCCCCTGACACTCCAACACCTTCTCTCTTCTGCTCTTCACCTGTTAAATTTTCCACAAACATCCAGTGTAGAAAATGACAAAACTCTGGAAAAACTGTTGACTCCTGTAGCCACCTACAGTACTGCCAGTTTTCGTAAAGGTCTAGTTACAGTAGTGTTCTTTAGTAGTGTTCAAAGTACTAGCAGTGTGTTCAAAAACATGAGTTAATCACAAACCTTTATACTAGTTTTTATTTCCAGCATTAGGAACATTGCACAGTTTTCTATTTCTAAACATGAAGAGAAATATATATAATTTGTAACTACCGTATTTTCCGGCTTATAAGACGACTGGGCGTATAAGACGACCCCCAACTTTTCCTGTCAAAATATAAAATCTCAAAAATTCGGGGTCTTCTTATATGCCGGGTGTTGTCTTATAGGGCGGGTGTGGAGCAATCTGCGATCACCGCATATGGTGGGGGGGAGTAGTCCCGATGACGAGGTGAGGGGGCGTCTCACCGGGAAGGTGTAAGTGAAGTATCCCTATTACCTCATTGCAACAGAGGTGCGCTATGCGGCTCTCTGTGCTGTGGAGGCGGCGGCTCTTTGTGCAGCAATGTGGGGCTCCACCGGCATTTCGTCAAAGCCCGGAGGCCCCTGCAGCTCCATTGCTGCGATGGCCTCCGGGAAAATGGGCGCTGGGGGCGGCACATGCTCAGATTCAGACCTCCTCTCCCGTGATCTCGAGACGAGATCTGAATCTGAGCATGTGCCGCCCCCAGTGGCCATTTTCCCGGAGGCCACCGCATCTCAGCAATGGAGCGGCAGGGGCCTCCGGGCTTTGACAAAATGCTGTCGGAGCCCCTCCAAAGAGCCGCACAGAGCACCGCTGCCACAATGAGGTAATAGGGATACTTCATTTACACCTTCCCGGTGAGACGCCCCCTCACCTCGTCTTGTGGACCACTCCCCCCACCATATGCGGTGACCGCAGATTGCTCTGCATCCGCCCTATAAGATGACACCCGGCGTATAAGACGACGTATAAGACTTTTAAGAAGATGTTCAGGGGTTAAAAAGTCGTCTTATACACCTGTTAGGTGCCACAGGTAAGTTACAGGTGCTGGTAATTACACAAATTAGAGAAGCATCACATGATTTTTCCAACAGTGCCAATACTTTTGTCCACCCTCTTTTTTGTTTGGTGTGGAATTATATCTAATTTGGCTTTAGGACAATTCTTTTTGTGTTTTTTCATTTAAGACAAATTAAATGAAGATAATAATACCAAAGAATTTGTGTTTGCAATCATTTTCAGGAAGAAACTGAGTATTATCTGACAGAATTGCAGGGGTGTCAATACTTTTGGCCACAACTGTATGTTGTATCCAGTCAACCAGCTTCTGGCACCTGTCAACTGTTATTCCAGTCCAGGATGCTTGGACTGCATCCCACAATTTTTTGGCAATTGTTTCTTCAAAATCCCAGGTGCTGTGAAACTTCTGACATGAATCCCGTAATTAAAAAGGCTCTTCTGTTTGGCGCCGAAATCTGTCCACCAATCAGGCTCCAGTCGCTCATTTCTGCCTGGTACCTGGAGACTAAGAGACCAAACTGGATTAGGTAAGTACCATTAGACATTACATAAGGAAAAGAGGGGGGAGAAAAGGAATAGAAGCCCACTGCTAAGAGAAATAATGGGACATACCAAGACTCAACCCTAACTAAACTAGACTTTAGTCAACAGGAGGAGTTGGTGCCGCAATCCCATGAAGCCCCCACGCTATTCGCTCTAAAGGGGGGCTTGGACATGGGATGGCAGGCACCAAACCCCCCCACCCTTTAACATCTTCTCAACTATCTAACTAAATGAAACATGACACATGGTGTGCAGATAAAAGGCCGCAGTATTTATTAATGGTTACTCAAATATTAACCCCTTAGCGACAGAGCCAGTTTGCAGCTTTATGACCAGGCCAATTTTTACAATTCTGACCACTCTCCCTTTATGAGGTTATAACTCTGGAACGCTTTAATGGATCCTGCTTATTCTGAGATTGTTTTTTCGTGACATATTGTACTTCATGTTAGTGGTAAAATTTCTTTGATAAGTCTTGTGTTTATTTATGAAAAAAACAGAAATATGGCGAAAGTTTTGAAAATTTTGCAATTTTAAAATTTTAAATTTTTATGCCCTTAAATCAGAGAGATGTGTCACAAAAATTTCTTAATAAATAACATTTCCCACATGTCTACTTTACATCAGCACAATTTTGGAAGCAAAATTTTTTTTTGTTAGGAAGTTATAAGGGTTAAAAGTTGACCAGCGATTTCTCATTTTTACAACAATTTACAAAACCATTTTTTTTAGGGACCACATCATATTTAAAGTCATTTTGAGGGGTGTACATGACAGAAAATACCCAAAAGTGGCACCATTCTAAAAACTAGACCCCTCAAGGTGCTCAAAACCACATTCAAGAAGTTTATTAACCCTTTAAGTGCTTCACAGGAACTAAAGCAATGTGGAAGGAAAAAATTAACATTCAACTTTTTTTTGCAAAAAATTTACTTCAGAACCAATTATTTTATTTTCACAAGTGTTAAAAGAGAAAATCAACCACAAAATTTGTTGTACAATTTCTCCTGAATACGCCGATACCCCATATGTGGGGGTAAACCACTTTTTCAGCACACGGCAGAGCTCGCAAGGGATGGAGCGCCGTTTGACTTTTTCAACGCAGAATTGGCTGGAATTGAGATCAGATGCCATGTTGCGTTCGGAGAGCCCCTGATGTTCCTAAACAGTGGAAACCCCCAACAAGTGACTCCATTTTGGAAACTAGACCCATTAAGGAACTTATCTAGATGTGTGGTGAGCACTTTAAACCTTCAAGTGTTTCACAGAAGTTTATAACGTAGAGCCGTGAAAATAAAAAATACATTTTTTTTCCACAAAAATGATCTTTTCGCTCCCAAATTTTTATTTTTACAAGGGTAACAGGAGAAATCATACCCCCACAGTTGTTGTGCGATTTGTCCTGACTACGCCGATACCCCATATGTAGGGGGGAACCACTGTTTGGGCGCATGGGAGAGCTCGGAAGGGAAGGAGTGCCATTTTGGAATGCAGACTTTGATGGAATGGTCTGCGGGCGTCATGTTGCGTTTGCAGAGCCCCTGATGGGCCTAAACAGGAAACCCCCCACAAGTGACCCCATTTTGGAAATTAGACCCCCTAAGGAACTTATCTAGATGTGTGGTGAGCACTTTGAACCCCCAAGCGCTTCACAAAAGTTTATAAACGCAGAGCCATGAAAATAAAAAGTCTTTTTTATTTCCACAAAGGTGATTTTTTAGACCCAATTTTTAGACCCCCAAAGTTGGTAAATGGTGGAAACCCCTCAATTCTTGCTCCAACCCTAACCCCAACACACCCCTAACCCTAATCCCAACCCTAACCTTAATCCCAACCCTAATCCTAATTCTAACCCTAATCCTAGTTAGCCCTAACCCGAGCCCTAACCCTAGTCCAACCCTAACCCTAGCCCAACCCTAACCTTAACCCTAGCCCAACCCTAGCCCTGGCCCTGGCCCTAACCCTAACCCTAATGGAAAACAAAAAAAAATATTTTCTTTATTTACGTTATGTTGTCCTAACTAAGGGGGTGATAAGCGGGGGGATTATGTACTATTTTGTTTATTTTGATCACGATGATAGTTTATCATCATGATCAAAATGAATGAATGGAATCTGCCTGCCGGAGCCGGCAGATTCCCGGTGGGCGCACTGCGCATGCGCCCGTCATTTTCCCCGGATCCAAGATGGCAGCGCCCACCTGAGGACGTTGGCGGGACGCATGACCACCGGGAGGGGACAGAGGACCACGGACAGGTACTGGGGGGGGGGATCGGGACCCTCTTTCTCTCTCCTCTGATGTGCGATCACATCAGAGGAAAGAGAAATTAAATGTAAAATCGCAGCTTTTTTTTTTTTTGTGGTCGCCGTTATAAGGTTAATAACGGCGATTGCAAAAGCGGGGTCAGTAAAAACCAACCGATTCATGTTCTCTGGGGTCTCGGCTACCCCCGGCAGCCGAGACCCCGGAGAAAATCCGATACTGGGGGGCGCTATTCACTTTCTCCACAGTGCCGTGAATTAGCGGCGCTGTGGTTTTAGTACCCTTAATTACCGCCGTTAAAAGGCGTATCGGCGGTCGCTAAGGGGTTAAATATATAAAACCAATAACCAACCATAAAAATTCATTACTCCATAGCAATTTAAAACCATCCAATCTCCACCCAGCATAGCTGGGCGAGCACCCACACGCCAAGCATGCCTCAGCAAGTTTGGCCCTCCAAACCACCGCAGCCTCTTCAATCAAACTGGCCAGACCAGTATAAATATATCCATCCAATTTCTGAGAGATGCACACCATCGTTCCTAAACAAGCATACCTCAAAACACTCCAACTCCCTATGCCTATATGAGACTCCTCCAAGAGAAAGCAAGCACTTTGCCATTACTTAATCCTTAATACTTAATCAGGGCAAAAGCTTAGAACAAGGATGAATGCTCATCGTCACACTATAAGAGAAAAAAGAATTGATCTACCTGTGGCAAAACATTTCTGTATCCCTGATCACAGCAGCATGGATATGAAATTACTGGTATTGAAAGGTAACTTCACATCTCAGAGAGAGAGACGAGTTTGGGAGTACAAATTTATGACGAACTTTGACACTCTCAGTGCTGGAATGAATGTGTCGCATGGATTTATGTCTTTTTACATCAATTAAGGAATTTCCTTTTAAAACCTTGCGGGGCAACACAGAACTAGACCCCAATCAGAGGACCATAAAACATCCAGATTCCTTATCTATGAACTGGTCCAATGTTTATATTTATGTTTCTCCCTCTCCCATATTGATAGTTCTGCTTCACGTCACTTGTCTTATCTATTGCATTTTTTCTAGGCTGTATTGTGCATAAATATGTGACTTCAGATTTTGTATTAGTCTAGCCTGATGAAGAGACCTGAGTAGTCTCGAAAGCTTGCAATGTATTACCATCTTTTCAGTTAGCCATTAAAAGGTATCAACTACTGAGGACTCTCAATCCTGAATATTTTTCTATCCACTGGCTAACACGGTACAAAGATATACATCTTTCCTTAATCCTTTTGCAAATTTTATCCATAAAACGTGACTCCTTGCTGGACCAAATGACGCGAGGTACTTTCTCCAAGAAGCACAAAATGCAATGGGGAAATAAACTTCTAAAAATCAAAAAAGACCTCTGCATGGATCCCAGCAAATAAAGCAATGGTACTCTGGCGACATCATAGCCCCCCAAATGTAGAATCAAAACACCTGGAGCCTCCCAACCTAGCATTCGATCCTGTAGCACTTCCTCTAAACAAAACCATCGTAAACCTCTTACCCCGCACCAATACTGTTGATATAAATCTGAATTCAGATCAAGATTAACACCAAAACACTGACCTGCTGCTCGTCCATGGGCCCAAAAATAAATGAATGGCCAATAATCCAGACCAACAATCTCTTGGAACCTGAAAAACAAACAATTAAAAAGACAAGTTAGGTCAGACATAAGAACAATAGCAATTAGAACCCCATCTCCCAATGCCCTTAATTATGTTTTCACTCAAGCCAAAATTGCCTCCGTCGTAGCCACAATCCTGAAGGAATGTGACGTGATTTTAACTGATCCAAACCTAACATTAACAAACAATCCCTCAAGATCTTATTGAATTGATATATAGTCATTGGTGACCTGTATGAATGAAGAAAGAATGAAACACAAGAAACCGGTCTGATAACCAGACACTGCTTAATACAACAATACAACAAACCGGACAACACACAGAATCAACCACACAGCGCAAACGGACCGCAGCACCATTGCCTAAATGATCAGACTTAAAATGTCTATCCCGAAACAGTACCACAGAATCTTCCACTTGCACATCACAGAACAAAAGAATTGAACAGTAGTCGTTTACTATGAGAAACCAACTCGCCAATCCTAAATGCTCCGAAAAAGGCAGTGATAAATACAGTATGAAAAAACTGAATCTCATAAGGAGACGAACATACTGACTTACATGCCTGCACTAACCGTTGAACCAAAGAAAAAGATATGGAACGATGGTTGTCCACAACACATTTATCCCTCCGGTACCCTTTTATCATCTGCTTGACCTGGTATAAACAATTTAAAGGAACACAATTATACCATTTCTGAAAAAATGAAACGCCCGCTAACACCTTAACTATATGGCTATATGACAACTCTTGCCTAAATAAATCAACTACCAAATTCTATGGCAATCTCAACATCATAATCACTCACGCTGACCTTATTGACACAACAGAAACGACACTAATACATCCAAGCAGTCAAATAAGCCTTCCAAGTCCTTGCATCCACAGACTACTTCCAAAAAACCTGTAGCTAGACCCTGACCAAATTCCATAAGTGAGCTGGACATTTTAGCCCCTCCCTGTTCGCTGCAGGAACCAACTAACGTAATCTGATGGGAAAGAAAATCAGCAATCTGATTACACTTACCAGGCACATTCTTCGCTTTAATCAAGATGTTAAAACGCATACAAACTAAAGGGCCTTTTAGACATAGCGATATTGCTAGCGATATCGCTAAAGCGTCACTGATTTTATGACGCAACAGTGATATCGCTAGCGATCTCGATACATGTGACACTTACCAACGACCGGCCTGCCCGCTGGATATTGCTGATCGCGTGAGAACGTCCTGGGCCGTTTTCTTCTCTCTGGCGTCACGCTGGCGCCGACGAGCGACGTATGGACGCAGGCGGAAGACGTAATCAGCGCTGCGTGTGACAGGTAAGTAACGACCGCATAGCATCGCTGCGTCACTGGTGAGTTCTGCCTGTTTGGCAGCTCACTAGCGACCATTTAGCGATGCACCAGCGAAAACCCGCACACCAGAAGACTTCATCCACTTCAAATTTATGTTAAGAACCTACAACTCTGCCCTTCACCTTGCCAAACAGACCTACTTCACCACCCTGATCTCACTAGCCAACAACCCCAAGAAACTTTTTGACACCTTTCACTCCCTCTTCAGGCCAAAAGCACAAGCTCCTATCTCAGACATTTGTGCAGATGACCTGGTCTCCCATTTTATAGAGAAAATAGATAATGTTCGTCAGGAAATCCGCTCCCAACCACCAAGTGCTGTGATTCCCTTCCCTACTTGCATTTCCCCTGGTTCACTTTCCACATTTAATCCCATCACAGAAGAAGTCTCCAGACTCCTCTCTTCTTCTCGTCCGACTACATGCACTACTGACCCCATTCCCTCACATCTCCAGTCTCTCTCTCCAGTCGTCACAACTCACCTAACTACAATCTTTAATCTCTCCCTCTCCTCGGGCATTTTCCCATCCTCCTTCAAACACTCTATCATTACTCCATTATTAAAGAAACCTGCTCTCGACCCATCCTGCACAAACAACTACAGACCAGTCTCCAATCTCCCCTTCATCTCTAAACTTTTTGAGCGCCTAGTCTACTCCCACCTTACCCATTACCTCTCCACTCACTCCCTCCTAGACCCTTCACAGTCTGGCTTCCGACCCCTACATTCAACTGAAACTGCACTCATCAAAGTTACCAATGACCTTCTGACAGCAAAATGTAACGGTGACCACTCTCTGCTCCTTCTTCTTCTTGACCTCTCTGCAGCTTTCAATACTGTTGACCACCGTCTCCTACTCCATAGACTTCAGTCACTAGGCATTAAGGACATCGTTCTCTCCTGGTTCTCTTCCTATCTCTCTGACCGCTCCTTCAGTGTTTTGTTCGCTGGCTCCACGTCATCTCTTCCTCTCGCTGTCGGGGTACCTCAGGGCTCAGTCCTTGGCCCCCTTCTCTTCTCTCTCTACATGGCCCCAATTGGACAGACCATCAGCAGATTTGGCTTTCAGTACCATCTTTATGCTGATGACACACAACTATACACATCATCCCCCGACCTTACCCCCGCTCTACTACAGAACGCCAGTGACTGTCCGCAGTCTCCAACATCATGTCCGCTCTGTATCTGAAACTCAACCTCTCCAAAACTGAACATCTGCTCCCACCGTCTACTAACCTCCCTAAATCTGACATTTCCCTCTCCGTGGGTGGCACCATAAAAACACCCCGGCAGCAGGCACACTGTTTGGGCGTTATGTTTGACACCAATCTCTCCTTCACATCCCATATACAATCTCTTGCACGCTCTTGCCGCTTACACCTAAACAGCATCTCCAGAATTCGCCCTTTTCTCACCATGGAAACAACAAAAACCCTCACTGTCGCATTGATCCACTCTCGCCTGGACTACTGCAACACTATTAATTGGCCTCCCCATTACTCGACTTTCCCCTCTCCAGTCCATACTTAATGCAGCAGCCACAGTCATCCATCTGGCTAATCGGTACAACGGGTCCGCTGTTCGCCAATCGTTACACTGGCTGCCCATTCATTATAGGATCCAATTCAAAGTACTTATTTTCACTCACAAAGCTCTCCACAGTGCGGTACCCCCCTACATCTCCTCCCTCATTTCTGTATATCGGCCTAGCTGACCGCTGCACTCTGCAAAAGACTTTCGACTAACCTCTGCACTAATCCGCACCTTCCACTCCCGACTGCAAGACTTCTCCCGCGCTGCGCCAATCCTCTGGAATGCTCTGCCCCAAGAAATTAGGACTATCCACAATTTGCACAGTTTTATGCGCTCCCTCAAAACACATCTGTTCAGAGCAGCCTATCACGTTCAATAATTAAAGTCATTTTATGTGTAAGTGTGCGTGTGTAGCCCATTCACTATCTCCATCCCCCACATTCTCAAGATGGCTGGACCATCATTGTAAATACATCATTGTAAATACACACCTGTACTTTGTATCTCCCCCACCTCATTGTAGATTGTAAGCTCTAACAAGCAGGATCATCTTAATTATTGTATTGTAAACGTTGTTACTTATGACTTGTGTTTTGAAACTGTTAAACTGTAAAGCACTGCGGAATATGTTGGCGCTATATAAATAAAGATTATTATTATTATCCTGACCGGGTCGTATCATTGTCGGGATCGCTGGTGCATCGCTAAATGTAACTGGACCTTAAGACTAAATGTCGCAAAAGTTTAACTACCACCTCAACTTAAGGCCCCTTTACATTTAGCGTTGCACCAGCGATCCCGACCAAAATACGACCCGGTCAGGATCGCTGGTACATCGCTAAATGGTCGCTAGTGAGCTGCCAAACAGGCAGATCTCACTAGCGATGCAGCAGCGGTCGCTCTTACCTTTCAGACGCGGCGAGGGTGACCGTCTTCTGCCTGCGTCCATGGCTCGCTCGTCGGCGCCAGCAGGAAGCCGACGACGAGAAATGGACCAGGCCGATCTCGCGCGATCAGCGATAGCCAGCGAGGAGCCAGGTTGGAGGTGAGTTTCACATGTAGCGATATCACTAGCGATATCGCTGCTGCGTCACAAAATTGGTGATGCTTTAGCGATATCGCTAGCGATATCACTATGTGTAAAGGGCCTTTTAGAGGTCAAACAATTAAATAGAAAAGACAATACCCACGTTATCAGAGTAGATAACAATTCTGTTCATGAAAAACTGTCCCCATAGCAGCAAAACCACTACGACCAGAAATAATTCCAGAGGGTTATCTTGCTACATAAACCGTTGTAAAGCAGCGGTGTTCACGCTGTGCAGGTATGAGGTAGTGACCCATGCAAGTTCAAAACAAAAAGGTTTTTAATGTCCAACAAAAAGTCACTCAGTGCACAGCACGCTGTATCTTCCGGTTCGCAGCCGGGTAAACAAAACGCCAGTCCAGGGCAGTTGCCGTGAGCGATGTACTGCCGGGTATGCAGTGAGGGTTGCCAGTACCTTTGGCTCCGCTGGCCCTGTATTAACTCACACAGGGCGTGCTCTGCAGATCACCTGCTCTGTTTCCTCACCAGAGCAACACTGACTAAATCAACACTCCCAGCAGGGTTTTTTTTCCTTTTCCAACCTGTGGCCATAGGCCACTCATAAGACCTGGGCTGGAGGAAACAGACCGGACCTCACTACCTTCCTGCAGTCCATTTCAAAAATAAAAGCCCATACCGGGTTTTCCTAAACAAACTCCTTCATCCAAATAGCTTGACCAGGTTCAAACTAACTTTTATTCTGCCCTGCGAGTCACAGGCCCATTGCTGTGATCACAAGGCACTCCAGCGGATCTAATACATTTCAGAGCACATTCTGGGGGACACATAGCGACCCTCACATGACACCGGTCACTGCTACACATACCCCCCCCCTCTGTTCAAACCTGTGGGGTTGAAGATTTGTCACCAATCAGGGGGCCCGTGACAGTGCATCCGCATTTCCCTGTGCTTTCCTCGCCCGATATTCCACTGAGAAGCTGAAGTTTTGTAAGGACAGGAACCAGCTGGTGACTCAGGCATTCCTCTCTTTTGCATTTCTCATTCAGACAAGAGGCGAATGGTCCGTTACCAACCAAAACTGACGCCCGAGCAAATAGTAGCGCAGGGACTCCAAGGCCCATTTAATCACCAAGCACTCCTACTCCACTACGCTATAATTTTTCTCTGTCGGGGTCAGCTTCCGGCTCAAATAGGTGACTGGATGCTCATCCCCGCTCACCTCTTGCGACAGCACCGCTCCTAAACCTACCACTGAGGCATCAGTTTGGACAATAAAGGATTTCTTGAAGTTGGGGCTGACGAGGACTGGCTGTCCACACAACGCCGACTTCAGAGAGTGAAACGCTTCCTCCGCTTGAGGATTCCACTGGACCATCACCGTCTTCTTCCCCTTTAGCAGATCCGTTAGGGGTGCTGATTTCCCAGCAAAATTGGGTATAAACCGGTGGTAGTACCCAATGATGCCAAGGAATGCCCTAACTTGTTTGGTACTTAAGGGCTTGGGCCAGTTTTGAATGGCCTCAATTTTGTTAATTGGGGTTTGATAACCCCTCGGCCAATCACGTATCCTAAGTACCGGGCCTCGGTTAGACCTATCGCGCACTTTTTTGGGTTGGCTGTTAACCCCGCAATTCTAAGAGACTCCAGCACTGCTTGTACCTGGGACAGATGAGTATCCCAGTCAGTACTAAAAATGACTGTCATCCAAATAGGCCGATGCGTAACCCCGGTGAGGCGCCAACACAATGTCCATCAACCTCTGGAACATGGCCAAAGCCCCATGTAATCCAAAAGGCAAGACGACATATTGATAGAGGCCCTCTGGTGTTATAAAAGCGGTCTTTTCTTTCGCAGACTCAGTTAAGGGGACCTGCCAGTAGCCTTTTGTGAGGTCCAGCGTGGTGAAGTACTGGGCCTTCCCTAATCTCTCAATTATCTCGTCCACCCGTGTCATGGGATAGAGGTCAAATTTTGACACTTCATTTAACCTGCTGAAGTCATTACAGAAGCGTAAAGACTTAGAGATGAGCGACTTTGCCTTTTTTAGGGCCGAGTCGGGTTTCATGAAAGCCGACTTTCTCTAAAGTCGAGTTGAACGAAATCCGCCGACTATAGGGAAAAGTCGTGAAACAGGAAACCCAATGCAAGTCAATGGGGAGAAAAGTCGGCAGTGAGTGGAGGACTGTAAACACACCTGGCATGAATTTTAACCCTAGAGGCGGCAAAATCTCTCTCTCTTCTCCCTCTCCCACTCCCACTCCAGCTACGCTACGTTCCGCTTCTCTCATTAGCTGAAAAAAGTCACGTGCAAGCATTCGGCGAAACCCGACTTTGGCGCTTGGGTCGCCGACCACATGGCCTACTTCACACTGTGGTCGGGTTTCGTTTCATGAAACCTGACTTTGGCAAAAGTCAGCGACTTTTGAATCTGACCGACCTGTTTCGCTCAACTCTAGTAAAGACCCATCGGGTTTTGGGATCAGGACAATGGGGCTGGCCCACTCACTTCGGGACTTCTCAATGACTCCCAACTGGAGCATTTGCTTCACCTCGGCTGCGATGGCTTGCCTTCGGGCTTCAGGTACTCGGTACGGTTTCATCCGCACCCTTACCTGGGGCTCAGTGATAATGTCATGTATCACCGAGGTCCGGCCTGGCAGCTCTGAGAATACTCTGCTGTTTGGTGAGAGAGTCATTTATTTTAACCTGTCCCCCGGCTGTGTCCTTGGCCAGTGCCAGAGGGCCCTCTGTTGGTACGACCGGAGTCGCCTCCATGACCACAAACATTCCTGGTCCTTCCAGGCCTTTAGCAGGTTTACATGGGACAGCTGCTCGGGTTTCCTTTTTCCTGGTTGGTAAACTTTGTAGTTCACTTCCCCCACTTTCCCCCGTATCTCATAAGGCCCTTGCCACTTGGCCATGAGTTTACTTTCTGGGGTGGGTACTAGTACTAACACCCGGTCCCCTTCTTTAAAGGTCCTGACTGTGGCCCTTTTATTATACGTACGGCTCTGAGCAGCCTGAGCATCCAACAGATGCTCTTTTACTATGGGCCGCATAGCCGCATAACCGCAATCCGATCCTGCATTTTTTGCCACATACTCGATGACACTCTTATGGGCGGTGGGCTCCTGTTCCCTCGTCTCTTTGGCTACATCCAGCAGTCCCCTCTGGTGCCTGCCATACAGTAGCTCAAATGGGGAGAACCCCGTGGACGCCTGCGGTACCTCGCGGATGGCAATCATGAGATAGGGCAGTAACATGTCCCAATCCCTTCCATCCTTGGCGACCACCTTTTTTAGCATGGCTTTGAGGGTCTTAATAAACCTCTCCACCAACCAATCGGTTTGTGGATGATACACCGATGTACGTAGCTGTTTAATTTGGAGCAACTTGCACAGCTCCTTGGTCACCTTAGACATAAAAAAGGGTTACCTGATCTGTCAAGATCTCCTTGGGTAGCCCAAGGCGACAAAACATGGCAAACAGTTCCCTAGCTATTAATTTAGCCGATGTGTGGCGGAGTGGTATTGCCTCTGGATACCGGGTAGTGTAGTCTACGACTACCAATATGTGTTGGTGACCCCGGGCGGATTTTACTACCGGCCCTACGAGATCCATCTCAATCTGCTCAAAAGGTACCTCTATAATGGGCAGAGGCACCAATGGGCTCCGGTAGTTCGTAGTAGGTGAGGTCAGTTGGCACTCCGGACACGATTCACAATACCTTTGGACCTCAGCGTAGACACCTGGCCAGAAGAACCGCTGCAGTATACGCTCCTGAGTCTTTTTGGCTCCCAAATGCCCTCCCAGCATGTGAGTGTGAGCCATGTCGAGCACCATCCAGCGGTAGGGCTGGGGCACTACCAGCTGTTCTACCACCTCACCCCTGATTTTATCCACCCTGTACAGTAGCTCCTGGTTGATTACCATCCGTGGGAACTCCATCTCCGCACCCGGTTTCTGAGCCACCCCATTTATCTCAATTATTCTTTGCCGTGCCCATGCCAAAATGGGATCCTGGAGCTGAGCTGTCCTGAACTTACCAGAGGACAACTCTAGTTCGGGAATCGGTGAGTTCTCAACTTCTCCTGCCAACACCTCTGGGGGAAACCTATCGGGGTTACACTCTGTCCCTATATTGGTGACCCCTACGGCAGGAATCCCTGACTTGGGATCTTCAGGTTCAGCGCCCGGAATACTTTTTACCCTGAGACGGTTAACCCTGGTCTCCCATTGGAACCAGAATAGGGGAAAGTCTCTTCCTAATACAGTCGCATATGGAAGAGTCTTTACCACTCCCGCCACATGTTTTATCTCCCCACACGGGGTGGAGAACGTGACCTCCTTAGTCGGGTACTCACGGAGGTCCCCATGTATGCACACTACCCCCACCTTCCGGCCATTAGGTCTATCCCTGGTAACCAGGGACCCGTGTATCGGGGTCACCAAACTCCCTGAGTCCAAGAGAGCGTTCGTCTGGCACCCATTGACGAGTACCTCGCCCCGCTGAGGTTCAGTACCGGCAGGGTCTGTAGTGGCAGTGCAGACTGGCTGGGCATACATAGATACCCGGCGGGTATACCCGCAGTCCATGGGTTCCGTTGTTAGGGAGCAGTTATCAATCACATGTCCAGGCTCTTGGCACCACCAACACTTAAGGACTGGGGCCCGAGGGAACCTTGGGGCTACGCTAGGGGACACGGGGCGGTTGACACTCTCCTTCTGAGATATCCCCTCAGCATGGGCACGATCCGTATTGGCCTTGGTGGAGGGTTGTAGACTTTTCCCAGGCTCCTGAGCTGATGGGGTCTTACGTGACAGCCGAAGCGGGGCAGTGTCCTGTATAAAGTCTTGAGTGGCTGTATACCGCTCAACCAGTCCTACCACCTGGTCCAGAGTGCCCGAGTCCCCTTGCCCGACCCAATGCTGTATGGTGGCTGGCATTGCCCTCACCAGCCGGTCGACCACCACCCTCTACCATCTGGATCAGGGTTAAAGTCTCAGGCTGTAGCCGTTTTTTTTACCAGTTGCAGTAAGTCATAAGCTTGAGACCGAGTCGGGCAAGTCTCAGAAATGGACCATTGGAACACCCGTTGGGCCCGCACATATGTATTAACCCCCAGTCAAGCAAGGATCTCACCTTTCCGCTTCCCATAGTCCAGGGCATCGTCCCGATTGAGGTCCAGGTAGGCCTTTTGTGCATCTCCCATCAAGAAGTTGGATACCACCTCAGCCCACTGAGCCACCGGCAAGTTCTCCCGCTCTGCAGTGCGTTCAAAAATGGTGAGATAAGCCTCCATGTCGTCCTCAGGTGCCATTTTCCTCAGCGCTGAACGGACCTTGTACCGGGCTTCCAATCGGTATGTGGTGACTGGGGATCCTGCCTCTTACAGAGCTGCAATCTGCTGCAGAATTAAATTGTTAGTTTGCTGCTGTTCCTCTTGCAGCTTCTGCTGTCGCACTTGCGAGGCGGCCAACTGTCTCAGTATTTCCTCCATCTTATCAGTCGACTTAAGCTGCAGCCTTGCAGGCCTAATATACGACATGCAGCACGCTTTGTGTATGCCTCAATTCACACTGCCCGCATTCTCCAACTATATGTAAAGCAGCGGTGTCCACGCTGTGCAGGTATGAGGCAGTGACCCAAGCAAGTTCAAAACAAAAAGGTTTTTAATGTCCAACAAAAAGTCACTCAGTGCACAGCACGCTGTATCTTCCGGATCGCAGCCGGGTAAACAAAACGCCAGTCCAGGGCAGTTGCCGTGAGTGACATACTGCCGGGGATGCAGTGAGGGTTGCCAGTACCTTTGGCTCCGCTGGCCCTGTGTTAACTCACACAGGGCGTGCTCTGCAGATCACCTGCTCTGTTTCCTCACCAGAGCAACACTGACTAAATCAACACTCCCAGCAGGGTTTTTTTTCCTTTTCCAACCTGTGGCCATAGGCCACTCATAAGACCTGGGCTGGAGGAAACGGACCGGATCCCACTACCTTCCTGCAGTCCATTTAAAAAATAAAAGCCCATACCGGGTTTTCCTAAACAAACTCCTTGGTCCAAATAGCTTGACCAGGTTCAAACTTACTTTTATTCTGCCCTGCGAGTCACAGGCCCATTGCTGTGATCACAAGGTACTCCAGCGGATCTAATACATTTCAGAGCACATCCTTGGGGACACATAGCGACCCTCACATATGACACCGGTCACTGCCTCACACTGCTATCCACCATTATTTATTCCACCTTTCAACGCACCAATAAAAAATTCCAAAAACAACAAAATAATATATAATTTATACCCCCAGAAGCATTCCTAAATAGTCCAAGGGAGTCAGCATACTGAAACTGCTCCTGAAACAGTGAACGACTATTGACCGTGACAAACCATGATGCAAAAACCAACAAACCTAGCGACGATTGCCAATTCCTCAACCTATCTTAATTTAGTGACAACAATCTAAAATAGCCGTGATCATTTTAGACCACTTATCCTACTGCAAACAAATCCAAAAACTCACAGCATCTATAAAAATACCCAGGAACACGAAAGATGTGCAGGGCAGCACAATCCTCTCTCTTGCCAATGTCAAAACGAAATGATCCATCCGGGAAAGAGAATTATTAAACAAAGATAAACAGTTGACCGAACTAGCCTGACCTACCAATAAAAAGTCAACCAAATAATGAATACCGTATATACTCGAATATAAGCCGAGATTTTCAGCCCGTTTTTTTGGGCTGAAAGTCCCCCTCTCGGCTTATATTCGAGTCATATACACCGGGGGGTGAGAGGGGGAGGGGGGTGGGGGTGTCAGGTCATACTTACCCGTCCTGACGCTGTGTCTTGAGCCCCCAGCTTCTCCCCGTGCTCTCTCTTCCTGCCTTCAGCGGTCACGTGGAGCCGCTCATTAAAACTCATGAATATGCGCATATCATGAGTTTTAATGAGCGGCACCACGTGACCGCTGAAGGCAGGAAGAGAGAGCGCGGAGAAGCTGGGGGCTCAAGACACAGCGTCAGGACGGGTAAGTATAGCGATACTCACCTGTCCTGTGTCCATCGCTGCTTGCTGCTGTCTGTCATCGGTCAGTGACTTGAGACAGCAGAGGGCGCGGTGACGTGATTAGTGCACGCCGCGCCCCCTGCAGTCTGGACGTCACTGACTGATGACGTGGCAGATAGCGGTGAGCAGCCATGGACGCAGGACAGGTGAGAATCTGACACCCAGCGACGGAGAGGTGAGTATGTCATTTTTTTTATTTTTACATGCTGCAGCAGCGGCAGCATATGGGGGAATAATCTTAAGGAGCTTCTAATGGGGGCAGTATATGGGGGAACAATATGGAGCTTCTAATGGGGGCAGTATATGGGGGTACAATATGGAGCTTCTAATGGGGGCAGCATATGGGGGTACAATATGGAGCTTCTAATGGGGGCAGCATATGGGGCAACAATATGGAGCTTCTAATGGGGGCAGCATATGGGGGAACAATATGGAGCTTCTAATGGGGGCAGCATATGGGGGAACAATATGGAGCTTCTAATGGGGGCAGTATATGGGGGAACAATATGGAGCTTCTTATGGGGGCAGTATATGGGGGAATAATCTATGGAGCTTCTTATGGGGGCAGCATATGGGGGAATAATCTATGGAGCATTTCCCACCCTAGGCTTATACTCGAGTCAATAAGTTTTCCCATTTTTTTGTGGCAAAATTAGGGGGGTCGGCTTATACTCGAGTATATACGGTATATACAACAACAGAGCAGTCATAAGATGCAGCCCAATTAAGGAAAGCAGAAAATGATTAAAAATACAAAACAAGCTAAAGTAGAACCAATGGTAGTGACTTATCCACATAAATTTACTGTGAAAATGGAAAACTAACGATTAAAGTCTGCCAGCAACAATCAACATACTACTTTAATATCAGCCTTGACCATTAATGCGCCCCGACCGACACAACGAATTAAAGCCACAGCACTGGCAGACACAAAAGATACTGGGGCCATGGATTTATCCACTGAATCAAAAGTGAAAACCTGCTGAGTATGACCACTGATAAATAAGGTAGAAGCTACCAGCTTGCTGCCTGGGTCCCAGACCCCAAAGGTGATAGTCTGAAATTCCTGAAGGGTGGGGCAGCTAAAAGACCTTACACCTTACCATCAGAAACTTCTTTTGAATTTGACTCATACCACTTCAAATTTTAGCTTAACTGACTGCAAGTTAACAACTCAGGTACAACTGGAACCTGTAGGATCAGCTACAAAAATCAAACCTCCAAGCCCTTACAATTGAGGTCCGCAGTCACCCTGTTGGGATAAATTTCTAACCATCAACGCATGTTTTGAAACCTCACTGGAGTCAACGCTTTTTGAAAGCATATCTTTTGCACTATGCTGCTGTCCAGCCTGATTTGCCTTCTTAAAAAACTTAATCACGGGGTGTGGGAACTCACAACCTGAACATTCGTGTTTATACTGACAATTATTGAGCCATTTACATTGACCTTCATTAAAGGCCAAGCAGACACCTTTTCGAATTAAACTTTGCCCTGTGTCTACCTAGGTGCTACAGCATGGTGCGGTATCATAAGACTAATCCACAGGCCAACATCTTTTTGGCCCTATTTCATTGAGGGATGCACTGCCATCTTCTGATATTAAATATATTGAATATATAAAACCAATAAACAAAACATTATTATTATTATTATTATTTATATAGCACCATTAATTCCATGGTGCTGTACATGAGAAGGGGGGTTACATACAAAGTTTTAAATATCGTTAACAGTAAACAAGTTTCCACAACAAATTTACAATGACAGACTGGTACAGAGGGGAGAGGACCCTGTCTTTGCGGACTTACATTCTACGGAATAGCAGGAAAAAGACAGAGGGTCGGGGGTGCAGCGGGTCTGGTGGTGATGAGGCGGCAGCTCAGGCGGTGATGAGGCGGCAGAATGGTTATTGCAGTCTGTAAGCTTTCCTGAAAAGATGGGTTTTCAGGTTCCGTTTGAAGGATCAGAGGGTGGTGGATAATCGGACGTGTTGAGGCATGGCATTCCAGAGGATAGGGGTTATTCGGGAGAAATCTTGGAGGCGGTTGTGTGAGGAACGAATAAGTGTGGAGAAGAGTAGGAAGTCTTGGGAGGATTGAAGAGTACATGAGGGAAGATATTGGGAGATTAGTTCAGAGATATAGGGAGGGGAAAGGTTGTGGATGGCTTTGTAGGTCAGTGTTAGTAGTTTGAACTGGATTCATTGGGGAATTGGGAGCCAATGGAGGGATTTTCAGAGGGGAGAGGCAGGGGAGTAGCGAGGAGAGAGGTGGATTAGTCGGGCAGCAGAATTGAGGACAGACTGGAGTGGTGCAAGAGAGTTAGCAGGGAGGCCACAGAGGAGACTGTTGCAGTAGTCAAGGCGGGAGATGATGAGGGCATGTACAAGAGTTTTAGTAGATTGAGGACTGAGGAAGGGACGGATTCTGGAAATATTTTTGAGTTGGAGGCGACAGGAGGTGGCAAGAGATTGGACATGCGGTTTGAAGGACAGGGCAGAGTCGAGAGTAAAGGCCCTTTTACATTTAGCGATGCACCAGCGATCCGACCAGCAATCCGACCCGGTCAGGATCGCTGGTGCATCGCTAAATGATCACTAGTGAGCTGTCACACAGGCAGACCTCACAGCGATGCAGCAGCGACGCAGCGCACGATACTCACCTTTCACACACAGCGATCCTGACGTCCTCCCGCCCGCCTCCACGCGTCGCTCGTCGTCACAGCAGGAAGCCCCAGCAGGAAGCTGATGAGAAATGGAGCCGGACATTCTCGCGCGATCAGCGATGGACAGCGGCGGAGCCGGTCAGAGGTAAGTATCACACATAGCGATATCGCTAGCGATATCGCTATAACGTCACAAAATCGGTGGCTTTATAGCGATATCGCTATGTGTAAAACCCCCTTTACTCCAAGGCAGCGGATTTCAGGTGCGGGAGAGAGCATGATGCCATTTACCATAATAGATAGATCAGGTAGGGAAGATACGTGAGATGGAGGAAAGATAATGAGTTCAGTTTTGTCTACGTTGAGTTTTAGGAAGTGAGAGGTGAAAAAGGAGGATATGGCTGATAGACACTCTGGGATTCAGGAGAGCAGAGAGGTGACATCTGGGCCAGAGAGGTAGATCAGAGTGTCATCCGCATACAGGTGGTACTGGAAGCCATGGGACTTTATGAGTTGTCCTAGGCCAAGAGTACAGAAAAAAGTAGGGGCCCCAGGACAGAGCCTTGGGGGACTCCAACAGAGAGGGGCAGGATGAGGAGGTAGTGTGGGAGTGGGAAATGCTAAATGTGTGGTTAGAAAGGTATGAGGAAATCCAGGACAGGGCGAGGTCAAGGGAAAAAAGAATCTGTAGCAGTAGGTAGTGGTCAACTGTGTCAAAGGCAGAGGACAGGTCAAGAAGGAGGAGGATGGAGCTTTGGCTGTGAGTAAGTAATTAGTAATTTTGGTCAGGGCAGTTTCAGTGGAGTGGTGGGGGCGGAAGCCAGATTGCAGGATGTCAAGGAGGGAGTTAGATGAGAGGTGGGAGGAAGTTGAGCATGGACATGCTGTTGAAGGAGTTTGGAAGCAAACGGGAGCAGTGATATGGGGCGATAGCTGGGCAGAGCAGTTGGGTCAAGGTTTGATTTTTTGAGGATGGGTGTTATGGTGGCATGTTTGAAGGCAGAGGGGAAGGTACCAGAAGTTAGGGATAGGTTGAAGAGATGGGTTAGGGCTGGAGTGATCATGTTAGTGATGTTAGGAAGCAGGTGGGAAGGGATGGGGTCAAGTGCACAGGTGGTGAGGCGTGATTTGGAAAGGAGATGAGTAAGCTCTCCTTCAGTGATGTTGGAGAGGGAGGTTATTAGGGAAGGGCAGAGGTCTGGTATGTGGAGCGGTTGGGGTGGTGGAACTGTAAAGGTTTGCCTTGTTTGGTCGATCTTGTTTTTGAAGTAGGTGGCAAAGTCCTCAGCAGAGATGAGGGGAGTTGGAGGTGGCAGTGGTGGGCGGAGGAGAGAGTTGAATGTGCTGAACAGTTGTTTTGGGTTGTGGGATAGTGAAGATACAAGGTTTGTGAAATAGGTCTGTTTAGCAGAGGTGAGGGCTGATTTAAAGGCAAGTGTAGCTTGTTTGAAAGCAGTGAAGTCGCATGGCTGGCGTGTTTTCTTGCAACGCCGCTCCGCGACCCTGGATGCTTGTCGAAGTTTTTTGGTGAGGTTGTTGTGCCAGGGTTGCCTTTTGGAGTGTCGCACTTTGCCATGCATGAGAGGGGCGACTGAGTCTATGGCTGATGTGAGGGTGGAATTGTAGAAAGTGGTGGCACTGTCCGTGTTGTGGAGTGAAGATATGGAGGACAGGTAGAAGAGAGTCTGAGAGTCTGTGAATGTCTAGGTGTGCGAGGTTTCTGCGAGGATGTGCTAGTGGCTGGACGTGGGGGACAGGTGAGAAGGACAAGGATGAGAAACATTTTGTCATACACGCACCACGCAGACCCTGCAAAGTATGCTTCAAGAACTATATCTAAATGCTAGAAAGCACTGCTTTCCAGTCATCCTCTTTAATAATAATAAAAATGTTTATTTTTATATATTTCTTTCTTATCCTTCTTGTCATGTCTTAATTCCCTGCATGAAGGCAACAACGAAAAGTAAATCCACATAATTGCCTCTCCAACTGTTTTCTTTCATGCACACCAAGAGGAGCGAAATCATAAGTCAGTGACTCCTTCATACAAATTTGAAGTGTACATAAAATTGGAGCTACTCTGAGCTGCAATCACCCCCTACCTTTCTGTGACAGAAGGAGCAACACACAGCAGCAATGTGGGCTGCTGAACCCTGAAAATTGTCAGACATATCAGCTGGAGGATTAAGGTTATGTGTACACATATGCAGAAAATTCCTGACAGAAAACCGGACTTCTTCCCAGAAAGCGCGCATTTTTTCGCGCGTTTTCTGTTTTTTTTTGCGCAAAAAACACGCGTTTTTTATGCGTTTTTTTCTGGAGCGTCCCCAGTCTCATAGAAAATAGCTAGAAATGCGGAATTTTCCGCAAAATTAACCACTTAACCCTCAAGGGTGGTTTGCACGTTCATGACCGGGCCAATTCTTACAATTCTGACCACTGTCCCTTTATGAGGTAATAACTCTGAAACGCTTCTATGGATCAAGGTGATTCTGACAGCGTTTTCTTGCAACATATTGTACTTCAGGATAGTGGTAAAATTTCATTTATATAACTTGCGTTTATTTGTGAAAAAAACGGAAATTTGGCAAAAATTTTGAAAATTTCGCAATTTTCCAACTTTGAATTTTTATACCCTTAAATCACAGAGATATGGCACACAAAAAAACTTAATAAATAACATTTCACATATGTTTACTTTACATCAGCACAATTTTGGAACCAAAATTTTTTTTTGTTAGGAAGTTATAAGGGTTAAAAGTTGACCAGCGATTTCTCATTTTTGCAACACTATTTTATTCTTACGGACCACATCACATTTGAAGTCACTTTGAGGGGTCTATGTGATAGAAAATACCCAAAAATGACACCATTCTAAAAACTGCACCCCTCAAGGTGCTCAAAACCACATTCAAGAAGTTTATTAACCCTTCAGGTGCTTCACAGGAATTTTTTTTTTAAATGAACATTTAACTTTTTTTCACAATTTTCACAAAAAAATTACTTCAGGTCCAATTTTTTCTTTTTACCAAGGGTAACAGGAGAAATTGGACTGCAAAAGTTATTGTGCAATTTGTCCTGAGTACGCTGATACCTGATATGTGAGGGGGAACCACTGTTTCGGCGCATGGCAGAGCTCAGATGGGAAGGAGCGCCGTTTGAATTTTTCAATGCAAAATTGGCTGGAATTCAGATCGGACGCCATGTCACGTTTGGCGAGACCCTGACGTACCTAAACAGTGGAAACCCCCCAAAAGTAACCGCATTTTGGAAACTAAAGCCCCCAAGGAACTTATCTAGATATGTGATGAGAACTTTGAACCCACAAGCGCTTCACAGAAGTTTATAACGTACAGCCGTACAATTAAAAAGTCATATTTTTTACACAAAAACGATCTTTTCACCCCCAATTTTTGTTTTCCCAAGGGTAACAGGACCCTAAAAGTTATTGTACAATTTGTCCTGAGTACGCTGATACCCCATATGTGGGTGTAAGCGACTATTTGGGCGCGTGGCAGAGCTCGGAAGGGAAGCAGCGCCATTTGACTTTTTTGGCTGGAATTGAGATCGGATACCATTTCACATTTGGAAAGCCCCTGATGTACCTAAACAGTGGAAACCCCCCACAAATGACACCATTTTGGAAACTAAACCCCCCAAGGAACTTATCTAGATGTGTGGTGAGAACTTTGAACCCCCAAGGGCTTCACAGAAGTTTATAACGCCCGGGCGTGAAAATAAAAAAAATCATTTTTTCCACAAACATGATCTTTTAGTCCCCAATTTTTTTATTTTCCCAAGGGTAACAGGAAAAATTGGACCCCAAAAGTTGTTGTCCAATTTGTCCTGAGTACGCTGATACCCCATGTGTGGGAGAAAACTACTGTATCGGCAAACGTCGGGGCTCGGAAGGGAAGTTGTGACGTTTTGGAATGCAGACTTTGATGGAATGGTCTGCGGGTGTCATGTTGCCTTTGGAGAGCCCCTGATGTATCTAAACAGTGGAAACCCCCCACAAGTGACCCCATTTTGGAAACCAGACCCCCTAAGGAACTTATCTAGATGTGTGGTGAGCACTTTGAACCCCCCAGTGCTTCACAGAAGTTTATAACGCCCGGGTGTGAAAATAAAAAAATATTTTTTTCCACAAACATGATATTTTTCCCCCAGTTTTTTATTTTCCTAAAGGTAACAGGAAAAATTGGACCCCAAGAGTTGTTTTGCAATTTGTCCTGAGTAGGCTGATACCCCATATGTGGGGGTAAAACACTGTTTGGGTGCATGACAGAGCTTGGAAGGGAAGGAGCACCATTTGACTTTTTCAACGCAGAATTGGCTGGAATTGAGATCAGACGCCATGTTGCATTTGGAGAGCACCTAATGTGCCCAAACAGTGGAAACCCCCCAATTCTAACTCCAGCCCTAACCCCAACACACCCCTAACCCTAATCTCAGCCCTAACCCTAGCCCTAATCCTAGCTCTAACCCTAGCCCTAACCCTAGCCCCAACCCTAATGGGAAAATGGAATAAATAAAAAAAAAAATTAATTTTATTATTTTTCCCTAACTAAGGGGGTGATAAAGGGGGGTTTGATTTACTATTTATAGCGGGTTTTTATTTTTGGCAGCTGCCACACGCTAAAAGATGCTTTTTATTGTAAAAATAGTTTTTGCATCACCACATTTTGAGAGCTATAATTTTTCCATATTTTGACGCACCGAGTCATAGTAACATAGTTTTGAAGGCTGAAGGAAGACCTTATGTCCATCTAGTTCAGCCTATTTTTTAGTGCAGCTGTTCGGCATTGTTGATCCTGGGGAAGGCAAAAAACCCACAGAGGAGTAGAAGCCAATTTTCTCCATAGGGAAAAAAAATTCCTTCCCCCTAAGCTGGGTCAACCATCTACCTATAATATTATGCTATTCGTAACCTTCTATACTTTTACTCACAAGAAAAGCATCCATTCCTTTCTTAAATTCATTCAGTGAGTTGGCCATCACCACTTCCTCAGGAAGAGAATTCCAGAGCCTCACTGCTCTTACCGTGAAGAACCCTCTTCTATGCTGGTGCAGAAATTGTCTTTCCTCCAAACGAAGAGAATGCCCCCTTGTTCTTGTCACAGTCCTTGGTACAAACAGTTCATTGGAGAGATCTCTGTATTGCCCTCTGATATACTTGTACATATATATTAGGTCTCCCCCAAGTCTTCTCTTTTCTCGAGTAAATAGACCTAATTTTGATAACCTTTCTGGGTATTGTAGTGAGCCAACTCCATTTATCATTTTAGTAGCCCGCCTTTGAACCCTTTCAAGTTCAGTAATGTCTTTCTTGAGCACCGGCGTCCAAAATTGCACACAATACTCCAGGTGTGGTCTGACGAGTGATTTGTACAGAGGGAGAATTATGTTTTCATCTCGTGTCCCCAGACCTCTTCTAATGCATCCCATGACCCTATTTGCTTTGGTAGCAGCTGCCTGACACTGGGCACTCCAATTTAGCTTCTTATTGACTAAGATGCCTAAGTCTTTTTCCATGTCTGATTTCCCCAGCAGTTTCCCATTTAGTAAGTAATTATAGCATCTGTTTCTCCTTCCCATGTGCATAACCTTACACTTATCTGTGGTAAACCTCATTTGCCATTTCTCAGCCCAATTCTCCAATTTACTCAAATCTGTCTGTAGTTGCAAACTGTCCCCCTTTGTGTTTACTACCTTACATAATTTTGTATAATCTGCAAATACTGATATTTTACTGTGTAAGCCATCCACTAGATCATTAATAAATATATTAAATAGTAGGGGGCCCAATACAGAACCCTGTGGTACCCCACTAGTAACCCTGGCCCAATCTGAGTATGCACCATTAATAACCACTCTTTGTTTTCTATCACTAAGCCAGCTACCTACCCATCTACACACATTTTCCCCTAGCCCAAGCTTTCTCATCTTACTTACCAATCTTTTATGTGGGACAGTGTCAAATGCGTTAGAGAAGTCGAGATAAATGACATCCAATGATTCTCCTTGATCCATTTGAGAGCTTACATCCTCATAGAAGCTGATCAGGTTAGTTTGACAGGAGCGATCCTTCATAAATCCATGCTGATATGGAGTTAAACATTTATTAACATTGGAATATTCCATAATGGTATCCCTTAGTAACCCTTCAAAAATTTTACCCACAACAGATGTTAAGCTTACCGGCCTATAGTTTCAGGTTCCCTTTTACACCCCTTTTTGAATATTGGTACCACATTTGCTTGCCGCCAATCAAAAGGAACAGACCCTGTTTCTATAGAGTCTTTAAATATAAGGAATAGAGGCCTGTCTATCACATTACTTAACTCCCTTAATACCCGAGGGTGAATGCCATCAGGGCCTTGTGATTTGTCAATTTTAATCTTACTAAGGTGGTTCTGCACTTCTTCCTGGGTTAGGCAGGTAATACTTAATGAGGAGTTTACATTATCACTCTGCATTTCCCCTGGCAAATCCTTTTCCTGTGTGAGCACTGTTGAGAAAAAAGTATTTAAAACATTTGCTTTTCCCACATCACTCTCTATGATTTCACCCACATTGTTCTCACTAGAACTACTGATGGAGTCATTTTGACTCCTTTCGTTTTTTATTTCTCTTCTGTGACTACATTTTTCAGCATTCCGGCTTGAAACTCGGTGACTTTTCCTCAAATATGATGTGAAAAAAGATTTTGTGAGAATAAATAATTTTGGTGAAAAATTTGCGCGTTTTATTCAAAATTTACCAAGAACTACTGAAGGGAGTCATTTTGACTCCCTACTATATTTTGAGGTCCTTTTGTCACTAAATGTTGCTATAAAGTTTTGTGCATAATTTTTTCACTCTGTCTTATTTACCCTGATGTTCATATAGATGTAGTTCAATTTACATGTCAACTTTTCACATTTTCCTTGTGTTTTACCTGCTTGTATTACTGTGTAATATTGAACAAAATAGCTTGTTTACTCTAGGCTCTTATCTTATCAGATTTGATGAGAAATCTACTCGATCGGAGAGACTGCAAACGGACAAGTTTGCTCTATTTTCTACTGTGTGGGACAGGTTTATTGAAAATTGTATTGCGTGTTACAAACCTGGCCCATACATAACGGTGGATGAGCAACTTTTCCCAAGCAAAACTAGGTGTCCATTCACGCAGTACATGCCTTCCAAACCAGATAAATATGGCCACAAATATTGGCTAGCTGTTGATAAGGAGAGCAAATATCTGGCAAATGGCTTCCCTTATCTAGGCAAAAGATGACACACGCCGTGCTGAGGACCGTTTAGCTGACCATGTGGTAATGAAGTTATTGGACCCGTTTTTGAAAAAAGGTCGCAATGTTACAACCGATAATTATTTTACTTCAGTAAAATTAGCTAAACAGCTAAAAAGCAAAGGAACAACCATCGTGGGAACACTGAACAAGATAAGGCGAGAAGTGCCTAAAGAAATAAAATCCATGAAAGAGGAATTGTACAACACTAAAGTGTTTAGAAATGAAGACAATTTTACACTTACAGTATATCAAGGAAAGCCCAACAAAAATGTTGTCATTTTGAGTTCCGTCCATCCAGATGTTGTTGTTGCGTCTGATTCCGCTAAAAAAACTCCAGAAACGGTAAAGTTTTACAATGAAACAAAATATGGAGTAGATGTAGTGGATCAGATGGCACGAAAATATACCACACGAACATGCACAAGGAGATGGCCAGTTCATGCATTTGAAAATGCCTTAGACTTTGCGGGTATAAATGCATGGATAATATTCAAGGAGATTACCCACCAAAAAATGTCACGCAAGGCATTTTTGCAAACGCTTGTGAGAGAGTTGAGTGGTCCTTATGTCACAGATAGGGAAAAGGGTTCCACGTCCCAAGTTTCTACATGCTCGGAAGTGATGGTTCAAACAAAATTTTGCCAGATCAAAGAAAAGTGCAAGAAAAATAGATCTGTCGGCAATTGTAAGACTTGTGGTAAGTCTTTGTGTGGGCAATGTACTGCCATAAATCAAAGGCAATGCCTAAAATGCGAAACACCAAATGTTTAGAAGGTGAATTCTGCGCCATATTTTCATTTTTATGCTCCTCCACCTACATTTTCTCTGCTTTTTGTTCTTCAGTTGTTGTTTATATGTGTGCACTTGAATAAAAAAAATGTTTGAAAAACGTCTATCATAATTATTGTTATTTTCTGTAGAAAAATAAGAAAAGCAGAAAAAAAACAATCAAAAGCATTACTGTTGGATCTCACAATAATAATACATTACAAAAAATATAATTATTAATAAATAACCACAAATGAAACTCTAAAAATAAGCGAAAACAAGCAAGGAGTCAAAATGACTCCTTTCAGTAGTTCTAGGCGGGGTCACGAGTCCAGTAGTCCTAGTGTTAAAGGGCCGACACCATCAATTTTAATCATTTTACTGCTTATATAATTAAAGAATAGTTTGGGGTTTGTTTTACTTTCCTTAGCAATGAGTCTCTCAGTTTCCACTTTTGCTAAATGTATTTGTTTTTTTTACACATTTTATTTTTTTCTCTATAACTTTTTAATGCTTCTTCATTGCCTTCTTGTTTTAGCTTCCTAAATGCCTTGTTCTTGTTATTTATTGCCCTTTTAACATCCTTATTTAGCCACATTGGTGTTCTCCTGTTCCTAGCCCTTTTATTTCTGTACGGTATGGCTAGCTCGCAGTGAGTGTGTAAAACTGATTTAAATATTTCCCATTTATTTTCTGTGCTCCTATTTTTGAGGACATTGTCTCAATCAATTCGGCGAAGGTCCTCTCTAAGCTGATCAAACTTTGCTTTCCTGAAATTCAGAGTTTTTGTAACCCCCTTCCAGGGCACCTTACTGAAGGACAAGTGGAATTGTATTATATTGTGGTCACTGTTCCCTAGGTGCCCATCGACTCGTACTTCTGTTATTCTATCTGGCCTGTTGCTTAAAATTAAGTCCAGAAGGGCTGTCCCTCTAGCTGGGCCCTGCACAAGTTGTGACAGATAATTATCCTTGGTCACTGACAGAAATTGGTTTCCTTTCAGAGATACGCAGGTTTCAGTTTCCCAGTCTATGTCAGGGTAGTTGAAGTCCCCCATAATAATCACCTCATTGTGATTTGCCGCTTTGTCTATTTGTTTCAATAATACATTTTCAGTGGTTTCTGTTATATTTGGTGGCTTATAACCAACCCCTATGAGGATTTTATTACTTTTCTCTCCTTGTATCTCCACCCATAGAGACTCCACCTCTTCATTTCCCTCTTGTATAGCTACTCTTAGTGTGGGCTTTAAAGTGGACTTTTTATATAGACAGACTCCACCCTCTTTCCTTTTTTTACGATCCCTCCTAAACAAATCATATCCTTGCAAGTTAGCCGCCCAGTCATAGCTGTCGTCTAACCATGTCTCAGTTATTCCTACTATGTCGTATTTTTCCTCATACATTACCAACTCCAGATCTTCAATCTTATTGGTCAGGCTTCTTGCGTTGGTCAGCATGCAGGAAAGAAGTTTTGCTTCCTTTTTCTTAGCTTCCTTCTGAGTACCCTGTCTTGGGTCCTCTTTACCACATCTAGCATCCTTGATTAGTTTGTCCTTCTGCTGCATGTTCTTGTCTGCTTTTTTTCCTCCCATCCCCTCTTCTAGTTTAAAACCCTCCTGATGAGTGTGACAAGTCTTCTGGCGAATGTGTGCTTCCCAGGTTTTGTGAGGTGTATCCCATCTCTTGCGAGAAGTCCATCGTAGAGGTAATTCACGCCATGGTCGAAGAATCCAAATCCTTGCTGCCTGCACCACCATCGTAGCCAGTTGTTCACCTCTAGTATCCTATTCCATCTTTTGATGCTATGACCATCGACTGGGAGGATTGATGAGAAAACAACCTGTACGTTCCGTTCCTTTATTTTCTTCCCCAGAATTTCAAAGTCTTTGCAGATAGTTGGTAGGTCATTTCTTGCCGTGTCGTTTGTGCCTACATGTATCAGTAGGAAAGGGTAGTCGTCCTTGGATTTGAGGATAGTTGGTATCCTGTTGGCCACATCCTTGATTTTTGCTCCTGGGAGGCAGCATACTTCTCGTGCGGTTATGTCCGGCCTGCAGATAGTTGCCTCCGTGCCTCTTAGTAGTGAGTCGCCCATAACTACCACTCTCCTTTTCTTTCCGGACGCACTGCTTGTTGCTCGTGAGTGTTTTTGAGTGTCATTTGTTTCCGCTTTTGTTGACAGAGTAACTTCTTTTGTTGATAGTGTGTCTTCTCTTGTAGATACGGTATCATCCTGAGCTGTGCCATTTTCATTCTCCAGCATGAGGGCTTCATATTGCTTGCTAAGCTGTGTGGGTGGTGATGACCACTTGATCCGTTTGCTTCTTTTCGTCACATGGCTCCACTTTTCAGCCTCTGTATGTGCTCTAAAGCTTTTCTCACTTTCCGTATCCTGAATGGTTGCTTCTGCTTGATCCAAGAAGTCCTCATGTTCTTTAATTACCTTCAATGTTGCTATTCTTTCTTCCAGTCCCTGCACCTTTTCCTCTAAGAGGGCAACAAGTTTGCACTTCTGACAGGTAAAGTTGAGTTTTTGGGTCGGAAGATCCGTAAACATGTAGCATGTGTTGCAGGAGACCATGTGGATTTTCTTCTCTTCCATATTGATATTGCTGATGCAGTCTATGATGGGTGGTTTTGCGATGTCCTCAAACAGCGAGATCCGGCAAGTCCCAGTGATCGATCAGCTTAAGGCGACTCTTCTCCTCTTCCCAGAATGCACTGGAAATATGCAGATGAGTTTCCTGCTTCTCCAATCCCTGTTTTTGCGATGTCCTCAAACAGCGAGACCCGGCAAGTCCCAGCGATCGATCAGCTTAAGGCGACTCTTCTCCTCTTCCCAGAATGCACCGGAATTATGCAGATGAGCTTCCTGCTTCTCCAATCCCTGGTTTTGCGATGTCCTCAAACAGCGAGACCCGGCAAGTCCCAGCGATCGATCAGCTTAAGGCGACTCTTCTCCTCTTCCCAGAATGCACTGGAAATATGCAGATGAGCTTCCTGCTTCTCCAATCCCTGGTTTTGCGATGTCCCCAAACAGCGAGACCCGGCAAGTCCCAGCGATCGATCAGCTTAAGGCGACTCTTCTCTTCCCAGAATGCACCGGAAATATGCAGATGAGCTTCCTGCTTCTCCATTCCCTTGTTTTTTGCGGGATGAGTTGATGTTTTTATTGATACTATTTTCGGGCACGTGACATTTTTTAATCGCTTTTTATTCCGATTTTTGGGACGCAGAATGAACAAAAACCAGCGTTTCAAGAATTTCTTTTGGGGGGTGCGTTTACACCGTTCCGCGTGCGGTAAAATTGATAAGGCTGTTTTATTCTTCGGGTCAGTACGGTTACAACGATACCTCATTTATGTTTTTTTTATGTTTTGGCGCTTTTATGCAATGAAAACAATTTTATATAAAAAATAATTATTTTTGCATCGCTTTATTCTGCGAGCTATAACTTTTTAATTTTTTCACTCATGACACTGTATGGTGGCTCGTTTTTTGCGGGACAAGATGACGTTTTCAGCGGTACCATGGTTATTTATATCCGTCTTTTTGATCGCGAGTTATTGCACTTTTTGTTTGGCGGTATGATAATAAAGCATTATTTTTTTTGGTTTGTTTTTTATTTTTATTTTTTAAGGGGTTCAAAAAGGGGTTAACTAATGGGACAGTTTTATAGGGCGGGTTGTTACGGACGCGGCGATACCAAATATGTGTACTTTTATTGTTTTGTTTTTTTTATTTCCAAAAAATGAACTTATTAGGGAATTATTTTTTTTTATTTATTTAGCGATTTTTTTATAAAATATTTTTACACTTTTTTTTTTTTTTAAACTTTATTACAATGTCCCAGGGGAGACATAACTGTCATGTGACAGATCGCTGATCTGTCACATCACAGATCACTGTGACAGATCAGCGATCTGTCACAGGCAGTGCAGAAGGCTTCCTCGTGCCTGCACTTTGCAGGCACTGAGGAAGCCGGCTCCCCGCAGGCCCCCAAAGGTCCCCGCCGCCATTTTAGATTCAGAGACCTGCAGGGAAGGAGACCCCCGCAGCAGCGCTGCACATTGCGCTGCTGTGGGGGTCTCAGGGAAGCACGGAGGGAACCCCCTCGCTCCCGATGCCTCCCTAAATCCCCGGTACACTGTGATCGTGTTTGATTGCAGTGTGCCAGGGGTTAACGTGTCGGGGGCGGTCCGTGACCGCCCCTGACACATAGTGCCGGGTGTCAGCTGTGATAATTAGCTGACACCGGCCGCGATCAGCGGCGCTCACCACGTGGGCGCTGCTAATCGCTATGACGTACTATCCCAACCCTGGGAATTAAGTCCCAGGGCACATGGACGGGTTAGTACATCATATGGCAGAAAGGGGTTAATGAGCATGCTGCGTTTTTTCCGCTATGCGTTTTTTCGCAGAAAAAAGTGCATCAATATGCACAAAAAGTGCGGAATTCATTAAAATGAATGGGATGCTTCTTGTAAGCGTTTTTTAAGCGCTTAATTTGGTAAAAACGCAAAAAAACGCTTACGTGTGCACATACCCTTACTCTGGTTTCTGGAACCATAACATCATAAATCCCTCTACTGCCTTGAGAAACATTAACCCTGTCAGTCCTAGACAACCCAGTAACTAAAGGGTTGACAGGCAAATTGACAGCATTCCCTGAATTAATCATAAAATCCACAAAACACTGAAATAAAGCCTGCATACCTGTCAGTGATTGCACTGCGCGTATCGGGTTACTCGGTGCTATATCAATCATAAGAGAATTGCTCTGACCTGTAGATATTGATGCCTCTGGCGTGGCGCTCAGCCCCTGACTCAGCTCAATGCTGCGGTCATCCACTGAGCCCGCTTGTGCCAAGGATCCAACAGGTGAAGCTAACTAATGGCCACGGTTCCTCTTGGTTCTCTGTGTCCCCGGAGGTGAATATCTACAACATCCACATCCTGGACTTCAGTAGCTAAACCTTCAGCTTGAGGTAAAACAGGACATTCCTTAGCCACTCATCCCTCTACTCCTCCCTGCACACTCTGCTGCCGGCCTGAAGAGATGATCCATGGATGGAGGTACAGCTGTTTCTTCAAAATCCCAGGTGCTATGAGACTTCTGAGAGGAATGCCGGGCTTAAAAAGGCTTTTCTGTTTGGCGCCGAAATCTGTCCACTAATCAGGCTCCTGTCGCTCATTTGTGCCTGGTACCTGGAGACTAAGACCAATATAGAGAAGGTAAGTACCATTAGACATTACATAAGAAAGGGGAGGGGAGAAAAGGAATAGAAGCTAAGAGAAATAACGGGACATACTAAAGGGCATGTCACACTAAGAGATATCGCTAGCAATATCGCTATAACTTGTGACGTTATAGCGATATTGCTAGCGATATCGCTATGTCTGATACCTATGACCCGCTCCCCCGCTGCTTATCGCTGATCGCGCGAGAACAGGCTGGACTGTTTCTCGTCGTCAGCTTCCTGCGGCGCTTCCTGTGTAGAGACGAGCGAAGAGCATGGAGCCGGGCGGGAGGACGCAGGATCGCCTGGTGTGACAGGTAAGTAGTGACCCCCGTCCCCAGCGATGTCGCTAGTGAGATTTGCCTGTGTGGCAGCTCACTAGCGACCACTTAGCGATGTACCAGCGATCCTGACCGCGTCATATCGCTGGTCGGGATTTCTGGTACATCGCTAAGTGTGACAGTACCTGAAGACTCAACCCTAACTAATCTAGACTTTAGTCAACAGGGGAAGTTGATGCCACAATCCCATGAAGCCCCCACGCTATTTCCTCTAAAGGGGGGCTTGGACATTCTTCCATCCATTCGAATGGTAGTCTTCTGTTTTCTTACACTTCTCTCTGGTTTCGCTTTCCATTTTAAAGCATTGGAGATCATTTTAGCTGAACAGCCGATCACTGGCTGCACTCCTTTATAAGTTTTACCCTCTCCAATCAACTTTTTAATCAAAGTGCGCTGCTCTTCTGAACAATGTCTTGTATGACCAATATTTCTCAGACTTTCAATGGGAAATGCATGTACAACATGTCCTGGCTTCACCCTTACATAAGGCCCACCTGATTCACACCTGTTTCTTCACAGAATGATTGACCTCACTGATTGATCTCCACACTGCTATTATATTGAACACCCTCCTTTCAATTAATTATTCTAATTCACAGAATAAAAAACCTGCAGATCATGAATGCCGAGTCTGGGGGTTTTCTTAAGGTACTGTCACACTTAGCGATGTACCAGCGATCCCGACCAGCGATATGACACGGTCAGGATCGCTGGTACATCGCTAAGTGGTCGCTAGTGAGCTGCCACACAGGCAGATCTCACCAGCGACATCGCTGGGGACTGGGGTCGTTGCTTACCTGTCACACTAGGCGATCCTGCGTCCTCCCGCCCGGCTCCACGCTCGTCTCTCCACAGGAAGCACCGCAGGAAGCGGACAGCGAGAAGCGGTCCTGAACGTTCTTGCGCAATCAGCGATAACCAGCGGGGGAGCGGGTCGTAGGTAAGTATCAGACACAGCGATGTCGCTAGCAATATCGCTATAACGTCACAAGTTATAGCGATATTGCTAGCGATATCGCTTAGTGTGACAGTACCTTTAGACTCTACTGCACCAGCTGGTAAATTGTGTGACATGTGGTAATATAATTTATACCATAAACAGTGATAAATCTGTTAGTCATATTGGACTGCTATTATTTTGAAAATTACTGTATGAGAAAAATCACTGATGTCTGAATTAGCCATAAATGATCCTTTAGTCAACTAAGTATTAAATGTTTTATATTAATCCATTATTATACCAAATCTGTTCATAAATTTGTCTGTCTATATTAAAAGTTTACATTTCTCTTTGCATATTGTTCGCCTTGTGAGTCGCAGTGATTTGGGTAATCAGTGATTGGGGGGAGCAGGCACCTGTATTCAATGTCTGGGGAGGATGAGGCTTCTTCTTTAAATTCCAGACATAGTTTAGCAAGGCTGTAATATATTGCCTCTTCCTCCCACGGGGTAGCTTAATAGATCACACTATTTTTAAACCTGAATGTATATAATTGTTAGTTTTACAGTAGAAACAAATAAATAATGCACAGAGCAGATGTTCTGCTGCAATGTTTGCACACCTGTTTTCTGTATTTTTTCTTAATTTGTATTGTATCCTATGGGGATTGGGATTGAGAGGACAGGTGCCTAACAAGCTCATGAATGGGTTTATTGTGGAAAGCACAGATCATGTAAAAGAGAATGGGTTACCTACTCCTCGCACATGACAAAGGTAAACTTGCACGTGCATTTGCTCATTTTGGAAGATGTTTGTACTTAGCAAAAACCAATGTAATAATGAGAAGTAATAAATGTTGGGACCTGTGCAGCCTGCCTCATCCAAAATGCATTCATTTGCCAAACTATTAAATCACATTAGTTATGATCCAATCATTATGTGAAAAAATATATATAAAGTGCTCTCAGTGAGAGAAACAACATAGGAATCTTGTGGGTATGATACCTTTTAATGGCTAACAAATAGTGAATGATGTTACAAAGCAAGCTTTCGGGACTGCTTACGTCCCTTCATCAGGCTGATATAACAAAATATTTGAAGAAACCTTATTTATATACAGTTTAAAGCACATGCTGGTGTGATACATGAACATTTCAATAAACAAACAATGAGCTTGAAGAGAGAATCCTTAATTAGGTAAGATTACATAAGTGGTGTGAAAGTTCTGTGAGATCAAAGGGCTACTTGGAGGAAATAGCTCAGATATGGTAATGAGCCATAAAACCTTCTGACAAATTGAGTCCTGTGTGAATAGAATCAAAGATTGTAATGAATTTGTGTTCCCACACCCTCCGATGTTTCAGTGATTTAAAATTACCTTTTAAAATGACAACTTTCATATTGCCTATGTTGTGTCCTGGATCACAGAAATGTTTAGCCACAGGTAAATGGGTTTTTTTTGTCTATAATTGTATGACGATGAGACCTCGTCCTTGCTCTCAGTCTCTGTCCTGTTTCTCCAACATAGAGGCCACCCACAGGACATATATGTGGAGACACCCGTTATAATCTGCATTGTCTAAATAGAAAATTGTATTTTAATTGCAACAAACAATGAGTAATTGCATCTGCCGAGAGATAAAAAAAATTTTATTGTGTAAAAGCGTCAAAACATAAAAAAACATATAACTGTGGTATTGCTGTAATCGTATTGACCCGAAGAATAAAGCTGCCTTATCAATTTTACCATATGGTGAAAGGCATAAAAAAAACTATTCCTGAATTGCTGATTTTTATTCATGCTGCTTCCCAAAAATTGGAATAGAAAGCGATCAAAAAATGTCATGTGCCTGAAAATGGTACCAATAAAAACATCAATTCGTCCCGCAAAAAACAAGCTCTCACATGACTCTGCTGGCAGAAATATAGAAAAATTATAGCTATATAACACAAATCCCATAAATATGTTATGGAACAAAGAAGAGATCCCAGTGGTAATAAAAAATTATTTTATTCAAAAATTCTAAAATAGCAAAAGCATAATGCCGTTCAGGGCAGGCCCAAATGTATAGGCGAACTAGGCGGCCGCCTAGGGCGCCGACCCAAAGGGGGCGCCAGAGAAACAATAGAAAAAATTATAAAAAATCTTTTCAAAAGGCAAAAAGTTTTAGGGATGGAAAGAAAAGTGTACATAAATTTTTTTACCATAAATTTAAAAGAAAAACCGTTGAGCTTCAATTTACGCACGGAAAGGAGGCGCTAAACTACGGACGTGAGTCGTTTGCATCGTCTGCTGACAGGTGTTTGATCCTGCGCGTTTATTTTGCTCCTAAGTTTTCAAAGCGGTTCACTCAGCTGAAAGAAATGGAATTGAAATTTGGATTTTTGTACCACATCCGTTCACTTGAGGGAAAACCAAGCAAATTTGTTCTGGATAAGTGTAAAGCTCTGGAAAAGTCTCTTACACACAACGAAGTAAAAGACATCGATGCCATAGAGCTATGTGGTGAACTGCAGGCAATGTCAAGACGTGTTCCAGAAGATTCATCACCAAAAGACGTTCTTGAACTTTTGCTTAAATCTGACTTGAAAGAAAGTGTCCCCAACCTGGTGGTGGCTCTAAGGGTGTGTGCAGACGCTGCAGAATCCGCTGCGGATTAATCCGCACGGATTTTGCAAAAACCGCAGATAATCCGCAGGTCAAAAGACCTGCGGATTATCTGCGGTTTTGCCTGCGGTTTGGTCCTGCGGATTCACCATCTCCACAGTGGTGGAGATAGGAACCCGCTGCGGATTCCGCAGAAAGAATTGACATGTCACTTCTTTCTGCAGTTTCAAAACCGCAGCAAATCCGCGCGGATTTTTCCGCAACGTCTACACAGCGGTTTTTTTGTACCATTCATTTGAATGGTACTGTACACTGCAGCTAAAACTGCTGCGGGTCCGCAGCGGCCAAAACCGCTGCAGAAACGCAGCGGAATCCGCAACGTGTGCACAAACCCTAAGAATTCTTTTGACTCTGCCCGTGTCCGTGGCCTCAGGAGAGATAAGCTTCTCAAAACTAAAGCTAATTAAAACATATTTAAGGGCAAATATGACGCAAGAGAGGTTGGTTGGGTTGGCAACAATTTCGATAGAATCTGAAGTTGCTAAACAAATTAATCTCGGTGACTTAGTGTCATCCTTTTGAAAAAAAAAAAAGGCAAGGAAACAAAAATTTTAATTACCTATGGTCGTTTTTGTTTTGTGTTATTGATTACTTTGTATATATTTGTCCTATACAACTTCTCAGAAGATTAAAGAGTTAGGAGAGAGTTAATTAATCGTTGTTGTGGTTTATTTTGCTCCTAAATTTATATCCCAAGTTTTCATCTACTGCCAAGAATAGTAGGGGCGCAACAAAATAGTTTCGCCTAGGACGCCGTAATCTCACGGGCCGGCCCTGATGCCGTTATAGGGGACGCCGTAAACACTCAAAAAATCATATAAGGAGATACAATGTGTGGAATCCAGCAGGACTGAAGCATGTATATAACAATCACATAACAATGTATAAAATATATCAATACACATGTCCAATAGTACAATAACATACTTCTTAATCTATGCTGTCAAAAACCACATACAATGTCCAAAATAAACATAGTCAAAAAGTATCCCTCCCCCAATGGGGTATAGCAGAATGCACACTGAAAGCTAATGGCCTGTGTGCTATAAAGCCGTGTGAAATAACACAGACACTTTATAAAGGTCAAACCTCATAAATCTGCCAACATGCTCAGAGCCAGATAAAACTATGTATAATTACCTATATGTAGTATGAGTGTAGTCCAGCATCCCCTCATCCCGACGTGCGTTTCGCCGCCTGCTTCTTCCGGGAGCTCTCAAATATGGTGATGCAAAAACTTTTGTTTCCCAAAAAAAAAATAATGCATCTTTCAGTGTGTGACAGCAGCCAAACATATAACCTGATACAAATCTGATATTGTTGTAATCGCACTGACCCGAAGAATAAAGTAATCTAATCACTTATACCGCACGAGGAACGGCGTAAAAAATAAATAAAAACAATTTTTCACTTGCTGCTCATTTTGGTAATTGTGCTCCACAAAGATCGCAGTAAGGCTCAGCTCATTTATCATGCGCTCTGCGCTGAGCGCTTACTCTGGGGTTTCCATGTAAATCTCTGAAATACGTGATTCAGACTGGACACCTGGTGTAGGATTCACTATTGTTATCCTGATGTCCTGATGGGATAAGGTAGACCCATTGCGCCACTGACCAGGCTTACCCTGTAGGGTGTATCTAAGTGACAACAGGTTGTTTGTTAGAACCTCTGATGATGAGGATAGACTTTGCCACAAGTAGCCACCAGGTACCACTCCAGGGTAGTCTCAACAGCTGACCGGGGGGGTCAGAGACATGAGTGCCGGGGTAAAGGAACGCAAACACAGATGAGGTCAGATGTCAGGGCATGTGGCAAACCGGAAAGATCAGACAGGGCGGGTATATAAGCTGGGACAACAAAAGGAGAAACAAACGCACAAGCACAAACTGAACACTAGCAGAGCGAACTGACTAGGAACCAACATTCGGTCTGAGACTGGTGGGTGCAGCTGCCTAATATAGGACCTGCCGGCAAGGGATAGTTCGGGAAACCTAATCTCTGCAGGACACAGCAGGGTTAAATTCTTGCAGAAATCGGACATGCCCCCTAAAGCCAAATGGAAACAAACTCACATGCAGCAGTGCTGCAACAGGCAACAATACAGCTAGCCCAACTGACGCAAGTAGAAGACATATGGTGACCATGGTGAGTAGGTTGATGCTGAAGGGACATTCAAATTACCACCATGACATCTGTATTGATGAAGATTGAGACACTGTGGAGGCCGTCTGGCCTATGGTCCGGCGGTGTCCATCTTTTTAGGGGTGCATAAAAGCGCGGTCTTTCAGTTTTGTGCCCCTCTGAGAAGAAAAAGGTCCAGACGTAGTAGTCCAGAGTAACTCTGCTGCCTCATTATAGTGAATGGATCCCTCAGTGGTTTCATCTGAATCGCATCACTTGGAGATTTAGATGGAAACCCCAAAGTAAGTGGTCAGCGTAGAGCGCTGGATAAATATGATCCCATATGTTCCCAATAAAAGCTTCAATTGAATCCACAAAAAAATCTAGTGCCCACACAGGTCTGTCATCTGATAAGGAAATATAGGTGTCTTCCACCTTACTGGTAGCACAAAGACTCTGGAAAAGCAAAATGGTTCCTCATCCCCCCAAAAGAAATCCAGAAAATTTTGCGTTTCCAAATCCAAATGCTCCCTCCTTTCTGAGTTCCAAGATGTTTCTACATCATAGTTAGAATCCACATTTGGCATTTCTATAACTATGAGAGCTCACCTAAATTATAGGTGCATGTCTCCAGAAGAACGAGATGGGCACTACAATAGCAGATTTGCAATTTTATCTCCACAAAATCCACTGCTGCTTGTTTCTGGAAAACACCCATAGAGTCAAAATCGTCACTACATCTGTAGGTAAATCCCCAAAGGGGTGTTATTTCCATAATGATATTACTTGAGGGGGGTTATGCTCTTCTTCCACTTAGGGGCTCTGTATATTGAGTTTGCGAACAATTCTACAACCTAATTTGTTCTGCAAGAGTTAAATAGCGCTCCTTACATTCCAAGTCTCGCAATGTGGCTAAGCAGTACTCTACAGCCACATATGGGGTATTGCCAAGTTGAGCAAAAATTGTGGGACCAATTTTGGTGCCATTTTTTACCTATTTCCGTGTGACAGTGTAAAATCTGAGGCTAAAACAAAAATTTTTGTGGTAAAAATTTACAGTGGCATGTAAAAGTTTGGGCACCCCTTTTTAAAATTACTGTTATTGTGAACAGTTGAGCAAGTTATATAGCTTCATAGGTTAAAAAAGACCTAGGTCCATCAAGTTTAACCTTCCTCCACCAACTGTACATTTTGTCACTGAAATAACTATAACACACATTATGTGTATTGAAGAAATTGTCCAGCTCTTTTTTAAAAGTTGTTATATTGTCTGCCATTACTACCTCGTGTGGTAGGGCTTTCCACAGTCTGACTGCTCTAACTGTAAAGAACCATTTCCTATTTTGCTGCTGGAATTGCCTTTCCTCCACCCATAATGAGTGCCCCCTGGTCCTAAGTTCGGTCTTTGGAAGGAATAAGCCTAGTGCCAGTCCTTTGTGCTGACCACTCATGTATGTATACATGTAAATGAGATCTGAGTCATTTTTTTCTAAGCTAAACTAGACCAACTTTTCCTACCTCTCATCATATGAGAGGCATTCCATCCCTTGTAATAATCTAATTTTCTGTCTTTGAACAGACTCTAAATTTTGAAAGTCCTTTTTTAAATGTGGAGCCCAGTTATTTATATTGGTTTAACAATATGTTGGAATTGCGGGATTTTCTCTCTCTTTCTATACACCCTAAAATCTTGTTTGCTTTTTGCTGCTGCTGCTTGACATTGAATACTGCTGCTCAGCTTAAGGCCCCTTTACATTTAGCGTTGCACCAGCGATCCCGACAACGATATGACCCGGTCAGGATCGCTGGTGCATCGCTAAATGGTCGCTAGTGAGCTGCCACACAGACAGATCTCACAGCGATGTAGTGACGCTGCAGCGGTCGTTACTTACCTTTCAGACGCGGCGATCCTGACGTCCTCCCGCCCACGTCCACGCGTCGCTCGTCGGCGCCAGCAGGAAGCACCCGACGAGAAATGGACGTGGACGATCTCGCGCGATCAGCAACAGACAGCGGGGGAGCCGGTCGGAGGTAAGTATCACACATAGCGATATCGCTAGCGATATCGCTGCTGCGTCACAAAATCGGTGACGTTTTAGCGATATCGCTATGTGTGAAGGCCCCTTAACTTGTAACCAGAATACCCAAGTCTTTCTCCTGTTCTGTAGTCCCAAGTATGCTCCCCTTTATTGTATATCCAGCAATAGGATTACTCCATTCTAGGTGCATTACTCTACATTTATCTACATTAAACCTCATTTCCCAAGTGTTTGCCCATTCAGTCAGTTATCTTAGTTATCTTGACGTTTTGCAATATTGTACTGTCAAGGTCAGATTTTAATATCTAAAATAGTTTGGTGTCATCAGCAAAGACCGACACTTTACTCTCAATCCCATTCACCAGGCCATTAAGGAGTCTTTCACACATCAGTTCTTTGCCATCAGTCACAATCCGTTGGCTCAACGGATCCATCGCAGATTGTGAAAAACTGATGCAACGAATCAGTTTTTTCGACGGATCCGACTAGCCTATCCGTCCAAAAACGGACCTGTCACATCCGTTTCTCCATTTTTCGACTGATCTGTTTCTTAAAACGCCTACAGACAGATAGACATTTCTATTGATAGATAGATAGATATGGGATAGATAGAATGCATAGATATATCTATAGATATATCCATACATATATCCAGATATATCTATAGATATATCCATAGACATATCCATACATATATCCATACTGTGGTGTAGTGACCACTTTGTCCGCTAGGGGGCGCTTTGTGGGTGTCCCAGGGCTGGTGTACAGGCACATCCAGAGTGGTAACAGGAGCAGGGTCCTAAAGGACCGTTATGCATCCCAAGGTGGGTGGCCTTGGGATGAAGGCTTTATTATGTGCTGATCAGCAGAGCTACTGCTGATGTTCCATTGCAATGTGTTAGGGAAGCCTTTAGGTGGTTGGTGAGATGGGTGGAACTAACCACCTACAAATCCACTCAGGGGCATGTGGCTAAAACGCCCATAGTAAAGCGTATGTGTATGACTGGTTGTAGGACCTGTGATGAGGTCATAGCCATGTGATCCGGTGGGCGTGTGTTATGAATGGGTCACCGAGGAGGATAGCAGGACCAGGCTAAGCCACCAGAGAGGTTGATAACTAAGCGGATTGCAGACCCCTGATCCTATCCACACAACTAGCAGTAGCCGTGGAGCGTACCTACGATGCCCTAGATGCCTCAGCACAGCTGGAGAGCTAACTCAGCCTAAAGCAAGAAAGGTGAAATCTAAACTGCCCCAGAGAAGACCCCAAAGGAATAGATCGCCCCCAAACACATATTGTAGGTGAGACAAGATGAAAACACAAACGCAGGCAGAAAAATAGACTGAGCAAATGATGAGGCCCAAACTGATTAGACAGGACAGGACTGGAAAGACACTGTCTGCAATCACGCAAAAAACCCTGAAAAATCCAACACGTCTGATGCACAAAAAAATACTGAAGTCACACGACTTCGCCCCCACTATATCAGCACTCTGGTATATTCTGAAAGCAAAGCAAAAAGAGACCAATATAACGGGGGACAGAACAAACTGACACAAGCAGTAACATATGGGCGGTGATCCAGCATAGCCCCAGCAGGAGCTGGCTGACCCGCACAAAGCAGAGATAGACAAAACCAGATCAAATGCAAAAAGATTAGCAAATGAACCACTTAGCTGAACCATGCAGGAACAGAGCAGGAGACATCAGACCTCAGAAGGCACAGGAAGAAAATCACCAGCAGGGATTGAAGGAAGTCAGCTGTCTTAAATACACCAGTCAGAAACCCCAGATCTTCAATCTTCATCATCATCATTATCAGGTGGCAAGCCTCTGTCAATCTGACCAGCTCCACTACCTCCAGTAACCACCAGAGTGAGCCCAGAAAGAGAACTCGCAACACCTCTGTCAATCTGACCAGCTCCACTACCTTCCGTAGCCACCAGAGGGAGCCTAGAAAGAGAATTCACAACAGTACCCCCCCTTGAGGAGGGGTCACCGAACCCTCATCCACGCCACCAGGCCGGTCAGGATGGGCCCGGTGAAAAGCACCAACCCTTTATGAATGTCAGAAACAGAGACGCAAGAATTATCCTCCTAGCCATAACCATTCCACTTGACCAAGTACTGGAGTCTCCATCTAGCCAAACGAGAATCCAATATTTTCTCTACCTCATACTCCAAATTACCTTTAACCAATACAGCAATACAGGGTCAAGAGGCGCCGCCATGGGAACTACTGGCTCCACAAACCTCTTCAACAAATATTTATGAAATCGTTATGAATCTTAAACGTAACTGGAAGAGCCAAACCGAAAGAAACTGGGTTAAGGATTTCCAAAATCTTATAAGGTCCAATGAATCTTGGCTTGAATTTTGGAGACGCAACCTTCATAGAAATATTTTTTGAAGACAACCAAACCATATCATCCACTTTAAAGCGGGGACCAATGGTCCTATAACGGTTTGGGCCTTTTCCTGACAGTGAGACAACTTATCCACTACTTGGTCCCAAATCTGCTGCATTCTCTCTACCACAGAATCCACACTTGGGCAAGCCGAAGATTCCACCTGCCCTGAAGAAAATCGAGGATGAAACCCAAAGTTACCGAAAAAAGGCGACATCAAAGTGGCAGAACAAGCCCTATTGTTTAGCGGGAATTCGGCCAAGGGCAAAAATAAGACCCAGTCATCCTGATCAGCAGATATGAAACATCTCAAATAGTATTCCAAAGTCTGGTTTGTTCTCTCAGTCTGCCCATTGGTCTGAGGATGAAATGCAGAGGAGAAAGATAACTGAATTCCCAGTTTGGAACAAAAAGCTCTCCAAAATCTGGAAACAAACTGGACTCCTCTGTCCGACACAATGTTCTCAGGAATCCCGTGCAAACGAACCACCTCTTGTAAAAACAAGGGCACCAACTCAGAAGAAGATGACAACTTTGGGAGTGGTACAAGATGGACCATCTTAGAAAATCTATCACAGATCACCCAGATAACAGTCATTCTCTGAGAGACAGGAAGATCAGAAATAAAATCCATTGAGATATGGGTCCATGGCCTCCTGGGCACCGGCAGGGGCATCAACAAACCACTAGAATGAGAACAGGGCTTGGACCGAGAACAAGTCCCACAGGACTGCACAAAATTCCTGACATCACGAGATAAGGCAGGCCACCAAAAAGACAGACTCACCAAATCTCTGGTACCAAAAATACCTGGATGACCAGCCAATGTGGAGCAATGAATTTCAGACATTACTCTTTTCCTCCACTGGTCAGGGACATACAATTTTCCCATAGGGCAATGTTCAGGTTTGTCCTCCTGAAATTCCTCCAGGTCACGTCTCAAATCGGGTGAGATGGCGGAAAGAACTACACCCTCATGTAGAATGGTAGTAGGCTCGGTCACATCAAGAGAATCCGCAAAGAAACTCCTAGAAAGGGTGTCCGCCTTAACATTCTTAGTGCCCGGAAGAAAAGAGGCCACAAAATTAAAACGCGTGAAAAACAAGGCCCACCTAGCCTGTCTAGGATTCAAGCGTTTGGCTGATTCAAGGTAAATCAAGTTCTTGTGGTCGGTGAGGACCACAACTTGATGTCTAGCTCCCTCCAACCAATGTCTCCACTCTTCAAATGCCCATTTCATGGCCAACAATTCCCGATTCCCCACGTCTTAGTTACGTTCAGATGGGGAAAATTTTCAAGAAAAGAAGGCACAGGGATTCATCTTAGAAGTCATCGGATCTCTTTGGGACAAAACGGCTCCTGCACCAATCTCAGAAGCATCTACCTCCACCCGAAATGGGAGTGACACATCAGGTTGCCATAGAAGCGGAGCAGAAGTGAATCTCTGCTTAAGCGCCTGAAATGCCGAGACTGCCTCTGGAGACAAATTCACCACATCAGCGCCCTTTTTGGTCAAATCAGTTAGTGGTTTAACAATACCAGAAAAATTACTTATAAACTTACGGTAGAAATTAGCAAAACCCAAAAACTTCTGGAGAGCCTTCAAAGAAGTGGGCTGAACCCAATCATAATTGGCCTGTACCTTGGCCGGGTCCATTTCAATAGCAGACGGGGACAAAATGAATCCCAAAAATTAAATCCTCTGTACACCAAAGAGACACTTCGATCCCTTAACATACAGAGAATTTTCCCTCAAAATCCGGACATGTTCCACATCAGAATCCCAATCACTGGAAAAGATCAAAATATCATCCAGATAAATGATCAAAAACTGATCCACAAAGTCCCAGAAAATATCGTTCATAAAAGATTGGAAGACAGAAGGGGCATTAGTGAGCCCAAAAGGCATCACCAGATACTCAAAGTGTCCCTCTGGGGTATTAAACGCCGTCTTCCATTCATCCCCGTGCTTGATGCGAATAAGATTATACGCCCCCTGAGGCCAAGTTTGGTAAACCAACAGGCACTTTTAACTCTGGAAAATAAGTCAGAAATCAGGAGTAACGGGTACTGATATTTAACAGTGATTTTGTTAAGGGAACGATAGTCAATACATGACCTTAATGAGCCATCTTTCTTGACCACAAAAAAACCCCCAGCACCTAAAGGTGAAGAGGATGGTCTAATATGACCCTTCTCCAACGACTCCTCGATATAAGATCTCATAGCATCATGTTCGGGTACCGATAAGTTGAAAAGCCGACCCTTGGGATATTTACACCTGGGTATTAACTCAATTGCACAGTCATAACTCCTGTGAGGAGGCAAAGACGCAGACTTACTCTCACTAACTACATCAGAAAAATCAGCCAAATAGTCAGGAATATCATGACTGGGGAGAGGTGGAGAAAACTGGAGTGTCCCTAAGAACACATTGACAACCCCAACTCACCACAGATACAGATTTCCAGTCCAAAACAGGATTATGAGTTTGCAACCAAGGAAAACCCAGAACAATAGTATCATGCAAATTGTGCAACACCAAAAATTTACAATTCTCTTGGTTGTCCGGGGCGACCCGCATTATCACCTGGGTCCAAAACTGGGGTTTATTCTCCGCCAAAGGAGTAGCATCAATACTCCTCAAAGGGATAGGAGTCCGCAGGGGTATCATGGGAAAACCACAACGTTTGGCAAAGTTAAAATCCATCAGATTCAAAGCTGCTCCTGAATCAACAAAAGCCTTAGCGGAAAATGTAGATAAGGAGCAGATCATGGTAATCGCCAAAAGGAACTTAGGCTGTAAACTGCCCACTGCAAATGCGTGAGCAAAACGCTTTTCTCATTTAGGACAGACAGAAATAGTATGAGAGGCGTCCCCACAGAAAAAACACAACTTATTACGTCTTCTAAACTCCTGACGTTGCGCCCTAGACAAAACCCTATCGCATTGCACTTGTTCAGAAGTTCGTTCGAAAGGCGGCAATGCCTCTCGTGTAGTTTTACGTTCATGTAAACGCCAATCAATTTGAATGGCCAATGACATAGAGTCATCATGACCAGAGGGGACAGGAAATCCCACCATAACATCTTTTATGGTTTCTACCAAACCCTTCCGAAAGAGAGCTGCTAGGGCATCGTCATTCCATTTAGTAAGGACCGCCCTTTTTCTGAATTTCTGATAATATAACTCTGCAGAATCCTGACCCTGGTTCAATGCCAATAAGGTTTTCTCAGCTTGATCAATAGCATTAGGTTCATCATACAACAAGCCCAGGGCTTGAAAAAACGTTTCCACATTAGTCAGAATAGGATCTCTGGGTGTCAAAGAAAAGGCCCAATCCTGGGGATCGCCGCGCAGCAGGGAGATGGCAATTTTAACTTGCTGCACAGAGCTCCCCGATGAGTTAGGTTTCAAAGCAAAAAATAGTTTACAATTATTCTTAAAATTCAAAAATTTAGACCGACCCCCAGAAAACACATCAGGAGTAGGGATTTTTGGCTCAACAGCAGATGATTGAGCGAGATAGGCAGAAACTCCCCGCACTTCAGCAGCGAGCTGCTCAACACGATCAGACAATTGCTTAGTCTCCATTTAGACAAAAAATATCCTCCTATGGCCCCAGAAAAAAGGGGAAAAAATAAACAAAAAAATTCTGACAATTTTTTTTTTTCAATTCTTTCCTTCTTTAGAGTACCCTAGAGTCTACAGTTTGGCTGGTGATTCTGTTATGAATGGGTCACCGAGGAGGATAGCAGGACAAGGCTAAGCCACCAGAAAACCAGAGAGGTTGGTAACTAAGCGGATTGCAGACCCCTGATCCTATCCACACAACTAGCAGTAGCCGTGGAGCGTACCTACGATGCCCTAGACGCCTCAGCACAGCCGGAGAGCTAACAGCCTAAAGCAAGAAAGGTGAAATCTAAACTGCCCCGGAGAAGACCCCAAAGGAATAGATAGCCCCCAAACATATATTGTTGGTCAGACAAGATGAAAACACAAACGCAGGCAGAAAAATAGACTGAGCAAATGATAATATATAATAATAAATTTTATTTCTATAGCGCCGACATATTCCGCAGCACTTTACATTTCAGAGGGGATTTGTACAGACAATAGACATTACAGCATAACAATAATCACATAGATTATAACAAATACCAAGAGGAATGAGGGCCCTGCTTGCAAGCTTACAGTCTATGAGGAAAGAGGTAGACACGAAAGGTGGGTGATAACAGTTGCCCTGATTGTATGGACCAGCCATAATGTTAAGTGTGTAACAGTACAGACACAGAGGGCTAATGGATGCATAAAGCTTGTGGGAACATGATGCGGGGAACCTGGTTATGGTAAAACTTTTGGCTGTGCCACACAGGGATAGATTAGGTTAATGTGTTGAGGCGATAGGCCAGTCTGAATAAATGCGTTTTCAGGGCATGCTTAAAATTGTGGGGATTGGGGACTAATCGTATTGACCTGGGAAGTGCATTCCAAAGAATTGGCACAGCACGTGTAAAGTCTTGGAGACGGGAGTGGGAGGTTCTGATTATTGAGAATGCTAACCTCAGGTCTTCAGCAGAACAGAGGGCGCGGGTAGGGTGGTATACTGAAACAAGGGAGGAGATGTAGGGTGGTGCTGAGCCATGGATTGCTTTGTGGGTGAGGGTAATAAGTTTATACTGAATTCTGGAGTGGATGGGTAGCCAGTGTAATGACTGGCACAAGGTAGAGGCATCGGTGTAACGATTTGTGAGTAATATGATCCTGGCTGCAGCATTCCAGACAGATTGGAGAGGGGAGAGTTTGGTAAGAGGGAGATCGATTAGAAGAGAGTTACAATAGTCGAGACGAGAATGAATAAGAGAAACAGTAAGCGTTTTTGCAGAGTCAAAAGTAAGAAAAGGTCGAATTCTAGAAATGTTTTGGAGGTGCAGATGACAAGAGCGAGCCAGTGATCGAATGTGGGAGACAAAGGAAAGCTCGGAATCAAGTATGACCCCAAGACAGCGGGCATGTGGCTGGGGAGTAATAGTGGAACCACACACAGAAATGGCAATGTCGGGTATAGGTACATTAGTAGAGGGAGGAAACACAAGGAGTTCAGTCTTTGACAGGTTCAGTTTCAGATATAGTGAGGACATGATGTTAGACACAGCGTTTAGACAATCGCCGGTGTTTTCTAGAAAGGCTGGCGTGATGTCAGGAGAAGCGTATAATTGGGTGTCATCAGCATAGAGATGGTACTGGAAACCAAATTTACTGATTGTTTGACCAATAGGGGCAGTGTACAAGGAGAAGAGGAGGGGGCCTAGAACCGATCCCTGAGGAACCCCAACAGTAAGGGGAAGGTGAGGTGAGGAGGAACCGGCAAAAGATACAGTAAAGGAGCGGTCAGAGAGATTGGAGGAGAACCAGGAGAGAGCGGTGTCCTTGAGGCTAATGGAACGGAGCATAGTGAGGAGGAGGAGCTGATGATCCACAGTGTCGAATGCTGCAGAGAGATCCAAGAGAATTAGCATCGAGTAATCATTTGATTTAGCTGTTAGTAGATCATTAGAGACTTTAGTGAGGGCAGCTTCAGTAGAGTGTAGAGAGCGGAAACCGGATTGGAAAGGGTCGAGAAGAGAGTTATCAGATAGATAGCGGATAAGACTGGAGTGGACCAGGCATTCCAGGAGTTTAGAGATGAAGGGAAGATTAGAGACAGGTCTATAGTTAGCGGCACAGTTTTGGTCGAGGGATGGTTTTTTAAGTAGTGGATTTATGATGGCATGCTTAAATGAGGAGGGAAAGATACCAGAAGAGAAAGAGAGGTTAAATATTTGTTAGGTGAGGGGTGACAGCAGGGGAAAGGGACTGGAGGAGATGTGACGGAAATGGGTCACTGTTGCAAGTGGTTGGGCGAGAAGATGCAAGGAGCCTGCTTACTTCTTCTTCTGTGACTGGCTCAAAATCAGAGAGTGAGCTAGATGCAGTGGGGGAGGGAGTACAGTGCATGGTATGAGGTGATTGGGAGATAATTTCCTGTCAAATCTGGTCAATTTTTTCTTTGAAGTAATTGGCCAGATCGTCAGCTCAGAGCTCCGTGGTTGGGCCTGTACTCTTGTGTTGAGTAGAGAATGAAAAGTGTCAGAGACATTTCGGGTTATTGGACAGTGAGGTGATGAGGGTGTTGAAATAGGTTTGTTTGGAGAGGTGAAGGGCAGTGTTGTATGGTCTAAGCATAAACTTATAATGGATGAAATTTTTGTGTAGATTGGATTTTCTCCACAGACATTCGGCGCACCTGGAGCACCGCTGCAGGTAATGTGTTCCAGGGTTGTCGCCGTCTGTGTTGTGGTGTTCTATTTATAGGGGGTACAAATTCATCCAGGGCACTTTGAAGTGTTTCATTGTAATGCTTCAGTGCAGAATCAGGACATGAGAGGGAGGAGATAGGGGCCAATGAAGACTGCAAGTTCTTCATAAGTTTCTGGGTGTTAATGGCCTGTATGTTTCTATAAGTATGGACAGTGGGGGTGACCTGAGCAGCCTGGCAGTTCTTGATAGAGAATGAAACAAGATTGTGGTCATAGAGCGGGAGAGGGGAGTTTGCAAAATCATCCACTGCACAAAGCCAAGAGAAGACCAAGTCGAGGGAGTTTTTGTCTTCATGTGTTGGAGAATTAGTAAGCTGCGAAAGGCCAAACGTGAGGTTAGAGATAAAAGGTGAGTAGCAGGTGAGGAGAGGGGAAGAGCAATGGGGATGTTGAAATCTCCCATGATGAGGGTAGGGATGTCACAGGCGAGAAAGTGTGGAAGCCAAGTGGAAAAATGATCCAGGAACTGATGGGAGGGGCCGGGAGGACAATACACCACCGCCACTCGCATGGAGAAGGGGGTGTAGAGTCTGACGACATGGACCTCAAAAAAAGGGAAGACTAGTGAGGGTTGTTGAGGGATAACCTGAATGGTACATTTTGGTGATAGGAGCAGACCAACGCCTCCACCTGCTCTATGTCATCATCCATGCGGGATCATGTCAGATAAGAGCACTGGTAACCTTTTTTTTTTTCTCTCTCTAAGCTTTGTGCTTAGAGAGAGTTTTACCCCGGTGGCCAGTATGGCCATTGCACTGGTGTTTTTAGAGATGGTTTCCCCCGGTGGTGGTTAGTGTAATTGCACGGGAATCACTAACAGGTGTGTTTACTCAATAAAGGTGTGTCAGTTGTTCTGACTCATGTTGGTTATATTGTTGGGCTTTTCCAACCATGCTGGGTGAAGGAAGGAGCTGAGGAGAGTCCAGGACAGCTCACTCAGAGTCCTGGAGTGGCAGCTACGGTGTCAGCAAGGAGTTCGTATAAAGCATGGTGGAGTGGCAGCTATGATGTCAGCGAGGAGTTCGTGTAAAGCATGGTGGAGTGGCAGCTATGGTGTCAGTGAAGAATTCTTGCAAAGCTTGGTGGAGTGGCAGCTATGGTGTAGAGCTGCACTCAGTTGTTGGACTCTTTTGCTGGAAGCTGCACTTAGGTGCTGGACTCCATTGCTGGACAGCTGCACTCAGTTGCTGGACTCTTTTACTGGAAGCTGCACTCAGGTGCTGGACTCTATGGTGTCAGCGAGGAGTTCGTGTAAAGCATGGTGGAGTGGCAGCTATGGTGTCAGTGAAGAATTCTTGCAAAGCTTGGTGGAGTGGCAGCTATGGTGTAGAGCTGCACTCAGTTGCTGGACTCTTTTGCTGGAAGCTGCACTGAGGTGCTGGACTCCGTTGCTGGACACCTGCACTCAGGTGCTGGATTCCGTTACTGGACAGCTGCACCCAGGTGTTGAACACGATGGGAGGAAGATGCACTCAGGTGTTGGACTCTGTTGCCTGGAGCAAGTGCATCAGAGCAAAGCTAAGTGTTTCCCTGTTTGTCACTTTTCCTCATGTTGGTGTTAGTACAGCGGTGGGGCCAGTGCCTGCACCCCGCAGCTCCCTAGTAAGGGATAGGTGTAGGGTGTGCTAGGGCGACAGGTTCTTGATCGGCGCCCGGTGCGGAACCGGCATAGGAAACGTTAGGAGTGTTAGTGACACTGACTCAGGGGAGTGCAGGAGGTCTCCACATCCCCCGTTCCCTATGTTAGGGCCCACCGTTGTTAATGTTTCCCTATCCCCTGTGTCTGGTTGTATTAGTTACCGGCCTGCGGGCCGCGTCACACTGGACAATTACACGTGCCGTGTCCTGTTGTATTAGTTACCGGCCCGCTGGCCGTGTCACACAGGACGGGGCATGTGACAATCTATAGTCTGATCTTGGGGTATGATGGGGCCCAAACTGACTAGACAGGACAGGAAAGGAAAGACGCTGTCTGCAATCACGCAAAAAACCCTGAAAAATCCAACACGTCTGATGCAGAAAAAATCACTGAAGTCACACGACTTCACCCCCTCTATCTCAGCACTCTGGTATATACTGAAGGCAAAGCAAAAAGAGACCAATATAACGGGGGACTGAACAAACTGACACAAGCAGTAACATATGGGCGGTGATCCAGCACGGCCCCAGCAGGAGCAACCTGACCCGCACAAAGCACAGATAGACAAAACCAGATCAAATGCAAAAAGATTAGCAAATGAACCACTTAGCTGAACCATGCAGGAACAGAGCTGGAGACATCAGACCTCAGAAGGCACAGGAAGAAAATCACCAGCAGGGATTGAAGGAAGTCAGCTGTCTTAAATACACCAGTCAGAAACCCCAGATCTCCAATCATCATCATTATCAGGTGGCAAGCCTCTGTCGATCTGACCAGCTCCACTACCTCCAGTAACCACCAGAGTGAGCCCAGAAAGAGAACTTGCAACACCTCTGTCAATCTGACCAGCTCTACAACCTTCAGTAACCACCAGAGGGAGCCCAGAAAGAGAATTCACAACAGGCGTGGCTACGGACCATATAGGGTGACCAGGGTAGGTCACATGTGTAAATGCTTGGACCCAGTTGGTCCATATGGAAGGTCTCGTCAGGCCGACTGGTGGAAGATGTGTCTGCCTTCCTGAGTGCACGTGGGGACATCTGCAGTGTGAAGCAGCTAAGAAGGTAACCCGAACAGGGGAAATAACTGTGAGGCTGGTGAGCCTGCGTACCGGACCTAACAAAGCCTGTGTGACCACAGGATTAACAGAGCGGAGCTCTGTCATGGAAGCTATGCTGTTTTAATATGAACTTTCTGTTGCTATTGATGGTTTCTGATGCATAATAAACCGAATAGACTGAGTTATGTTGAGAAGCCTGTGCCGGACCTGATTTATCGGCTGCCTAGCGAGTATCCCCTACCTGAATGACAAGCGCTACCTTACAATTGGTGGAGAATGCAAAGGGCAGTGTTGTAGCCTTGTTGCTAGGGGCAACGGACGAGGACCGCAAAACTCGGTTGCTAAGGGCAATGGTTCCAAAAACACATGTTGCAGTGCTGGCAACGCTGAGCCAGGAGAGCGGACGGTCTTGAAAACCGTGTGATATGCTGACTGGGGTCAGTGGAAGAGACTTATAGGACACTGTTATGAATGAGTCACCGTAGGAGGCAAAAGCAGAAATACAAGCTAAGTCCAGAAAACCAGAGAAGTTGGCAACTATCAGATTGCAGACCCCTGAACCTATCAACACAACTAGCAGTAGCCGTGGGGGGTTCCTACGATGCCCTAGACCCCTCGATCACAGCCGGAGAATTACATAGGCCTAAAGAAAGAAAGAGGAAATCTAAACTGCCCCAGAGCAGACCCCAAAGCAATAGGCAGTCCCCAACATATAATGACGGTGAAGCAAGATGAAAAAACTAACACAGACAGAAAGATAGACTGAGCAAAGACGGGGCCCAAAACTACCTAGATAGGAAAGGACAGGAAGGCTGCTGTCTGCAATCTGCCAAAACCCTATCAAAGACATAAGCCAACAAGCTGATATGAAAAAGGCCCTGAAGCAGCTAGGCTTCAAAAACTAAATCAGCACTCAGGTATTTTCAGAAGACAGAGCTAAATGAATTCAGCACACCCCAGCAGGGAATGGCAGAAATCCAGAAAAACAAAGCAAAACAAAGTCAAAGCACCAAAGCAAAAGGCCGAGCAGCAAACTTAGCTTTAGAGGAGCAGGAATTCAGACTGGTCTCCAAGGATCCCACAGAGAAATCACCCGCAGGGCAGAAGGGCGTCGGCAGCCTTATATCCAGTCAGTCACTCCACTCAGCCAGTCATCATCATCAGCCTCAGGTGTTTGATAATCAGGCTCACTACCTTTCTTTACCAGAAGAGGGAGTTCCTCGGGCCTCAGTAATGAAGGGGAAAATGAACTCACAACAGGACACCTCTGCGGTAGAGGGTTCCGAGAACCTGCGTGGCCGGCAGGTGACAGTCGTGAAAACCGTGTGGTATACTGACTGGGGTCAGAGTAAAGAGACTGTGGATAAATTGTGGATACCTCTGAGGAGAAGAGGCGTCTGAGAACCTGTGTGGCCGATATCAACAGGTAACAGACAGGCGTCTGTGTTGTACTGACCGGGGTCAGTGAGAAAGACTGTACCTGGAGGGTCAGTGTTGGGAGGTTCTGGGAGAAGAATCGGATCCCTGGAGCATGTGCTGTGACCTTGGACCTGGTGAGGCGTGAGTGTTGGACAGTCTCAGGTGGAGACGGATGTCCTGAAGAGCACCCACTGAGCCCCTGGACCTGGTGAGGTCAGTGTGTTGGGAAACCCTGGGAGGAGGGTCGGCTCCCTGAATATCACCCAGTGCGCCCTGTGTGTTGGACGGTCTCAGGAGGAGACGGACGTCCTGAATAGCACACAGGACACGTGTGTTTTTGTGTTGTGTTTTTTTTCTTTTCCCTTTCAAGTCAGTTTGCAGTGGCACAGTGGAGTCAAGAAGGTGACAAGTGGCTTGCGGTAACTCGGCAGGGTTATGAAGGTGACAACGGCTTGCCGTAACTCGGCGGGGTTACGAAGGTGACAAGCGGCTTGCTGTAACTCGGCGGGGTTACGAAGGTGACATCAGCAGCTGTGTGAGCGGCAGCCAGAGGTGTCGGTGATCGGTGACAGCAGGAGCTGTGGCAGTACCAGCAAGAACTTGTGTGGTATTGTAAAAGACATAAACTGTTTTGGTCTGAACTGTGGTCTAAGGAGGCATGTAGAAAGGACATGGAGAGATCCCGAAAGGGGGACCAAACTGGGGTGGTAACCCAAAAGGGGGTGGAGTCCCGGGGAATGGAGGCGGAGCATCCCGATGTGAAAAGGCTGGTACAGATGAACTGTTGCCAGGAGCAAATGTCCTATGTCTGTCCTATCTGCCTTGTGAACTACACAGCCAGCACGATGCTACGGGGGTGTGGTCTCCAGATAGATAATGAAGATATAGTTGGTCTGGTCGACCCTGGGAGCCTAGTGACTCTTGTGTGGGTTGCTCCTGAGATACCCGGCAGAAGGGTGGGGGTCACTTGCAACCACGGGGGCACTAAGAGTTGCCCGGTCGCCAGGGTAGTTTTTGAGACAGGTTGGGACATCGAGGGACAGGATGTCGCGATAGTCCCGAATCTGTCCTGTCCAGTGGTTATAGGCCGGGATTTTAAACTGTTCTCTGGCTTGTGGGAGAGGGGAGTTCCTCTACAGCAAAGGGATGGAGACGTTTCTACTGTTGGGCTAACAGACAGTGAGACGGTGACGCTTTCTAAAGTGGACAAGTCAGTTGTAGAAGTGACCGGAAGAAGGGGTACTTCTGCCCAACTTACAGACCTGACGTCTCGTGACATGACGGATGGTGGGCTGGGAGAGGAGATGACTGGAGCAGACACACGGTCAGAGGGTAGCTGGAGGGTTCACTCGGATGATTGGGGTGACTCAATCTCTGGGGGGGACTGTGGCTCTGAGAGAGAAAGGGAGCACAGACTAGAAGAGCTAGAGAAGGTAGTCTCCGAGCTCAAAGATCACCTGGCACCGTGGCAAGGTCTGAATTAAGTCCCTCAGAGAAGAGGTAGGAGTACTCACAGAAACTGTAAGAGGTCTTCTGCGGGAGAAGAAGTGGGACAAAGACTCACAGCGGCCATGCCCGAATGAGGAACAGAGTGAAGACAAGAAGAAACTGGAAAGTATGGAAGCAGAGATGATTCGTTTGCAGGAGGAGCTTGCTGCTGCAGAGCATGCTAAAAGGCAAGCACAGCAGGAAAGAGATGAACTGGCCGATGTAATTGCCAACAACAGTGGAAAAAGGTGCTCTGGCTTTGTAAGAAAAGAGGCGTTTAGAGTCTCGCATTGTACAGCTTGAAGAAGAATTGGAGGAAGAACAAGGCAACGTTGAATTAGCCAATGACAGGCTGAGAAACGCCATACTTCAGGTTGACCAGATGAATGCTGATCTGAATGCAGAACGTAGTAATGCTCAGAAGAACGAGAATGCCCGTCAGCAATTAGTTTGCCAGAATAAGGAGTTAGAAACAAAGTTACAAGAATTAGAAGGCTCTGTTAAATCTAAATTCAAGGCTTCAATCACCGCTTTGGAAGCAAAGATTGCATAACTGGAGGAACAACTTGATGCTGAAACTAAAAAGCGACAATCTGCAAGCAAACAAGTACGGCGTACAGAGAAAAAACTGAAGGATGTACTAATGCAAATGGATGATGAAAGGCGTAATTCTGAGCAGTACAAAGACCTGGCGGAGGGAAATAATGTTCGTCTGAAACAGCTGAAGCGCCAGGTGGACGAAGCAGAGAAAGAGGCTCAACGTGCCAGTACATTACACTGTAGATTACAGCGTGAACTGGAGGATGCTACAGAAGCAACAGATGCAATGAACCGTGAGGTTAATGCACTGAAAAGCAAACTTAGACGTGGTGATGTACCATTTGTTACAAGACGCATAGGCAGAAAAGAAGTTGACGGGGCGCACTGTAGAAGTGTGGTGACAAAACAGTGTCTGATGACGCAGACAGACTGTGACTGGAGGGCCAAAGCCCAAGACTGATATTCTGACCGCTGGGGGCGGGGGAGGCCTAACGTAGAGATGAGGCCGTATGACAGACAAAACAGATGGAAACGGTTCTCTCGACCTGTTGGGCAAGTTGACATGGGTGCCCGGTCTCGAGATCCCGGGGTGATGTCGTGTGTTCAACCCCACAAGCTTGAACAGAGGGGGGAGGTATGTGGTGTAGTGACCACTGTGTTCGCTAGGGGGTGCTGTGTTGGTGTCCCAGGACGGGTGTACAGGCACATCCAGCGTGGTAAGAGGAGCAGGGTCCTAAAGGACTGTTTTGTATCCCAAGGTAGGTGGCCTTGGGATAAAGGCTTGATTATGTGCTGATCAGCAGAGCTACTGCTGATGTTCCATTCCAATGTGTTAGGGAAGCCTTTAGGTGGTTGGTGAGATGGATGGGACTAACCACCTACAAATCCACCCAGGGGCGTGTGGCTAAAACACCCATAGTAAAGCGTATGTGTATGACTGGTTGTAGGACCTGTGATGAGGTCATAGCCATGTGATCTGGTGGGTGTGGCTACGGACCATATAGGTTGACCAGGGTAGGTCACATGTGTAAATGCTTGGACTCGGTTGGTCCGTATGGAAGGTCTCGTCAGGCCGACTGGTGGAAGATGTGTCTGACTTCCTGAGTGCACATGGGGACGTCTGCAGTGTGAAGCAGCTAAGAAGGTAACCTGGACAGGGGAAATAACTGAGGCTAGAGAGCCTGTGTACCGGACGTAACAAAGCCTGTGTGACCACAGGATTAACAGAGCGGAGCTCTGTCATGGATGCTATGCTGTTTTAATATGAACTTTCTGTTGCTATTGATGGTTTCTGCTGCATAATAAACCGAGTGGACTGAGTTATGTTGAGAAACCTGTGCCGGACCTGATTTATCGGCTGCCTGAATGACAAGCGCTACCTTACAATACATATATCTATAGATATATCTATGGATATATCCTTGGATATACCTATAGATCCGTCGAACGACGGATGAAACGTACAGCGATCCATCGCAATCCGTCGCTAATACAAGTCAATTAGAAAAAAGAGGATCCAGTGGCATCAGTCGCCGGATCCGTTTTTTTTCAAAATCCGACGGATTGTGACTGATGGCAAAAAACTGATGTGTGAAAGAGGCCTAATAAAGAGGTAAAAAGAATCAGTCCTAGCACAGATCCCTGTGGTCCCCACTGCTGGCTATATCCCATTTATCGAACATACCATTTATGACGACTCTTTCCTGTAATTTAGCCAATTCCTTATCCATCTGTATATACTTTCCCCAAGTTCTTGCTTCTGTAGCTTCAGTTTATAAGGTTATTATGTGGTACAGTATCAAATGTATTTGCAAATTCCAGATAAATCACATCGGCTGCATTGCCAACATCCAGATTTGCACTTACCTCCTCTGGTGTAAAATGCTGACCAAATACTGAACATGTGAACGTGGTCTAAATGTGAACATCAAGCTTGACCTTTACAAAAAAAAACAAGGCTATCTCATATATAATAAAACATGAATGAAAATAGGACTACCACTCACAATTCGGAGTCTGAGATTTCAGAACTGAACTTGCTTGTTAGATTGTCTGGTGTGGGATAACTAGGGCAAGGAAAAAATAGAAGTGAGCAGAAAACAAAATACATTTCAAGCTCCTAAGATAATGACAGTAGGCTTCCTACAGATTTACATTGTGTCCATAGTCTTACTTCATGTTGATGGATCTTAAAATAGGTCTGTGTATGATAACTTAATAATCGAAAATATATAATTAATGTGAATGAACCCTTTCATGATGGGGAAATATTCCAGTTTTTTGCTCTAATTTTTTTACTTCCCTTCTTTCAAGGGATGAGTTGCCATTTTCTGTGACCCTTTAATATTTTAATTTATCTGTCAATGGAGCCATGTTAGGCCTTTTTTGTGCTGTGAGACAACAGTTTTATTGATGCCACTTTGGGATACATACACACGTGGTCCAAATTGTTGGTATCCCTCGTTTAATGACAGAAAAACCCACAATGGCCACAAATTATTTGTAGAAAGTTTTCCTGGCACACTCTTTATTCTCTGATACCCGTAGATGAACATTGTGTCTGAACCAAGTCCACCCCTTTATGGCCGCTGTTTTTCATAGGGCAGATTGACTCTTTCAGCAGGACAATGTACCATAGATGTCCAAGTTATGGGTTGATTCCAAGAACATGACAATGAGATCTATCTGCTTTCCTGACCTTCAAAACCTACAGATCTTATTCCTAGCGAGATCTCTAGCAATATCGCTAAAGCGTCACCAATTTTGTGACGCAACAGCGATATAGCTAGCGATCTCGCTACATGTGACACTTACCTCTGACCCGGCTCCCCGCTGGATATTGCTGATCGCGCAAGATTGTTCTGGTCCATTTCTCATTGTCGGCGAGTGACTGCATGGATGCGGGAGGAAGTCGTCACCAGAGCTGCCGTCTGACAGGTAAGTAACGACTGCTGACTGCTGCTGCGTCGCTGGTGAGATCTGCCTGTTTGGCAGCTCACTAGCGACCATTTAGCGATGCACCAGTGATCCTGACCGGGTCTTATCGTTGTCGGGATCGCTGGTGCATCGCAAAATGTAACGGGACCTTAAGTCTGTGCCTTCACTTAAATTGCGACAACTGCAAAAAGCTATCCTGTCCGCATTGGTCAACTTTCCAGCAAAATGATTTAAACTTTCAGCAGAATCTCTGGTATGATGAATTACTTTGGTTCTGTTGGGGTATATCTTTACACACAGACATTATCTAATCAGTAAGTATCTAAGAGCCCCGTTACATTTAGCGATGCACCAGTGATCTCGACCGCGATATGACCCGGTCAGGATCGCTGGTGCATCGCTAAATGGTCGCTAGTGAGCTGCCAAACAGGCAGATCTCACCAGCGATGCAGCAGCGGTCGGCAGTCGTTACTTATCTGTCAGACGCGGCGATGATGGCTTCTTCCGCCCGCGTCCATGGCTCGCTCCTCGGCGCCAGCAGGAAGCCGACGACGAGAAATAGACCAGGCCGATCTCGCGCAATCACCGATAACCAGCGGGGGAGCCGGTCGGAGGTGAGTGTCACATGTAGCGATATTGCTAGTGATATCGCTGCTGCGTCACAAAATCGGTGATGCTTTAGCGATATTGCTAGCGATATTGCTATGTGTAACAGGCACTTAATCATAAGGGGAATTTTAGCATACAGTTGTCAATTCAATAATCTATTCCATGGAGGAATCATAGAGGAAGGGCTCAATGTAGAATTCTAAGAAAGGATGTTCCAAAATTGTTGTTTTTCATGAGGCATAGAATACAGTAGCTGGAGGGGTCACATTTAGGGGTCTACTGTCAGGATGGCATTATGAGTATTGTAAGTATGGGTGCTTACTCCTGAATGCAATGATCATGGCACACTTTGCACACATCATGTATGTATTTGTTTTTTGTGCCAATTCTCTTTGAGGCCTGCAGAGCAGAAAATATTAGGAACATCACTAGATAACTACAATATTCCTTACAAATACATATGTCTGCAGAAAATGTATCACAAACTGAGAGAAAACCATTGCGTACAACATGATTTCTTACAAGTGGATAATTACCATCTCCTAACTCGCCTGGAATCCATATAGTAGAGGTGCTGCTCATAGTAACCATCAGATCAAAACCTGTGATATGGGTTACACATTAGAATATAATTAGTTATAGGCACTTTTTTTATATAAATTAATGGTCACCATCTTTTTGCCAACAAAACCCACAAATTTGTAATTCTTAGTTTTCTGACCTATAACAAAATCGTCCAATTGTTTTCATTGCAGGTCAACAGAAGTTGGCTGTCTTAATTCTATGCACAACAATTGGAGATAACTTGTGGGATAAATCAAAGGCAAAATGTAACTAAGTATTTGAACATCATCCATGACTAATCCACTTTTCAATAGTAAAACAGCAGAACAGATTTGAAAATATTGGTGTAGACGGCTCATTTACCACAAAGAACAGCTTTGTTCAGTCGTGATACTGACAGATATGTCACTTTTACTCAGCGGCTTTAAGTCCTGGAGATTTACTTCTTTACCACATCTCTAAAACCTGGTCTGTAGTTCAGCAAATTTGACTGAGGCATGACTAATCAGAGGATGAAAGTGTCTTTGCGGGGATTAGACTGAATGAAAAGGGATAGTTATTTTAATGGCTTTGAATCTTTTATAAAACAAAGGGGAGCCCTAGAGAATAGCTTCATGTGACAAGAAAGAAGCCACTGTGAATGTAATGAACAGAACAATTAGATTTATAGAACTCATTAACCCAGGATAACAATGGCATAGAAACATTCGGGATAAATCGGCTCCAACTTGCAGGTGTATACAAGGCAAACCATACCAGGAGAGCTCCACTATGTCTCCTGTCCTCCACTGAACTTCATGATCAGGACAGGAAAAGGAAGCAAATTATTGTCAGGCTGAAACGGGCTGATTGTTTCCAATTGCTTGTTCAAGGGTGCAGGGACAGCAGTAGGGTCTAGAAAGAAGAATCATACGTTGAAAATAACCATGGATCACTATTCATTTGACCATTACTCATTTATTAGTGTACATAACGGGCATGACATATTCAATGAAGTCGGCTACTTTCTAAATAAAAATTAGTCCAACTTCGAAATGCTTTGAGATTAAATCATTTTGTTATTCCTACATCATGTCTTCTGGATCCTTATTGGAAATATCTCCTCAGCAGTGTAGATCACCACTCCTATCCACCAAACTATTGCGTTTGTTGCAATCCCCTTTTTTATCCACTTCTAAATAAAAATGTCATATGTCCTAATAGTAGAAGTTATACCACTTCCTGTAGAGATGTATTTATAAATGGGGGTTCTGCCCCTGCATATGTAGCCCACACTGGATGGGAGTCTTCATTTTGATTGTATGGCACTTGAGTATGCATGAGCTGGCTGAGGATGCTATGGACACAGAATTGAAATTGTAAATTACATGACTTCTCAATCCATAACAGGGGTGGACAAACATCATTGGTGCAACCTGTGAAGCCACATAGGGGCAAAAGAGGTAAGGGGGTCCACTTCCACCTCCAAAGAAGCAAATAGCTTCTATCACAGACACATTATTGGACTTCAAAGGGCCCGTATTCTGCTCTTGCACAGGGGCCCTCATGTGTCTAAGTACACCCATCTACTATATAATCGTCTAATTCTGTCTGTCTGTAACGGAACCCCCCAACTATAGATAGCAAGTGGGAAGAGCGAGGCTAAGTGCCAGAACTGGCATATCTTAGAGATGCGTATCTTAGAGATGTGCCTCTTCTGAGATGATGTTTTTAGCCTGGGGGACCAGTATCCATGGCCCCTTCCTAGGCTATTAATATCAGCCCACAGCTGTCTGCATAGCCTTTGCTGGTTATTAAATATAGGGGGACCCTATGTCATTTTTTTAGGGTTCCCCATTTTAATAGCCAGTAAAGGCTAAGTATACAGTTGCGAGCTGATATTAATATTATGGGAAGCTCCATGTGTATTGCCCCCTTCTCAGGCTATAAACATCTGCCCCCAGCCTTTGGCTTTCCCTTTGCTGGTTACGAAAATTACGCTGGAGTCCACGTTATTTTTTTCCGAAAAATAATTTTTTATTAATTAAATACATGTTCGGTAATTTGCACACACACTGTACTAATTGCATTTGTCACTGACATCTATATATCTACCTATTCCTTTTGTATTTACTGTGTAATTCATCTCTTCTATCCTGTTGGCTCCTGCTGTGATTTTACACGACCGCGGCTGCTGAATTACCAGCTTTTCTTCTATCTATCTATCTATCTATCTATGTAATAGAAATACATATACAGTGCCTTGTGAAAGTATTCGGCCCCCTGGAACTTTTCAACCTTTTCCCACATATCATGCTTCAATCATAAAGATACCAAATGTAAATTTTTGGTGAAGAATCAACAACAAGTGGTATATAAAGACGTTTTTGCACAAATTCAAGAGTGATGGTGCACAAGTAGGATCCCAATCCATATACTAGTATAGAAGAACTTGGCACACACACGTGAATGATTGCAAGTGAAAAGGGGGTGTTTTAATAAGATACAGTACATACAGTAAACGTTTCGGTCACAACGACCTTCGTCAATGTACTGAAAATAAAAAATTACAAAATTTTAAATAAATCAAACAAAGTATATACAAAATGTATAATCTTGGGTACAAGTATATACAGAAATTGGAATTATGCCGTATACCAATAACAGCTTATAGCAAAAATTGTAATACAAGATTTGATAATCACTGACACCCTGAAGAACTCAAAATTATATATACGCACGTACCTATATAGTGTACTGACTGCACTTGTATAAAGGGCAACCTGTTCTACAAAGAAAAGATATTATGTTGTAGATGTTTATTATGAATGCCCATACCTAAGTCACCATGTGCCCATAATGTCAAAAAGGTGCTACATACCATAAGGAATAATGCTAGAGCATGGAGGGTTAATTTGTCTCCTTAAAAAGAGCCTGGAAATAAAAGGTACTAAAGTGACCTATTTGCGCCATGCTGTTGGTCCAGAAGTGTGTGACAGCAATAAGGTATCTTACCGTTGGTGATAACGTGGAACGGTAACTAGCCTGGACGCGGTTTCCACCGCTTGTCTCCCGTGGTGTGAGGAGTGCGCACGGACCGTGTTATATACATGGTGATAATCACCGCTAACCGGAAGTGCTAGGGCGGGAGTGCCTTAGCATGCGGGCCAGCAATGCCGTCCAGTGTGTTCCACAGACAGGAAGGACGTGGACAAGGGGCGTGTTCAATGTCCGTCGCTCATGGATTACCAACGCAGGCTCTGCTATACTTAGTGTGCTGATGTATCAGGTTGTGACTTAGTGCAGCGGTACAAAGGCTCTCTATCATTGTGCTGATCAAGTGGGAAGGTGATCATTGTGGTTCCATGTTTTACTGAGAATGAGTTCAATTCCAGGAATTCTGTAATGAAGATTAATAACATTAGTATAATGTACTGTATATCATAGCTGTGTCACAATCTCATTGCATACCGAGAGTAAAATAAAATAAACATCACAATAGACAGCCGTTTAATAGGAATGATATCTATGATGATAAAAAGGATTGCACGTCATACTCCTTATTTAACCCCTTAGGTGCTAATGTATTCAACTCATGAATCCAAAACGCCTCTCTTCTTTTAAGTAGCAAAATGTGGTTACCTCCCCTGCGTGGTGCATGGACCTGCTCTATTATTTGAAATTTTAACTGAGCAATGTTGTGGCCTGCTGTGATAAAATGGAATGGAATAGGGAGAAGTAAGTTTTTACATCTGATTGTGGATTTGTGTTTAGAAATCCGGTCCCTGATGGGCTGTGTGGTTTCTCCTACATAGAGTAGCCCACAGGGACATTTAATCAGATATACCACAAAAGACGTGCTACAGGTATAAAAAACCTTAATATTATATCTTTTGCCAGTGTAAGGATGAAGGAATTGGTTGCCTTTGAGTACATTATTGCACTGTGTGCACTGTAGGCAAGGAAAGGTACCAAATTTTGGATTCATGAGGAAGCGCTGTTTTTTGGGGGGTTGTGATGAGCCAATATCAGCTCTTATTAGATGGTCACGCATATTGCGTGGGCGCCTAAAACAGGGTAGAAAAGGTTCTTTAAATTCCTTGATATTCGGATGTGCCGTGCTGAGAAGGTGCCAATGTCTACGTATGCTGGTATGAAGGCGGTATGCCAGGGGGTGATAATCGTGAACAAAGGGGATACGATGGTTCATATTTGATTTAAGTGGGGTGGTGGAAGGGACCATAGATTTTTTGGGGTATCCCCTTTCTACAAATTTTTGGCGCATCTCCTCCATGCGTTGTTCTCGAATTTGTTGATTGGACACTATTCTTTCAACCCTTTTTATTTGAGATTTGGGTATGGCGTCTTTCATTTTAGTAGGATGGAAGCTCTCATAGTGGAGCAGACTATTCCGATCTGTGGGTTTGACATAAATGTCAGTTGAAACACTGCCAGTTTCATCTTTGATGACAAGGGTATCCAAGAAATTGATCTCTTGGTAACTATATGACATCGTAAAATCCAGACCAGGCCAGGAGGAACGTAGGCGAGAAAAGAAACAATTTAATGTGTCTAAATTGCCCCCCCAAATACAGAATATGTCATCGATATACCTTTCCACATCACAACATGTGTGCGGAAAAGGTCATCCATGTAGATTACGTCTTCCTCATAATGTGCCACATAGCAGTTGGCAAGATTATCCATTTTGTATATACTTTGTTTGATTTATTTAAAATTTTGTAATTTTTTATTTTCAGTACATTGACGAAGGTCGTTGTGACCGAAACGTTTATTGTATGTACTGTATCTTATTAAAACACCCCCTTTTCACTTGCAATCATTCACGTGTGTGTGCCAAGTTCTTCTATACTAGTATATGGATTGGGATCCTACTTGTGCACCACCACTCTTGAAGTTGTGCCAAAACGTCTTTATATACTACAGTATAACCCTTACGTTGAGCACACTTCATTGGGCAAATGACCTCATTAACGTTCTCATATAATGCCGAAGAAACCTCTAACATTATAGCACAATCCACTTTATCCTCTGATTTTCTTAAAATTCCCCCCAAGGAAACACGGGGACGGGATCTAGAGAGGGAACTCAGACGGTGCACTAATTTCGAACTTCATTGTGCTATGCTCACTGAGTATCTAAAAGTGCAAAGGATACCTAGGGGTCTACGTGTTCCTTTACGACTCACCCTCTTTAGTGATTCTCAGGATTTTTGCTCACGTTTTGAACAAATTATTAATAAATGTTCTTTTGATCTCATGACTCTCACGGTAGAGCATCTTCACAGAGTAATCACCAAGTGTAAAGAAGAGATCAGGAACATTGAGAGCCAATTAACCTCTTCCATTCCTATAGAAGAATTCAACACCCTGAAGACCAAGATAAATGGGATTATAGAACAACACCGGCAGGATACGGAAGCAAGAAAAAGAAACAAATTTGCCAGAGACACAGAAGATTACGAACTTAATAGGGTCTATAAATGGCGGGAATCTTCCAACTCTGTAAATCTCTTTCCAAGTTTCAACTACAGGTCTTCAACAGATATCTCCACGTCCGGATCAGACCACGAGAGACATTCTCCTATGAACCGTTTTTTAGGACAAAGACGTCGACCTACCAGAAAAAGAGGACCCGTAGAGGAAAAAGATCCACGGAGAAACATGGACTACAACCGAGTGACTCGCTCCCAGGTAACAACCCGCTTGTAATTAACTTGTCATCCAAAAGTCTTAGTATAGCGGAACATCAGTTACTACAAAAGGGCCTTTCCTTTTGCCCAAGTTATAGATTTAACACTTTTAACCTTGATATGGACCTACAAAGGTTCTACAGATTACTTAGACTAAAATTACAATTTTCTGACGATGATAGGAGTATCGATCCTGTTACCACTTCATCCAACATGGTTATTTCTTCAGATCGTTTAGGCCTCCTCCAGGTTCCCATGCATTAGAGACGTTTATCTCTTTTGTTAATGGTACATTTGAGGGACTAAGAGATGATATCAATAGGGGAAAGGTTCACTTTCCTAGGAACATGTCGGGATTGGATCAACAAGCATTAGGTAACTTACAGGATAACAAGGACATAATTATTAAACCCGCGGACAAGGGGGGAGCAGTCGTAGTCCTTGACAAATCTATGTACTTGAAAGAGATATACCGTTAGTTGGGGGACAAATCCACATATCAACCTTTAAGGGGCGATCCCATTCATGAAATAAAAAACCTCTTTCAAGAAATTTTCTTGAAGTATACCAACAGAGGAGTTCTGGACAAAAAAACGTGCGATTATCTCACAAAACAATATCCCATCACCCCAGTATTTTATGTACTACCTAAAATACATAAAAGCCTTGACAACCCACCTGGTAGACCCATTGTGGCCTCCACAGACTCTATCTTTTCGCCTGTGTCAAAATATCTAAAAAAAATCTTAACCCCCCCTCATAAGACGAACAACTTCTTTTATACTAGATACGGGAGCATTTCTTGACCAAATACGTAATTTAGGCCAGATCCCTAATGAAGCCCTATTGGTCACTTTTGACATCAAAGACTTGTACACGTCAATACTAAACACGGAAGGTCTAAGATCAGTACGTAGATTATTGGAATTGTCACATTTCTACCCAGAACAGGTGAACCTATGCTGTGACCTACTTTCTGTTCTCCTTACAACTATTTTTTATTCGAGGACACTTTTTATTTACAAATTAAAGGCACAGCTATGGGCTCAAATACAGCGCCCCCGTATGCCAACTGCTATGTGGCACATTATGAGGAAGACGTAATCTACATGGATGACCTTTTCCGCACACATGTTGTGATGTGGTGTGTTAGAGACGTGTGCACATAGCCTGAGGCCGGGGTCACACTAACCGACGCAAAATACGGTCAGTATTTTACATGCGTAATATGGATGAATGGCCCCTAAACAGTGCTCCGTATGTCATCCGTAATCAAGGTGTGGTCGCGTATTTTGCGCATGTAAGCATCCGTATGTAATCCGTATGGCATCCGTATGGCGAGATTTTCTCGCAGGCTTGCAAAATGGACATATAATGGAGCCTTATGACAGGTTTTCTAACAGAAACCAAAGAATAGATGTAGACACATAGAATGCATATATATATATATATATATATATATATGTATTCTATGTGTCTATATCTATTCTTTCTTTATTAAACCTGTCAGTGTGAGTTTACTGTATGGTGCACTGAATTGCCGGCTTTGCTAAAAGACACCTGGTGCGTATTTCTCGCAAGTCACATGTGTGGTCCATGTGTAATCCGTATTTTTTGCGCACCAATAGACTTGCATTGGCGTACTACGGCCGTAGTACGCTGACAATCGCAGCATGCTGCGATTGGCACGGACCGTAGAAAACGGATGAGAAATATACGGGTGGTGCGAGTGACCCCATAGAGAATCATTGGTCCGTGTGTAATGCGTGCTTTTAGCGCCTCTCACTCGGCCGTATTCCTCGCCAGTGTGACCCCGGCCTAAGGCAGAACAAATACTGCAGCAAAAACGCAATAATCAGGGAAGATTGTTATTGTGTAGCATGATGTGGACACATGCAGATAACGTGCAGCTAAAAAGCCGCAGGAAAAAAAAGCAGCATTTACACTGAGTGTGAACACAGCCTCAGCGTCACATTTTTATTACATTGTTTATGGGTTTAATGGAGAAAAAAATCAATCACGCCATTTTTTTATGCCATTTACTGATCACCGTAGATAATCTGTTCACTGTAATGTACAGGTTGTTATGATTAAAGGGATATCAAGTATGTCTGTGTTATTTGCTGATTTGTTATGTGTATTTATTTTAAAAAAGTGTATTAAAATGTTGTTGTAATTGTGTTTCATTATTTTTTTTCAGTAATTTTATAGGAACAAAAAATATCTCAGACTTTTCTTTTATCCCTAAAATACTGGTACATAGAAATGTACTGGCATATAGAAATGTAGCTTTATGAACGAGTAGAATGTGCCTGTAATGAAAAATAAAATACACATTCAAGTACAGTAATTTCTCCTACACGAAGCATTGCAACTTATGGCTCATAGCTATGGCTGCTGTCTTCAGTGCTAAAGGTTGGATGTTTAAATCCTTTGGTACACCAAACAAACTTCAAGAAAACCGAAGAATGAATTAATGAAATAAATCAAAGCTTTTGAAAAGCAGAGAGTCTGGCTTCTCCCACAGGGAAATAGAAGGAAGGACGTACTGAAAAATGAAGTCAGTAACTAGACATCGCAGACAGACAATGAGTGAGAGTTGGGACATATCCCTGACCTCCTAGGACCATCCCCGGATTCTGGTATGGTTGCCAACTATATTACAAGTTGATCATAGTTATTTACCTTTTACTCGATCACGACATATGACGTATATTTATGTCATAGCTCGTGTCCCTGACTTTGATGCGAGCTTCAGCGCTGAGCCCACATCTTTCCCCTTACATAATGGCTGTTTAATCAGCTGTGAGGTGCCTTTAACAGCCACGGGTGGATTGGAGCTCCATCAATGGCTGTTAACCAGTTACATCCCTCTATGTCAATCTATAATAGCGGGATTTGACATGCGCCAGCCAGAAGCACGTCACAAATCCTGCCCATGTTATGACATTAACCCCTTAACTACCGCCAATACGCCTTTTAATGGCGGTAGTTAAGGATACTTATGCCTCAGCGGTGTTTTTTAACGGCGCTGAGAAAAAAGTGTATAACCCCCCCAGCGTTGGAATTTCTCCGGGGTCTCGGCTACCGGGGGTAACTGAGATCCCAGAGAACATTATTTGGATCAGTTTTTAACGGAATAACGGCCACAGCAATAAAAAAAGTCTGATATCCCATTTAATTTCTCTCTCCTCTGATGTGATCGCATATCAGCTCCCCAGTACCTCCAGTGTCCCTGTATCCCCCTTGAAGTCCCCTGGCCAGCGCCGTCTTCTTCTGGGAATAAAATGGCGGGCGCATGTGCAGTACGCCCACCAAGATCTGTCGCCGGCACCCGGAAACAATAGGAAATTTTTCCTATTGGTTAATTTGGATCACTGTGATAGACCCTATTACAGTGATCAAATAAAAAAAATAGTATATCATACCCCCTTTATCACCCCCTTAGTTAGGTGAAGATAAAATAAAAAAAATGTATTTATTTCCATTTTTCCATTATGGTTAGGGTTGGGCTGAAGTTAGGGTTGTGGTTGGATTATGGTTAGGGGTGTGTTGGGGTTAGGGTTGGAGTCAGAATTGGGGTGTTCCACTGTTTAGGTACATTAGGGGGTCTACCAACGCGACATGGCGCCACCATTGATTCCAGCCAATTTTGCATTAAAAAAACTCAAACGGTGCTCCCTCCCTTCTGAGCCCTGCCATACTCACAAACAGTGGGTTTCCCACAAACACAGGGTATTGGCGTACTCAAGAAAAATTGCACAACCAATTTTGTAGTCCATTTTCTCCTGACACCCTTGTGAAAATAAAAAATAAAAAAAATTGGTTCCAAAGTAAATTTTTTATGAAAAAAGTAAAATGTTAATTTTTTCCTTCCACATTGCTTTAGTTCTCGTAATAATAATAATAATAATAATAAACTTCTTTTATGTGGTTATGTGGGGTGCAGTTTTTAGAATAGTGTCACTTTTGGGTATTTTCTGCCATATAGACACCCCAAACTCACTTCAAATGTGAGGTGGTCCCTAAAAAAATGGTTTTGTAAATTTTGTTGGAAAAATGAGAAATCGCTGGTCAACTTTTAATCCTTATAACGTCCTAACAAAAAAAATTATGTTTCCAAAATTGTGCTGATGTAAAGTAGACATGTGGGAAATGTTATTTATTAACTATTTTGCATGACACCACTCTCTGATTTAAGGGTACAAAAACTAAAAGTTTGAAAATTGCAAAATTTTAAAACTTTTTTTGCCAAATTTCCGTTTTTTTCATAAATAAACGCAAGCTATATTGAAGAAATTTTTACCACTAACATGAAGTACAATATGTCACGAAAAACATTCTTTAAATCTGATACGTTGAAGCATTCCACAGCTATAACCTCATAAATTGACAATGGTCAGAATTGTAAAAATTGGCTTGATCGTTAAGTACCAAATTGGCTCTGTCACCAAGGGGTTAAATAAAGCAAAAAGTAAAAAAAAAATTTAAAAAATATGAAAAAATATCTAATTGAAAATAAAATAGAAAAAAATACACATATTCGGAATTCCTGCAATTAGAAATGTCTGACCTATCAAAATATAAGTAAATTAATCAGATCGGTAAAAGGCGTAACAAGAAAAAAAACAATGGGAAAATTATGTTCTTTTGGCCTCAACATTTCAATAAAACGCAATAAGAAGCGATCAAAATACCGTAAGTACCCCAAATTGATATTGATAAAAAAACGTCAGCTCAAGGCACAAAAAAAGTCCTCACCCGTCCCCAGAAAATGGTGACAAGCCAAAAACTTTTCATTTTCAAATGTTTTTTCACCACTTAAATAAAAAGTATACATGTTTGGTATCTGCATACTCGTACTGACCTTGAGAATCATATTGCCAGGTCATTTTTACCATATAGTGAACACAATAAATAAAAAAAAAAAGGAAAAACAATTGTGGAATTTCACTTTTTTAAAATTTCACTGCACTTGGAATTTTTTTTTAATGTATTTTTTCTATATTGGTGCACTGATTATCAATACTTTCTGAGCTGGCATATATATATATATATATATATATTTTACTACTAGATTGTAAATAATGCAGTTGTCTACTGCATATTGCCAGTGCATTCAGTGCTGAGGGCATTAAGTGCAAGCGCAATTCTTTTCAGCATATTTTTCATTTCATGTAATCCTTGATTTATCAATGCCAGTAAACTAGACATTTCACAAGAGTTCCAGACATCGGCTCGTCCTCCCATACATTCACTAAAGTCATTCATCAACCAGATCAAATAAAATTATAACTTTAGAAAGGGAAAATGTATACATTGTAAAACATTCAGAGCAGACAAATATTAATTTAAAATATATATTTTGGACGGAAGAGTGGAATGTGACATCGATCCACTTGTATTTGCAGTGTAATCTGTGCTATCATGTATCGTATCACATTTTTGTGCATCTTGTTGATATGAGCTACATTACTCTTAGGCTGTTGTCATATTTTTGATGCTCAAACCTGTATTTTTTTTTGTCTGTGTGCCCACGTCTTTATGATCCTTTTTTGTTTTATTTTTTTGTGTGAAAGAGATTGAAGAAAATTTGCAATTCTGCTGTAGTTTTCTTTTTTTTGTTGTTGTTCACCCTACGGGATAAATAATGACATATATTTTTATTGGTCATTACAGATACAAAGATGCCAGGTATGAATTTTTTTAAGTGCTTATTTTTTTATTACAATAAATTTTTATTCTGAAATTTTTTATTTTTATTCATTTCATTGTTAAATACTTAATAATATGTTTTCATTTTTTACAATATTTGTTAATCCCATAAAGGGACGTGAATATGTGATCTTTTGATGGCATTGGTAATACCCTGTACTACATATACTGAACAGAGCATCATCCAGCCTGTCAGTGCCAGTGTTATACTAACAGACAGCACAATACATCATGCCCCTGACACAGTTTATTAAAGTGGATGTCCAATACCTATGATGCCCTTTATAAATATCTATCTTTAAGCCCTAACCACTTCTGTCATTTGCTTTATTATACAATTCTCTGCCATTCTCCCTTTATAGCTAATCTCTATATGTGCTTTTTTTCTTGCTTCCTATGATGTTTCATTTGAGGGGAGTCTCAAACACAGGGGCGCACATACCAATCATGAAGCCCCACAGGTTCCCAGGAGGAAAGGCGACCTTTTCCACCCCCCAAAGTAGGTGGAATTGTACTGCACATCATGATGTACTATTGGACTTCAAAAGGCCGATGTACCAGTTATTAGGTTTAGGGGGCAATCACTTTTTCACACAGGGACATGTAGGTTTGGATTTCTTTTTCCCTTAATAACAAAGACCTTCATTTAAAAACTGCATCTTGTGTTTACTTGTGTTGTGTGTGGGAAGCCCCACACGTATCGCTGCCGATGCAGCTTAATCAGGGGAAGTATTGATATCGGCAGTGATACACATGGGGCTTCCTAAACATCCTCCATCACCCGGGCTTACCACTTATCATGGCATCCTCTGACTGCATGATCTGAGGTCTGGACGGCACCTGACGGTGACTGTCTCATTTCCTATGACCCTTACACTATCTTTCTAAGCAGGCACCGGTTGTATCCAGTTTTACTGCTTTATATACGGACACTATATGCTTTTCTCCATCTGTGCCCTCCTCTGTCATCCATTTGACACCATTGATATTCATTAAAGGGAATTTGTCACTCTTTTTTTTGACTATGAGCTGCCGGCATTAACATCAGGGGCTTATCTACAGCATTCTGTAATGCTGTAGATAAGCCCCCGATGTAACCTGAAAGATAAGAAAAACACGTTAGATTATACTCACCGGAGGGGGCGGTCCGGTCCGATGGGTGTCGCGGTCCGGTCCGACGCCTCCCTTCTTCATACGATACCATCCTCTTCTTCCCTTCCTGTAGTGGCTCCGGTACAGGCGTACTGCTCTGCACTGTTGAGGGCAGAGCAGAGTCCTGCAGTGCACAGGCGTCGGGAGAGGTCTGGCGCCTGTGCACTGCAGTATTCTGCTCTGCCCTCAACAGGGCAGAGCAGTGCACCTGCGCCGGAACCACTACAGGAAGGGAAGAAGAGGACGACATCGTATGAAGATGGGAGGCGCCGGACCGTGACATCCATCGGACCGGACCGTCCCCCCCCCAGTGAGTATAATCTAACGTGTATTTCCTATCTTTCAGGTTACATCGGAGGCTTATCTACAGCATTACAGAATGCTGTAGATAAGCCCCTGATGTCAATGCTGGCAACTGATAGTAAAAAAAGGGTGACAGATTCCCTTTAAGCCGCCCCCTTATTATATAGATTCTTTGCTTACTGGATCCCTTGTTCATCTTACTGGGTTATTTTACCAGTCTTAGGAATGCCCAATTTTGGCTGTTGTCTATATATGTGTGCCTCCTGGTTGTTTGCATGATATTTTCGCCTAGACAGGTTGTCTGGTGGCTCTGATCAATATCATTTGATTGTTTAATTCATCTCTCTGTATATTCTGTCTGTCAGGCCCAAGTAGAACTAGGGATGTTGTTTTGTTGTACTCATGTTTTTAAGTGTTTTCTTACAATGTGTGTTCTGCTTTGATTTTAATACAATTTTGCAGTCTATGCCACATAACATTTCAATTTTTTCTCCTAGAGAGCATAATGCTATATTGACTTTAACGTCAAGATAAATAAAGAAGCGGAGGGCACCATCAGCCAAAGTCAGCAAAAGGGATCTACCTAAAGCACGTCGAAAATTAGTACAAGAAAAAAAACCAAGAGACATGCTATATAACAGAGACCACCAATTCAATATTCAAAAATTACAAAGTTTATTTTAACCAACACAACACCCAAAAATTAAAAACATTTAATAACAGAACATATTTTACAAACCCTTAAGGGGATCAACCAGCTGGACATGAAGGCACCAAAAAATCTATAAATAGGTAATATGGTTCTAATACTAATGACCCTGATACAACAACTCTGGTCAATGTAGTCTTCACACCTATAAATATGACAAAGGATGTACTGGGAACTCACAGCAACCAAAGGAAACCATAAGACCCATACAGGTTGTGGAAACCTGGCAGAAATGGAATTATCTGCGCTCCTACTTATGTCATATCACAAACAGGAGGGTGAAATACAATACTTTGAATGATATAGCAATAATTATATATACAGTCCCACCCATATGTAGTGGCAAAAAGAAATAACAGCGTTAATATACTGTTAGGCTATGTGCCCATGTTGCCTGTTAAAACGCACACTAAAAACCGGACTCCTTCCCAGAAATCGCGCGTTTTTTTTCAGCGCGATTTCACAGCAATTTTACCGCGATTCTGTTCGCGATTTTGCCGCGATTTTCTCAAGCACTTTCCAAGCGATTTGAAGCATCGCTTGGAAAGTGATTGACAGGTTGGTCACACTTGTCAAACATAGTGTTTGACAAGTGTGACCAGCTTTTTACTATTGAGGCAGCCTATGCGGCCTCAATAGTAAAAGATAAAATGTTAAAAATGATTAAAAAAAATAAATGAATCGGGGTATATTTACCTTCCGACGTCCCGCGCTGCCATCCCGGGCCACAGCGTTCCCAGTAATGCCTTGCGAGACCTGTGATGACATTGGTCTCGCGTTACTATAGCGATCTCGCGAGACCACGTCATCACAGGACCTTGCCGCAAGGCATTACTGGGAACGCTTAGGCCGGGAATGCAGCGCGGGACGTCGGAAGGTAAATATACCCCGATTTTTTATTTTTTATTCTTTTTTTTACAGGGGTATGGTACCCAGGGCCTGGAGGACAGTCTCCTCTCCTCCACACTGTGGGTACCAACCGCACATGAGACGCTTAACTTCCCGCATGGTGGCCATAGCCACATGCGGGAAGTAAACGATTCTCATGCATTCCTATGGGTGCGGAATCGCGGCAATTCTTTGCGATTCCGCACAAAAGAATGACCATGCTGCGATTTTTTCCGCAATTCCACAGCGGAAAAAAGCGCAGCATTAGCACAGCATGTGCGGAATGCCATAGGAATGCATGGGGTGCATTCTGTACACGATTTTTAAACGTTTTTGCAGTGTTTTCGCGCCGATAATCACGGCAAAAACACTTAAACATCGCATCGTGGGCACACAGCCTGAAAGTGCATGCAGAGGCAATGTCAAGTTCAGCACAGACTATAACATGATGAATAGACCAAAGGTTGTTCGCTGCCTGTAGCAACCACAATTAAGTAAAAAAATAAATGTTCCCAAAGGCATTAAATAAAGATAGTAGTCTAATAGTGCAAAACTGCGGGCAACCCCCTGCAGATGGAATAGAGCATGACCAGAATAGGTGCAAACCAGAGGTCCGGGGGGCATGAAGAGCCCAATGCGTGTCGCCACCAGAGTGGCTTCGTCATTGGCAAGTGTGGTGATGTAGTCAAATGCGTAGAATACATGTAACATACCAAACTAGCATACCATCAGCTGTGCGAAACGGCATCTTGAAGACGGAAATGACATGGTGCTAGAGTCAAAGGCGCGTATTGAAGATATACCTAGGAGGAGAAAGATGGCAGAGAAATGACACACAGAGCATGCGTGAGCGCAGGGAGTGCCATGTCAATGTAAATCACATCACATGCACAGTAAAGGGGAAGGACGGCGAAGTGGACGGCAGATGCAACAGCGCATGCGCCCAGCAAATACACCTAAAGGTTGTAGAGTTAGGAACAAGTAGTCATGGGAACACCAGAGGTGTCGAAGGATCATGCATGCGCAGGGTGAATACCCAAACAGACCATATAACCCAAACAAACCTGGAATGCTCTTGCGCAGGAAATTTCAGACACAAAATGCATTTTAAAGCAACACGAATGTGATTATGTTGTAGACTGAATAAAATATACAAAGAGGAACTCAATTACTATGCTTATACAAAAAAGGGGAGCATATCCCATTTGTGGCTAAAGGAGTTGGATGCTCCTAGATGGATGCGCAAGCGCAAAAGGGTGTGCGAAGCTAATAAATATGCATGCATGCAAAGCCTGTTTTTCCAATATATATACTGTATGTATATATATATATATATATAATCAAATAATTCAGCAAAGGAGTAAAAAAATACAGTGACAAAATATGTTGTTTAAAATAATAATAATAATAATTTTTATTTCTATAGCGCCAACATATTCCGCAGGGCTTTACAGAAACTAATGTACCGCTTACAAAAAGGAAATGGTATGTGCGTCCCAAACAAGGAGATGTTGGTATAGTAGTACCCACACTGTAGTGAACAATGAAATAATAACTCTTGCAAAAAGAGAAACTGTAGATTTATTTCAACTTATCAAATATAAAAAATTTCAAAAAAGCTAGTTTGTAAATATCATCATTTTAAAATACTGAGCTACATAGGGAACTACATGAATCAACAGAAAAGATATTTTGGCCAGAAGTAGCAAGACCTTGAATTGAAAGTGCCCATATGTGCTGAAAGATATATAAGATAGCTGTTAAAAATGATAATCATAGAGCCCCTTCGGAGCATAAAAATGCCTAAAGATAGGAGTAACCATATACTGTATGTGGCTGTGACCACAACAGTTCACTACACAAGTATTGAGAATCACTTCAATTCAAAGAGGGAAGGTGAAAAAACATCTGCCACAACCCTCATGCGTGAAGTTGATCCACCTGAAATGGACTAAGTAGGGAAGACTGGAATATACCCACAAATGACGCGCTATGACAAAAAAGTCTAAAAATACAAGGAAGTAAATATGCTCTATATAGCATGTAGGGTTATGTCAAAAACTAGAAATGGTAATACAAGGTCGTATAGTATACTTGCTTTGAACAGTAATCAGGCGACGCAAGATGAATGTACAGGCACAAAAGGATAAGTGAAGCATGTAATTGGCTGATAACACCACGTAAAGTGTAGCTGTTTATATGCAAAACTTAGGAATGATAACAGACTGACTTTAAAGGCCCCGTTACATTTAGCGATGCACCAGCGATCCCGACCACGATATGACCCGGTCAGGATCGCTGGTGCATCGCTAAATGGTCGCTAGTGAGCTGCCACACAGGCAGATCTCACCAGCGATGCAGCAGCGGTCGGCGGTCGATACTCACCTTTCAGACGCAGCGATGATAACAGTCTTCCGCCCGCGTCCATGGAGTCGCTTGTGGGCTCCAGCAGGAAGCCGACGACGAAAAATGGACCAGGCGGATCTCGCGCGATCAGCGATATCCAGCGGGGAGCCGGGTTGGAGGTGAATGTCAATCATAGCGAGATCGCTACCAATATCGCTGTTGCGTCACAAAATCGGTGACGCTTTAGCGATATTGCTATCCCTGTGTGAGCCTTTGTGATTTTTTTTTGTTCCATCTTTATGAACAGCATACAAATCTAGCAACTAAACGCTCATAGACACAAATGGAGTTGTTACATATTCCAACACCACTACTCAACAGCTACTTATCCTGAGTCCCATTGCAGTTCTGAAGTCCACAAACTTGGCTCTTGATAATGGCTTTGATACCATCAGCTATTATCTTGTCAGACTCACCAAAACAAACAAACAAACAAGCTTGAGTACACCATGTTCCACTAAGTCATGTACGTGGTGATGTTTTACATCAATGTGCTTAGTCCTTACACTAATCTTCTCACTGCTGGCAAGTTTAAGGCATCATTAAACTTGCAGGACTATCTTTCCTCATAGATAACTGTTGGTTGAGTTAATGGCTTGCCGAAATCTTTCAAAAGTTGTTTCAACCAAATTACTTCTTGACTTGCATAAGCATGAGACATATATTCTGCTTCTGTAGAAGATAATGCGATTGACTCTTGTTTTCTGCTGCACCAAGAACAAGTAACCACTTGTTGATTTCCGATCACTTGATTCTCCAACCCAATCTGCATCCACATAACCTCTGAGAGTGAGATCTCCTGATGCAGATGTCTTAAGATTTAGCCTTTGAGCTTCTTTAAGATATTGAAGAATTCTCTGAATTGCATTCCAGTCTCTTTGGCGTGGCTTGCTTACACGTCAGCAGAGAATTCCAACTATGGCTGTGATATCCGGACAAGTTGTGGTTGCTATGTACAGAAGTGCCCCCACTGCTTGTCTGTAACTCTCATTGATGAGTAGCAGATCTTCTTCTCCTTCCAACTTTAAGTAGGACGGAGCCATTGGTGTTGACGCACCTTTGGCTTCTGACATTCCAAACTAGTTTAGTATTGCAGAAGTTTTTAGAACTTTGGAAGAAAACTCCCATCTTCCTCTCTCTGGATTTGGATTCCCAATATGTCACATTTCCAAGGTCCTTAGTCTCAAAGTGCTGGTTGAGAATTTCACCTAACTTTGCAGTTTCCTTTTCATCTTGATGAGACATGATTACATCGTCTACATATAGGAGAACATACATCCACTCCTTCGCTACATTTTTCATATACAAACATGGATCAGCGTGAGATTTTTTAACACTAGAACTACCGCATGTTTCATAATACCTATAACTACCATTAGGGGTCATTTTGACCCCCATTCAAAAGTACTGACTCTGGAGTAAAAATAACTTTTTTGTTGCCAACAAATTAAAGAACATTTATTTTAACTTAGTAGGAACAGTGTTAAGATCAAGTACAGCACGCATTTTCCATTTACATGGTCATAGCATGCGGTGTCCAACAGTTAACACAAACAGTACTTTCTTCCACTTTCCCCAGTGCATTTTCCACAAACTGGTTTGTTACAGCTTGCGCAAGTTTTAGTTGTTTTGTTTTCGTTGCATCTTCCAACTCCACATTTTCGACGCTTGCGGATTTCTTGTCCTTTTGTTTGTGGTTCAGACATTGCGTATGGTGGGCCTTAAAGATGATTTCAGGGAATTAGGCTGTAAGCTTAAAGCAAAGACCTCCAAGGTGATATTTTCGGAAATACTTCCTGTACCACGTGCCACGCCAGAGAGGCAACGGGAGATTAGTGAGGTTAATGAGTGGCTCAGGAATTGGTGTAGGAAGGAGGGGTTTGGGTTCCTGCAGAAGTGGGCCGACTTCTCAGTTGGCTACAGGTTCTACGCTAGGGACGGGCTGCACCTCAATGGGGAGAGTGCAGCTGTGCTGGGGGAGAAAATGTCTAGAAGGTTGGCGGAGTGTTTAAACTAGGGATGAGGGGAGGGTATTCCTTTTATAGGAGGGGAAGACAGTGCAGATAGAGACCTGGGCACAAATAATGACATTGGGGGTGGGGGTGACATGGGGGGTGGGGTTAGAACAGTTAATAATTTAAGAAAGAATAGAGGTACAGAGAGATACATAAAGTGCATGTATACTAATGCCAGAAGCCTCGCCAACAAAATGGAGGAATTGGAGTTAATGTTGTTGGAACATAATTATGACATGGTGGGGATATCTGAGACATGGCTGGATGAGAACCATGACTGGGCGGTTAATTTACAGGGCTATAGTCTGTTCAGAAATGACCGAACAAATAAGCGAGGGGGAGGCGTGTGTTTATATGTAAAATCATCCTTAAATCCCATCCTTCGTGATAATATATATGAATCTAATGAAAATGTAGAGTCCCTGTGGGTAGAGATAAGGGGAGGGGGGAAAAATAATAAATTACTGATAGGGATTTGTTTTAAGTCTCCAAAAATAATGGAAGCAACAGAGAATATCCTCATAAAGCAAATAGATGAAGCTGCGACTCAAGGAGAAGTCATTATTATGGGGGACTTCAACTACCCTGAAATACATTGGGGAACCGAAACCTGCAGTTCCAGCAAAGGTAATAGGTTTTTGACAACTATGAGAGACAATTACCTTTCACAACTGGTTCAGGACCCAACAAGAGGGGGGGCACTACTAGACCTAATATTAACCAACAGGCCAGACCGCATATCAAATGAAAGGGTTGGGGGTCACTTGGGTAATAGTGATCACAAATTAATAAGTTTTCATGTATCCTTTAATAAGATGTGTAGTAGAGGGGTTACAAGGACACTAAACTTCAGGAAGGCAAATTTCCAACGGATGAGAGATGATCTTGGTGCAATTAACTGGGACGATATCCTGAGACATAAAAATACACAAAGAAAATGGGAGACGTTTATTAGCATCCTGAATAGGACCTGTGCACAATATATACCATATGGGAATAAACATGCTAGAAATAGGAGGAAACCACTATGGCTAAATAGAGCTGTAAGGGGAGCAATAAGAGATAAAAATAAAGCATTTAGAAATTAAAGCAAGTAGGTAGTGATGAGGCATTAAATAAATACAGAAGATTAAATAAATTCTGTAAAAAGCAAATCAAGACAGCAAAGATTGAGACAGAGAGACTCATTGCCAGAGAAAGTAAAAATAATCCCAAAATATTCTTTAACTACATAAATAGTAAGAAACTAAAAAATGATAGTGTTGGCCCCCTTAAAAATAGTCTGGGTGAAATGGTGGATGAGGATGAGGAAAAAGCCAATATGCTAAATGACTTTTTTTCAACAGTATTTACACAAGAAAATCCCATGACGGATAACATGATCAGGGATAAAAAATTCTCCATTAAATGTCACCTGCTTAACCCAGCAGGAAGTACGGCGGTGTCTAAAAATCACTAAAATTGACAAATCCCCGAGCCCGGATGGGATACACCCTCGAGTACTGCAGCAATTAAGCACAGTCATAGATAGACCACTATTTTTAATCTTTAAAGATTCCATAATAACAGGGTCTGTACCACAGGACTGGCGTATAGCAAATGTGGTGCCAATATTCAAAAAGGGGACAAAAACTGAACTTGGAAATTATAGGCCAGTAAGTTTAACCTCAACTGTGGGTAAAACCCTGGAGGGTTTTCTAAGAGATACTATACTGGAGTATCTGGAGAAGAATAACCTCATGACCCAATATCAACATGGGTTTACAAGGGACCATTCCTGTCATACTAATCTGATTAGCTTTTATGAAGAGGTAAGTTCCGGACTGGACCAAGGGAATGCAGTGGACGTGATGTGCATGGACTTTTCAAAAGCATTTGATACGGTGCCACACAAAAGGTTGACACATAAAATGAGAACAATGGGGATAGGGGAAAATATGTGTAGGTGGGTTAAGAGCTGGCTCAGGGATAGGAAACAAAGGGTGGTTATTAATGGAGCACACTCGGACTGGGTCACGGTTAGCAGTGGGGTAACACAGGGGTCAGTTTTGGGCCCGCTTCTTTTTAACATTTATTAATGACCTTGTAGGGGGCATAGAGAGTAGAATTTCAATATTTGCTGATGACACTAAATTCTGCAGGGTAATCAATACAGAGGAGGACAATTTTATATTACAGGAGGATGTATGTAAACTAGAAGCTTGGGCTGATATATGGCAAATGAGCTTTAATGGGGATAAATGTAAGGTCATGCACTTGGGTAGAACGAACAAGATGTATAATTATGTGCTTAATTGTAAAACACTGGGCAAAACAGTCACTGAAAAAGACCTGGGTGTATGGTTGGACGACAAACTCACATTTAGTGGCCAGTGTCAGGCAACAGCTGCAAAGGCAAATAAAATAATGGGATGCATTAAAAGAGGCATAGATGCTCATGAGGAGAACATAATTTTACCTCTATATAAGTCACTTGTGCGACCACACTTAAAATACTGTGTACAGTTCTGGTCTCCGGTGTATAAGAAAGACATAGCTGAACTGGAGCGAGTGAAGAGAAGAGCGACCAAGGTTATTAGGGAACTAGGGGGTCTGCAATACCAAGACAGGTTATTACACTTGGGGTTATTTTGCTAGGAGAATCGAAGGCTTAGGGGTGATCTTATTACAATGTATAAATATATGCGGGGACAGTACCAAGACCTTTCTAATGATCTTTTTACTCTTAGACCTGTGACGGGGACAAGGGGGCATCCTCTACGTCTGGAGGAAAGAAGGTTTAAGCATACTCAAAGACGCGGATTCTTTAATGTAAGAGCAGTGAGACTATGGAACTCTCTGCCATATGATGTTGTAATGAGTGATTCCCTACTAAAATTTAAGAAGGGACTGGATGCCTTTCTTGATAAGTATAATATTACAGGGTATATACACTGGTCTCCTTAATTTTGCGTTGATCCAGGGAGCTAGTCTGATTGCCGTATGTGGAGTCGGGAAGGATTTTTTTTCCCCAATGTGAAGCTTACTGTTTGCCACATGGGGTTTTTTTTTGTCTTCCTCTGGATCAACATGTTAGGGCAAGTTAGGATAGGATATGGGTTGAACTAGATGGACTTAAAGTCTCCCTTCAACCTTATTATCTATGTTACTATGTTACTTCTTCTGACTCATTTTCAGATAAATTATGAAGACTTTTCAAAATTTCATCTCTTGTCAGACCCCTCTGCTTACTCATGCTTCAAATATACGTCGCAAAAAGGGACTTGTAAGATCGCAGAAGTAATAAAATGACACTGTACAAACATGCAGAGTTGTAGCTTCAACTGTAATGTTTGCTACTGAAGTGCAGACAGAAATCGCTACAAGAGACATGGATCAAACATGTTCAGACAAGTTTAGACAAAACAAAATGCTGAATCATCCCTGATATGCAAAGATACAATTACACTCTACAACTAGGGAGAAGCACTGAGATTTTCTATACTCTGTAATATTAGGTGACTTGCCTACTACTACTTTTATGTATGGGGTCAAATTGACCCCTTCAGTACTTATAGGTATGAATTGTAAAATCCGGGCCCCTGAAAAAGTTTCAATTCATTTTTGTTTCCTAAAATATACACTACCATGAATAAATAAAAGTCACAAAAAGTCAGAACTCATTTGTTAAAATTTTAGAAATTATAGGAAAAAGAAATAGCAAAAGGGTCAAAATGACCCCTCCGGTAGTTCTAGTGTTAAATCCTTCATCCATCAAAACTTTATTCATTTTCAAATTCCAAGCTCTTGCAGACTGCTTAAAGGTACTGTCACACTTAGCGATGCACCAGCGATCCCGACCAGGATCGCTGGTGCATCACTAAGTGGTCGCTATTGAGCTGCCACACAGGCAGATCTCACCAGCGACATAGCAGGGGTCGGGGGTTGCTACTTACCTGTCAGACGAGGCGATCCTGACGTCCTCCCTCCCGCGTCTACGCGTCGCTCGTCGGCGCCACAGGAAGCCCAGCAGGAAGCTGACGACGAGAAACGGCTCAGGACGTTCTCACGTGATCAGCGATAACCAGCAGGGAGCCGGTCGGAGGTAAGTATCAGACATAGCAATATCGCTGCTACGTCACAAAAACCAGTGATGTTATAGCGATATTGCTAGCGATATCGCTTAGTGTGACAGGCCCTTAAGTCCATAGAGATTTTTGCATTTTACAAACAAGGTGCTCTTCACCCTTTTTAATATATCCCTCGGGTTGGCTCATGTACAACTCTTCTTCAGTGTCAACATGTAGGAAGGCTGTTTTGATGTCAAAATGTCTCATTGTCATCTGTTGAACTGCAGCTATAGACATTAAAGTTCTGAATGTGGTTTGCTTTGCAACTGGAGAAAATGTAGCATCACAATCTTCACCATGCTTTTGCGAGAACCCTTTTGCCACCAATCTTGCCTTAAACCGGTGAACTTTACCTTAATATTTGTTTTTGAAGACCCACTTACATCTGATAGCTATTCTTCCTTCTGGTAGCTCAGTAAGCTCCCATGTCTGGAGTTGGTGAAGCGACTCCATCTCCTCATTAGTGGCATTTATCCACTTCTGCTTCTCGTGGACAGGCAGTTTTTGCATCTCTTGCCATGACTGTGCCTCTGGTTCAGGAAGTGTTCTGACCATATATGAAAGGTGTCTAGCTAGGATACCTTTGTTTGGCTTTTCTGATCTCCTGACTGGAGGTTGACTTGGTTCTTCTGTGTCTTCCTTGGTGGCTTCAGAGCTTATTCATACTTCAGTGTTTTCCTTTTCGGCATTTGGGTTTGGTGATTGAGATTCTTGTTCTTGCTTCTTAGGTTGAATAACTAGTGTAACTTCATGGAGTTTGAGTGATACAGAGTTTTAATCAATCACTACATCTCTGCTGATTGTTACTGTGTTGGTCTCTGGGTGCAGGATTCTGTATCCCTTATGTGTTTCGCTATAGCCCACCAGGACTCCTTGCTTTGCATGTGATTCCCACTTGGAACTTTTTTCTTTGGGAACATACATAAACGCTTTGCTTCCAAATATCCTGAGGTGCTTCAGGTTAGGCTTCTTGCAGTTCCATAGCCCATATGGAGTTTTATTTATTTTACCTGGCACTCTGTTTTGAAGATAGCAAGCTGTCATGATGGCTTCTCCCCAATATCTTCTAGGTAGATTTGCATCAAACAACAATAATAATAATAAAATAATAAATTTTATTTTTATAGCGCCGACATATTCCGCAGCACTTTACATTTCTTCTACTTCTACACTTCTTCCACTTTCACAGAGAGTACGGTTCTTTTCTGCAATGTGATTTTGCTCTGGGTTGTATGGAATAGTAGTCTGGAACACGATTCCATCCTTTTTCAAAATGGTTTGCACTTTACCACTTGTATATTCCGTTCCATTATCTGCATGTAGGGCTTTTGGCATTCTTCCAAATTAGCTAAACACTACAGCCAGATATTCTTCACGTTTCTGTGGAACTTTATACTTAGGGCTCATGCTCACTTGCGATTAAATCGGACTAATTCAATCCGATAAAATATCGGATTGAATTCGTACCAATGTTAATCTATGACACTGCACTCATCTGCGTATTTTTTTCCAGCTCGGATTGGATCAAGATCGAACTAGAAAAAAATCACAGCATGCTGCGATTGTAATCGCAAGACAGATTGCATCCCGCAATAGAAGTCAATGGGTGTGATAAAAAAATCGCACAGCACTCGCACAGCAATCGTACCATGCGAGTGCTGTGCGACACACAGGTGTCCTTTCAAAAGGTGGCAATTCATGTCCGGCTACTGTAAAATCACACTGACAGCTCAAAAAAAAATAGATATATACACATAGAATACATACATATATACATGTCAGTGACACACACATCTAATATATAAAGCTGAATGTGTGTGTGTGTATGTCCGGGATTGGCATCTGCACCGTCGCAGCTACAGCCACAAAATTTTGCACAGTCACACGTCTGGACCCCGAGAGCATCATAGGCTATGTTGTGAGGTGAAATTTTAACCCCGAGCATTCCAATTCACCAAACAATTTTGCCCCTATGTACATACTGGGGAAAAAGTGTATGTATGTATGTATGTGTGTATGTCCGGGATTGGCATCTGCACCGTCACAGCTACAGCCACAAAATTTTGCACAGTCACACGTCTGGACCCTGAGAGCGTCATAGGCTATGATGTGAGGCGAAATTTTAACCTTGCGCGTTCCAATTCACCAAACAATTTTGCCTATTATTCTTATCATTTCTATGGTGTTATCGTCCTTCTGTAAAGCTGGAAATAACACAATTTATTACCGTGCCAACACAGACCACCCTCTGACACAGACTGCAGGGGAGCCCAGTATCACACAGGATAGGATTAGATACTCAGCTCAGCAGTCAGTATCACACAGGATAGGAATAGATACACGGCTCAGCAGACAGTATCACACAGGATAGAATTAGATACACAGTTCAGCACTCAGTATCACACAGAATAGTATTAGATACATGACTCAGCGGACAGTATCACACAGAATAGGATTAGATACATGGCTCAGCGGTGAGTATCACACAGGATAGGATTAGATACATGGCTCAGCAGTCAGTATCACACAGGATAGGGCTAGATACATGGCTCAGCAGACGGTATCACACAGGATAGGATTAGATACACTGCTCAGCAGTCAGTATTACACAGGGTAGGATTAGATACACAGCTCAGCAGACGGTATCACACAGGATAGGATTAGATACTGCTCAGCAGTCAGTATCACACAGGAGAGGATTAGACACATGGCTCAGCAGTCAGTATCACACAGGATAGGATTAGATACACAGCTCAGCAGTCAGTATCACACAGGATAGGATTAGATACACAGCTCAGCAGTCAGTATCACACAGGATAGGAATAGATACATGGCTCAGCAGACAGTACCACACAGGATAGGATTAGATACACGGCTCTGCAGTCAGTATCACACAGGATAGGATTAGATACACTGCTCAGCAGTCAGTATCACACAGGATAGGATTAGATACACAGCTCAGGAGTCAGTATCATACAGGAGAGGATTAGACACATGGCTCAGCAGTCAGTATCGCACAGGATAGGATTAGATACACCGCTCAGCAGTCAGTATCACACAGGATAGGATTAGATACACGGCTCTGTAGTCAGCTTCACACAGGATAGGAATAGATACACGGCTCAGCAGACAGTATCACAGGATAGGATTAGATACACAGCTCAGCAGACAGTATCAGACAGAATAGGATTAGATACACGGCTCAGCAGACAGTATCACACAGAATAGGATTATATACATGGCTGAGCAGTCAGTAACACACATGATAAGATTAGGTACACGGCTCAGCAGTCAGTATCACACAGGATAGGGTTAGATACACGGCTCAGCATAAGGTATCACACAGGATAGGATTGGATACACTGCTCAGCAGTCAGTATCACACAGGATAGGATTAGATACATGGCTCAGCAGTCAGTATCACACAGGATAGGATTAGATACAAAGCTCAGCAGTCAGTATCACACAGGAGAGGATTAGATACACAGCTCAGCAGTCAGTATCGCACAGGAGAGGATTAGACACATGGCTCAGCTGTCAGACTCACACAGGATAGGATTAGCTACACGGCTCTGCAGTCAGTATCACACAGGAGGATTAGATACACGGCTCGGCAATCAGTAACACACATGATAGGATTAGGTACATGGCTCAGCAGTCAGTATCACACAGGATAGGATTAGATACAAGGCTCAGCAGACGTATCACACAGGATAGGATTAGATACACAGCTCAGCAGTCAGTATCACACAGGATAGGATTAGATACACGGATGAGCAGTCAGTAACACACATGATAGGATTAGATACACAACTCAGCAATCAGTATCACACAGGATAGGGTTAGATACATAGCTCTGCAGTCAGTATCACACAGGATAGGATTAGATACATGGCTCAGCAGACAGTATCACACAGGATAGGATTAGACACACGGCTCAGCAGTCGGTATCACACAGGATTGGATTAGATACACGGCTCAGCAGACGGTATCACACAGGATAGGATTAGATACACTGCCCAGCAGTCAGTATCACACAGGATAGGATTAGATACATGTCTGAGCAGTCAGTAACACATGATAGGATTAGATACACAGCTCAGCAGAAAGTATCACACAGGAGAGGATTAGGTACACAGCTCAGCAGACATTATCACACAGGATAGGGTTAGATACACAGATACACATGTTGTTTATCAAAAGGTTCTTGAGTGACTTGAAAATAAAATACTATCAATACTTTGGTAATCAGTTAGTTAATTTGTGTTGCAAATCTGTAGTGTTGAATATATGATGTGAAATGTTTTATGTGCAATATAATCATTATAATTTGTTATAACTAACCACAGTTGGTTACTATGCCCAGGCAACGCCAGGCTCTTCAGCTAGTAAGTATATATATATATATATATATATATATATATATATATAAAATTATCTATATATACAGTATATAATACATATATCTAATATATATTTAATATATACACATGAAATAATATATATAATATATATATTATATATGTATAATATACACTACTCAAAAAAATAAAAGGAACACTTAAACAACAGTATATAACTCCAAGTAAATCAAACTTCTGTGAAATCAAACTGTCCATTTAGGAAGCAACACTGATTAACAATCAATTTTACATGCTGTTGTGCAAATGGAATAGACAACAGATGGAAATTATTGGCAATTATCAAGACACACTCAATAAACACTCAATAAAGGAGTGGTTCTGCTGGTGGGGACCACAGACCACATCTCAGTACCAATGCTTCCTGGCTGATGTTTTGGCCACTTTTGAATGTAGGTTGTGCTTTCACACTCGTGGTAGCATGAGACAGACTCTACCACCCACACAAGTGGCTCAGGTAGTGCAGCTCATCCAGGATGGCACATCAATGCTAGCTGTGGCAAGAAGGTTTGCTGTGTCTGTCAGCGTAGTGTCCAGAGGCTGGAGGCGCTACCAGGAGACAGGCCAGTACACCAGGAGACATGGAGGGGGCCGTAGGAGGGCAACAATCCAGCAGTAGGTTCACTACCTGAGCCTTTGTGCAAGGAGGAACAAGAGCAGCACTGCCAGAGCCCTGCAAAATGAGTTCCTGCAGGCCATAAATGTGCATGTGTCTGCACAAACAGTTAAGGGCATGTCACACTAAGAGATATCGCTAGCAATATCGCTATAACTAGTGACGTTATAGCGATATTGCTAGCGATATCGCTGTCTCTGATACTTACCTACGACCGGCTCCCCCGCTGATTATCGCTGATCGTGCGTGAACGTCCTGGACAGTTTCTCGTCGTCAGCTTCCTGCGGCGCTTCCTGCTGTGACGACGAGCGACGCGTGGAGCCGGGCGGGAGGACGCAGGATCGCCTCGTCTGACAGGTAAGTAGCGATCCCCGTCCCCAGCGTCGCTGGTGAGATCTGCCTGTGTGGCAGCTCACTAGCGACCACTTAGCGATGTACCAGCGATCCTGAGCGCGTCATATCGCTGGTCGGGATCGCTGGTACATCGCTAAGTGTGACAGTACCTTAAGAAACCGAATCCATGAGGATGGTCTAAGTGCCCAACGTCCACAGATGGGGATGAGGATGAGGGAAGTGTTTGGGTATTTTCAATGACAGGACCAAGGAATGAATGTTACCTGATTATCCCATTTTACCTATCTTTCAGGGGTTAGCAAAACCCACAAGGGTGTGTTTTCACATCTCCTACACCCTATACTATCTGGGATAGGATCCTTAAATGAGAATTTGAGTCAAAGGGTGGATGAACACCTCCAGCCACTCGTAGTCAGAACTCCGGAGTCCATTAAGGTAACCACTACAGTTCTTAAGGTATTTGATACATTTAAATGGCATAAAGATCTTCTTTTCATGACTTGTGATGTCATTAATTTGTATTCTACTATTCCACAATCCTCCTTAACTTGTGTTGCCATCCAATACCACATTGACAGATATCGTGCATACTCACCTAACTAGAAATATTTAATTCTATCTGCCTTAGAGTATCTATTAAAACATAATTTCTTCATGTTCAATTCTGATTTTTTTCTTCAAATTCTGGGTGCCCCGAATGGCTCGAAATTTTCTTCTTCCCTAATAATACTATATATGTCTTGGCGGGAGGAAATTTTCATTTTTTTCTGACAATAATCTATATCTTGACCGCATCAATTGGTTCGGGAGGTATTGTCATGCACAGTGTGGGTAGATTAAGTGCAATATGAGGAAAAGAGGGGAAGGAATCCCAAACGCTAGGGAAAGGGGGAGTGGAACCCCCTAGGCAGATCTAATAGCACCCTGCCTCCCTTACTGTCCGTATATTGGTTCCACACCAATCACCGAGAAGGAACCTAAGCCATGTATATCCCTAGAGCTAGGCCCTGAATAGGGAAGGGGGGATGAGCACTGGTCAGTCCCCGCTGTATACTAAAGAAGGAGAAAGGAGACAAACAAGGGGAATCAACTTTGCTTGAGCAGACTCAGAGAGGTAACACCAAACGTCCTCCAACAGCACCAGAGAGGAAGTAAGCCGACTACTATAGCTCCAAGCCTTCACAAGGGAAAAATGTGAATATCAACGGTGACTCCCTGAAGCAGACTGAGAGTCTATAAACACGCAGGTCCAGGTGTGTCAATTAGAACCGGAGGGAGATTGCCACTGGGACCAAAATTCAGAAGAATTAAGAAGGTGTCTGCAATGCCAAATGCAGAGACCTTCTGTAGCCCGATGCAGAGCGACTGTCTGTAGCATCTGACACACCCGTGACAGTTATGTGGATGACCTCCTCGCTGTCTCGAAAGGGGCCACCTCAGCAATTGAAGGGTTCACCACATTTATTTATTTTACTCATTTATATAGCGCTATTAATTCCACAGTGCTTTACAAACATTATCGGCACTGTCCCCATTGAACCTCACAATCTAGATTCCCTATCAGTATGTCTTTGGAATGTGGGAGGAAACCGGCGTACCCAGAAGAAACTCACGGAAACATGGGAAGTACATACAAACTCCTTGCAGATGTTGTCCTTGGTGGGATTTGAATCCAGGACCCCAGCGCTGCAGTGCTAGCCACTGAGCCATCACATATCTCAATTCCAATTAATTTAACTTACATTTTACAGTTAACAGTGCTTTCACATAAGTTTCCTTTGAAGATGTGATTCTATTAGGCAACCCATCAACACAGAAAGTGAACTTTTCTCTAGGGAAACTCGTCTCTGGGAATGCCATCTTACTTTCCTCTAGTTCTCACCCCCGCCATACCACACATGCTATACCCTATGGTGAGTTTACTCGTGCTAGGCTCATATGTTCTACAGAAACTGCATTTAATCATGAATGTACCATGATCAGGGAAAGATTTCATGATATAGGATATAAGTGCTTAAATGTTAAACACGCCTTGAAAATGTTGCCAATAAATCTAGATTTGAGCTACTTTATGCAGGGGTCAACCCCCAAAGAATATTTCTCAGCCTCCTATTACATTCTCAACTGCCTACAGACCTCAGTTTAGTGATATTAAGAAAATTATTCTCAAAACTTACCTGTCATAAACCAGGAAAACACCTTACACAAAATGATTCATGGTGGTTGTACATATGTTGCTACCAGGTGACTCCCCTAGTGTTTTGAGACAACCCACTTCATTGTGCAATGCCCCCTTGGACCGGGGTTACTCGGTACCGGGCCGGTCAGTCCTTCGGGAAATATGTCACAGTAGCAGTGACCAGGTCTGTGACCCTGGACGTGCAATGTAAATAAAAGATGGGGGGTAGTAGTTTATGGGGAAATATATTTGTGATGCACCTGTGGTGTTTGGCAATGAAGGTGATAGCCAACGCTGCAAAAGAAACCGCTGGGGCTGTTGGTGATGCAGCAGAGTTGTTACAGCTCTCCACGGGCAGAGCTAGGCCCCAGGGCAATCATAGGTGTGAAAGATGATGATGGTGGTTGTGGTGCAACGCAGATGCCGCAGTAAATAAATCCGAAGACACAGCGAAGTGCAGATTCAACACTTTTACTCAGAGTTCTCCAGTTACATTCCCCAGCTGGGATGCTGTGTCCTCCAGGTTGGTGGTCCAGCCAGCTCTCAAGTAATTTGGGGTACACCGTGTCAGAACCCCCTTCAGATGTTCCTTCCCTGGCCGTCTCACTGCGCTGGCTCCCTCCTCTCCTGCCCTGCGCCTTCACACACAGTGTACTGAGCCAGCAGCCCCAGATACTGTCGGGCGACGTACTCAAGTTCCCCTTGATCCTATACGGCTGCCTTTTCAATGATTGTGTGCGGATGTGGCTGCAGCACATGCAGATACTGCAGCCTCCAGTTAGCTAGCTGGGGCCTCAGTTTCTCCATTAGTCTGGGTCCGGTCCCCTACTGGCAAAGAAAAAGCCACATCTGAGACTGGCTAATAAAAGGAAAAGATTAATATGGGCAAAAGAACACAGACATTGGACAGAGGAAGATTGGAAAAAAGTGTTATGGACAGACGAATCCAAGTCTGAGGTGTTTGGATCACACAGAAGAACATTTGTAAGACGCAGAACAACTGAAAAGATGCTGGAAGACTGCCTGACGCCATCTGTCAAGCATGGTGGAGGTAATGTGATGGTCTGGGGTTGTTTGGTGCTGGTAAAGTGGGAGGTTTGTACAAGGTAAAAGGGATTTTGAATAAGGTAGGCTATCACTCCATTTTGCAACGCCATGCCATACCCTGTGGACAGCGCTTGATTGGAGCCAATTTCATCCTACAAAGCACACCTTCAAATTATGCAATAACTATTTAGGGAAGAAGTAGGCAGCTGGTTTTCCATCTGTAATGGAGTGGCCAGTGCAGTCACCAGATCTTAACCCCATTGAGCTGTTGTGGGAGCTGCTTGACCGTATGGTACGCAAAAAGTGCCCATCAAGCCAAACCAACTTGTGGGAGGGGCTTCTAGAAGCATGGGGTGAAATTTCTCCAGATTACCTCAGCAAATTAACTGCTAGAATGCCGAAGGTCTGCAATGCTGTAATTGCTGAAAATGGAGCATTCTTTGACGAAAACAAAGTTTGAAGGAGAAAATTATTATTTCAAATAAAAATCTTTTGTTCAAACCTGTCAATGTGTGGACTTGATTTTAAATTCATTTGGCAACTCATTTGATTAATAAAAGTATGAGTTTTCATGGAAAGCACAAAACTGTCTGGGTGACCCCAAACTTTTGAACGGTAGTGTAATTTCTTTCATTAAGGCCGGGATCACACTACCATGTGTGATGTGAGACACTCGGACGAGTCTCTGTGACACAAAGTATGTTGTGTACTGTATTTGCATGCTTGACGTGCAAATTAGGATACATAAGCTGCACTACCCGTAAACTCAAGAAAAGGATAGCGAAACATATCGCTAATATCAATAACGAAAACAGAACATACTCAGGTGCCTCTAAACACTTTGTCACAGTTCACAACAGGCATCTTACACATTTTGCATGTTTTTTGGATTAAAGAAAGTTGCATGTCCCAAACGTGGCGGTAACTGGCTTGTGTTTTCCTAATGTAATAGGGTTTATCAGTTGTTGATTGGTTTATTCCCCTTTTTATGTGTTTCCCCTTTTCTACTGTAATATCCTATGACAAAGGGCGCTACTACCGTGCCAGCTTTCTTTTATCCTGCTTTTTAATACGTATCAATAAATACTTATTTTTACCTGGACAGCCATGCTGGATCAAATCCTTCCTTCCTCTACTGACAGAGACTTCATCTACAATAGATCATTATCCTCATATGCATATTAAATCAAATGCTGATTTCTCAGTAATGGAGGAACACAGTTCCTTTTAAGTGGTTATGGTTTGATAATGGAGCAAGTAGACAGATCTCTCTTTATTCACTTCTATGGGAATTCCAAAAATAGTCAGGCATGCAAATAGCAATAGCCCTTTAAAGGAAAACTGCCACCAGATTTTTGATATCCCATCTGCAGCATAACGTAGGGGCAGAAACACTGATTTCAGTGCTATGTTACTTACTGAGCTGCTTGCTGTCATTTTGATAAAATCACTATTATCTCTGCTACATGTATAGCAGTTCTCTAAATGCTAAGCTCTGTATAACCCCGCCCACATCACTGATTGTCAACTTGTTGCGCATGTACACAGTGTACATAGAATGCTGCCAATCAGTGGTGAAGGAGGGGTTATATAGAGCTTATGAGTATGGAGGGAAACATGGTAGCAGGTTTGCTAGTCCTCTAGTGATAATATCCTGCTGATAAAACAGTGATTTTATCAAAACTACAGCAAACAGCCCAGTAAGTGACACATTGGTTGAATCAGGGTCTCTGTCTCTATATTTTGCTGCTCTCAGATTACAAGGCAAAAACCTAGTCACAGATTTCCTTTAAGTAGCAAGACTGATCTCTACATATACTTTTCCTTAGGTTCCTGAAAACATTTTAAAAATTATGTGGAGGTAATACAGTGGGGGAAAATAAGTATTTGATTACTGCCAATTTTGCAAGCTTTCCCACCTACAAAAAATGGAGAAGTCTCTATTTTTTATTTTATTTTTTATTTTAGGTACGCTTCAACTGTGAGAGACAGAATCTAAAAATAAAAAGCAGAAAATCACACTGTATGATTTTTAAATAATTAAATTGCGTTTTAGTGCATGAAATAAGTATTTGATCTGTGGCGCCCCTGAGGGTTCAGTTGCCACAGAGGTACTGCACGTCCTCCTGAGGTGTGGTACCCCACCATCCAGGCAAGGTGGGAACTCCTGACCACGCTCCAACACTCGCATCCCGCACAACACAGTAGTTCAGCAAAGCGGCTCCCTGCTTGGAGTGCAGCAGAGCACCTTTGGTGGCTCCCTGCTTGGAACACTAAACGTGCTGGGAGGTGGGTGGAGTTTAGAATACCTAAAAGAGGGGGAAGATGTAGGATTTCAGGTCAGTCAAGGAGTGAGTCGGAGAGAGTCACTCGGAGAGGAGTAAGGAAAGGAGATCCCTGGAAGAGGGATGGAGGAAGGAGTGCTGCAGCTGCCTCAGTGATCTGAGCCAGCTGGCACGGGAAAGGAAAGGAGAAAGACATTGAACTGAAACCTGATCTTCCATAAGAAGGAAAGAATAGTACAGAACGTAGGAGTAAAAGGGAACAGAGGACGTGGGTTAGAGGAAAAACCCTGCCTAGAAGTTCTAAGCGCAAGGCCGGGGCCCGGTCCCCGAGGTTGTATGGACACTAATGGTTCTGCAGCAGACACCGGTGGAGTATAGGGCTGTAAATGCACTACTTCCATCTAAGACTTGGGTGCACAACAGCAACATTGTTAGTGAGCCGGGACTCAGGAGTAAGGAGTCCCCGAAGCAGGCTACAGCTGTCTGCCGTACAAGTAGAGTTTTGGGAACATCTGTCAGGAGGAACTCCAGTGTAACTCAGCACTAGGAGAGCTTCACACTTAAAGGCGCTATAGAGGAGACGTTCAGAAAGGCACATGTTGGCGGAGTGTTGGAAGGGAGCGTCCTATCTTGCCTGGAGGTCGACTGAGCCCCTGACCTGGAGGACACAGCATGGAGGCAGGCACCTGTGTCTACAGACTGTGAGTAAAGCATTGAAACTACAAGCCTTGGTGTCCTCCATTCATTCCTGCGCCAACACCCCTGGTGCCGCTGCATCTGGGTGCCCAGCTTCTGCACTGCCTGTGCCTCTCAGCTACCCCTACATCTACACTGCCCTGGGACTACAGCTCCACCTGTGGGGAGCTTCACCATCTTTGCTGCAACACACCACCAGTCCCAGAGGATCTGCATGCAGCGTCGGCCTAACATCTCACTTGCCGAACACCACAGGTGGCGTCACAAACTATTCATAAACTCTATTCACCCCTTTTTGCCATGGAGCCCCAGGGCCACGGACCAGATCACAGCTTCCGTGACAACTCCCCTTGAGATCAACGGGCCCGGTACTGAGTACCCTGCCAGCCCTGGTCGGGCGCTCCAGATCACCTACCAACCAGCAATAATTCTGCCTCTCACAGACCTGTTAGTTTTTCTTTAAGAAGCCCTACTACTCTGCACTCATTACCTGTGTTAATTGCACCTGTTTGAACTGGAGTCGTTACCTGTATAAAAGACACCTGTCCACACACTCAATTACATTCCAACCTCTTCACCATGGCCATGACCAAAGAGCTATCTAAGGACACCAGGGACAAAACTGTAGACCTGCACAAGACTGGGATGGGCTACAGGACAATAGGCAAGCAGTTTGGTGAGAAGGCAACAACTGTTGGCACAAGTTTTGGAAAAGGGAAGAAGCACATGATGACGGTCAATCTTTATGTCTTGGGCTCCATGTAAGATCTCGCCTTCCCTTCTGGGGAATCTACCCAGAACTATATGGGAAGACTTGATCAATGACCTGAAGAGAGCTGGGACCTGTCATGATCCAGACCGGGTTTTGAATCCTGTTTTCATTTTTTCCCGGTCTGGTCATGTAGTGAGTGGTTAACTTTTCTCAGCCTCAGTCTGGGTTCAGGTTTGCTATTTATCGCCGCTGCTTCCTGCAGGCGATGTCAGTTATAGTTTTGCCTAGGGCTGCTGTAGCTGACTCTGATTGCTCTGATTTGTTCTGCTACGTTTGCTATCTGATCCTGTGTCTCTGTTTTCCCCTATTCCCATCCTGACTCAGTGTTTCCCTTTAGTGTGCTGACTCCCTGGTTTGACGGTTTCTATTTTGACCTGCTTCTGTCTTTTGTCTTAAGTCTTATCCACTTCCGACCACTGCTGATTCCCTGGCTTGTCTCTGACCATGAGTTTGCTTATTCCTTTGGTACTGCGCTGCAGTCTAGGATTTGACCCAGCTTGTTTGACTATTCTGCTTCCACCTGTGGTAGCCTACTATACAGTGGCAGTCCAGCTCTGTTTAGCTGCACCCCTGCTTCCACTCTACTGCCATCTTTTGGTGCCTGCACCTACCTGTATTGCAGCAGCATGATATTATAACTGACCAGAAACAGCTAGTTTTTTTTTCTCTGTTCTGCTTTCTATGGATCTGCTCCATACCTTGGCGGATCAAATGGACAGTTTGACACAAATGATGGAGGATCTGTCTGTGGAACAGAGGTCCTTGGCCTAGTCTCATAATCACCTGCAAATGGAACTTTCTGACACAGTAAAATCTTTGCTGCGATTTTCTTATCAGTCCGTCTGTAAGCACTCTAACACTGTTGATGTCTCACTGCACTTTCCTGAAGCTACAGTCAGGCTCCCAGATACCTTCTCCGGGGAGAAGGAGAGGTTCTGTACATTCAAGGAGAGTTGCAAGCTATTGTTTTCTCTTAGACCCAGCTCTTCTGGAGATGAGTCAGCAGGTGGGGATAATCATTTCCTTACTTCGGGAGGGATCTCAATCGTGGGCTTTCTCATTACCTGCATTTGCCCCTGAACGTGTGTCTGTGGATAGTTTCTTTGAGGCCTTAGGACTTATTTTTAATGAGCCTGACCAGGTCAGAGTGGCAGAGGACACAATAATGAGTCTCTTTCAGGGGAAGCTCTCAGCTGAATGGTATTGCTCAGAGTTCCGTTAATGGTCCACTGAGGTGTACTAGGATGACTCTGCGCTGAGATGTCAGTTCAGGAGAGGACTGTCGGATCACCTGAAGGATGCTCTGGCTCTCCATCCACCACCCAGCTCATTGGAGGAGGTTATGACTCAGGCTAACCGTATGGATTGGAGGCTACGGGAGAGAGGTGTTACACAGCGAGAGGTTCTGTTACTCCCTGCTAATCCTGTTGTTTTGCCACTGTCTGAACCTATGGAGGTGCCGGTGGGGGCCACCAACCTCAAGGAGAAGGAGAGGAGACGTGAAGGAAAGCTGTGTTTTTAATGTGGAGATCCCGGACATTGGAAAAAGGACTGCCCCTCCTGCCCACCGACTAACAAGCGGCTGAGTCTGAGTGATTGTCGTGGAGGTCATCCAGACTCTCAGGTACCTTTTTCCGCATTATAAAAAGTATTGTTGGAAGTGGAACTTAGCTGTGGGAATTGTTTCACGCCCACTTCTGCTTTGTGGACTGCGGGTCGTCCATGAACATCAAAGTTGTCTCACAGGAGTTTCTCCTTAAAGTGGGTTCCTTGCACCAGGAACATATTTCATATTTTGTTCTGCATAATCTGCTTACGGGACTGGTGTTGGGGTTCCCCTGGTTACAGTTACATAATCCTGTGATAGACTGGAAATCTCGGAACATTTTTAAATGGGGTCCTAATTGTAGTAGAAGTTGCCTGTACGTGTGTCATCCCTTAATCTGGAAGGTATTCCGGAGTATCTGAAGGATTTTGAGGATGTTTTTTCTGAAAAGGAGGCCGAGGTCTAACCACCACACCACCCTTTTGATTGTACTATCAATCTGATTCCGGGTGCTAAATTGCCCAAGGCCCGTCTGTGCAACCTCTCTGACCTGGAGCGAACCGCTATGAAAGATTATATTTCTGAAAGCCTACATAAAGGACACTTCCATCCCTTTGTCTCTCCTATGGTGACTGGATTCTTTTTTGTTAAAAAAAAAAAAAAAGGTGGTTTGCGCCAGTGTCTCGATTTTTGGGAATTAAAATCACAGTGAGAAATACCTACCCCCTCCCGCTCATAAATGATTTATATAACCAATTGTCGGGGGCCAAATGGTTTTCTAAATTGGACTCCAGGGGAGCATATAATCTTATCCGTATTCAGGAGGGGGATGAATGGAAAACGGCATTTCTCACTTCTGAAGGGTTATTTGAGAATTTGGTTATGCCTTTTGGTCTCACCAATGCGCCAGCTGTTTTTCAGATTTTATTAACCATGTATTTTCTGATTTTATTAGGTGCTTTATGGTGGTGTATTTAGATTATATCCTCGTATTCTCATCTAACAAACAAGTTCACATGGATCATTTACGTGCGGTTCTTCAGAGGTTACCGAACTCGCTTTTTGCGAAACCTGAAAAATGCACATTTTTTTGTCCAAGAATTGTCCTTTCTGGGGTTCATTCTGTCTGACAAGGGGTTTTGTATGGGCCCTGGGAAGGTACGGGCCATTGTGGATTGGGTGCAACCCAGAGACTTAAAGGGTCTTCAATGTTTTTTGGGGTTTGCAAACTATTATAGGAAATTCATTATCGGTTTTTCACAGGTGGTCAAGCCCCTCACTGATCAGACTCGTAAGGGGACTGATCTCAAAAAGCTGGTCAGCTCCGGCTGTGGAGGTGTTTGCTTTATTAAAGAATGCCCTTGTTTTGGTCAAGCCTGATCCATCTAACTGTTCATCATTGAGGTGGATGCATTGGAGGTGGGGGGTGGGGGAGGTGTTGTCCCAAGGACCCACCACTTCGACTAACCTGAGGTCATGTGCCTTCTTTGCGAAAAAATTCTCTCCTGCTGAGAGAAATTACAATGTTGTAAATCGGGAGCTTTTAGCTATCAAGTTGGCCTTTGAAGAATGCAGGCACTTTTTGGAGGGGGCTGGTTATTGGATCATGGTGATTACGGACCACAAGAATCTGTCTTATATTGAGTCGGCCAAACATTTTGACTCCCAGTCAGGCGAGGTGGTCGCTTTTTTATTCACTCTTTAATTTTTCTATCACCTTTCGGCCTGGTTCCAAGAATGTCAACGCGGATGCCTTATCTTGCAACTTGGATCTGATATCGCCTCCCGAACCTCCTTCCTCCATTCTTCAGCACGGGGTGGTCGTGGCAGTGGTGTCCTCAGAGTTGGAGTGGGAAATTCGTGAGGCCCAGTCTCTTGCTCCTCCATCATTGCCTGACAACAAGCTCTTTGTCCCGGTTCAGTACACGTTGAGTGTTCTCCAGGAGTTCCACGATTCTGCTCTTAGTGAGCATCCTGGAATCTTGGCCACTGTGGTGTACAAGGTGTGTACATGGACTTTTCAAAAGCTATTGATACGGTGCCACACAAAAGGTTGATACATAAAATGAGAACAATGGGGATAGGGGAAAATATGTGTAGGTGGGTTAAGAGCTGGCTCAGGGATAGGAAACAAAGGGTGGTTATTAATGGAGCACACTCGGACTGGGTCACAGTTAGCAGTGGGGTACCACAGGGGTCAGTTTTGGGCCCGCTTCTTTTTAACATATTTATTAATGACCTTGTAGGGGGCATAGAGAGTAGAATTTCAATATTTGCAGATGACCCTAAACTCTGCAGGGTAATCAATACAGAGGAGGACAATTTTATATTACAGGAGGATTTATGTAAACTAGAAGCTTGGGCTGATAAATGGCAAATGAGCTTTAATGGGGATAAATGTAAGGTCATGCACTTGGGTAGAAGGAACAAGATGTATAATTATGTGCTTAATTGTAAAACACTGGGCAAAACTGTCACTGAAAAAGACCTGGGTGTATGGGTGGATGACAAACTCACATTTAGCGGCCAGTGTCAGGCAGCTGCTGCAAAGGCAAATAAAATAATGGGATGCATTAAAAGAGGCAAAGATGCTCATGAGGAGAACATAATTTTACCTCTATATAAGTCACTAGTGCGACCACACTTAGAATATTGTGTACAGTTCTGGTCTCCGGTGTATAAGAAAGACATAGCTGAACTGGAGCGGGTGCAGAGAAGAGCGACCAAGGTTATTAGGGAACTAGGGGGTCTGCAATACCAAGACAGGTTATTACACTTGGGGTTATTTAGTTTGGAGAATCAAAGGCTTAGGGGTGATCTTATTACAATGTATAAATATATGCGGGGACAATACCAAGACCTTTCTAATGATCTTTTTACTCTTAGACCTGTGACGGGGACAAGGGGGCATCCTCTACGTCTGGAGGAAAGAAGGTTTAAGCATACTCACAGACGCGGATTCTTTACTGTAAGAGCAGTGAGACTATGGAACTCTCTGCCATATGATGTTGTAATGAGTGATTCCCTACTAAAATTTAAGAAGGGACTGGATGCCTTTCTTGGAAAGTATAATATTACAGGGTATATACACTAGTTACCTTAATATTGCGTTGTTCCAGGGAGCTAGTCTAATTGCCGTATGTGGAGTCGGGAAGGAATTTTTTTCCCCAATGTGAAGCTTGCTGTTTGCCACATGGGTTTTTTTTGCCTTCCTCTGGATCAACATGTTAGGGCAAGTTAGGATAGGATATGGGTTGAACTAAATGGACTTAAAGTCTCCCTTCAACCTTAATAACAATGTTACTATGTTACTTGTAGAGCAATTGCTAGGATGTTTTGGTGGTCCTCTATGGCTTCTGATGTCGCCGTGTTTGTGTCTTCCTGTGATATTTGTGCCCTGCTAAAAGCTCTCATAACCGGCCAGCTGGAGGAAGCTGAAATTCTGTGTTGCCCAGTGACAGCCTCGAAAACCGAAAAATCTGGAGAAGATCTGTATGGCGGAGTGGGTCAAAATCCCTGCTGCAGTGTGCGCAAACTTGGTCAAGAACTACAGGAAACGTCTAACATTTCTGATTGCAAACAAAGGTTTCTGTACCAAATATTAAGTTCTATTTTTCTATTGTACTTAATTAATTTGCATTTTATTGCATGAAATATGTAAAAATCACACAATGTGATGTTATGGATTTTTTTTTAAAGATTCTGTCTCTCACAGTTGACATGTACCTATGATAAAAATTGCAGACCTCTCCATACTTTGTATGTGGGAAAACTTGCAAAATCGGCAATGTATCCCATACTTATTTTCCCCACTTTGTGTTCTCCTTCGATCATTTATTGTATGAAATTGCGAACATGAGTTACACAATAGAGTCTTCTTTAAATCTTCTGATACTGGGTGGATAAAGTGGTCTACACTGCATAAAATGCCATGGAATTAATCTGTAATTGGGGTCTCTTCTGTCTGGGAAGAGCCTGTAAGACACCACTATACAATAACAATAACTGGAACACTTTGAACCAAGTCATTAAACCCAATGAGTCAGTGACTTCTCCAGACTAGTAATGTTTAGTAAACATGTTTATAAGGCAGATATAATCTCCAAACTTCTGCTTCTCTTTTCCTTTATCGCACTTGTTTAATTTCATGGCCAAATTCATTAAGCACATAAGTTTACTTTAGCATCAGATTAAGTTACTTTTTAGGCGGCGTGTTTTGAGTGTCTGGATATCTCAGTAATTTCATTTCCCGACTCGATGTCACTGAAAAGCATAAAAGCATTTTTTCCATTTAATTTAATAAATTTGTGTTTTGGGTGTGTATCATAAAGATATTGAAAACATCAGGATGCTTCAAAATGTATCAGAACAATGAAGCAGTTACGTCAGTAGCTGAAGACGTCCTACTAATGCAATTACCATGTTGCCAAGTGGAGTAGGGATTACGGTACATGATGAAAAGAACACGACAAGCGCTCATCAAATGTCTTCTGTATTCTGTATAGAAATTTCAAAGATTTAAAGGGAATTTGTAACCAGATTTTTGCTACCTCATCTGAGAGCAGCATGATGTAGGAAGAAAAACCCTGAATCCAACAATGGATCACTGAGTGCAGCAGTTGTGACACAGTCATAGTTTTTACATGTAGCAGGTAGAAGACCTAAGGAAGCAAATCCTGCTCACGAAACAGCTTTCTGTGTACATTGTCTATTGAAAGCAAACTTCTTATCAGATGAAGGGGTGTGGTCGAACCAAGAGGCACAGGCGCATTAGTCCTGGCAGTGATTATCTCTTGGTGATAAAACACTCATTGTATGTAAACAGCACACAGTCTAATAAGCGACACATACCTTTTATCAGTTGCATCCCTGAAATCTCAGCTGCAACCACATGCTGTCCTCAGATTACATAGCATTAACATGCTTGCAGATTCCCTTTAAGTTGTTAAACTATACATATGTAAAGGGAAGGTGCCAACAGAAAATTACCTTTTGTTTAAATCAGGTTTCTTAGTTGCTCCCAGCATTGCGCTTTTCTGGACAGAGAGCCCAGATGTTGCTCCTGGGATCTGTTGTAGCCATTTTCCCAACTTAGGGGTCACTGCTCCAAGTGCTCCTATCACCACAGGAATCACTGTTGCCTTCACCTTCCTCATCTTGTCCAGTTCTCCTTTGAGGCCCTGGTATTTCTCTAGCTTCTCATATTCCTTCTTTCTGATGTTGCTGTCACTTGGCGCTGCCACATCTATTATCATTGCTGTCTTCGGATCCTTGTCTACTATCACAATGTCTGGATGGTTAGCCAACACCTGCTTATCCGTCTGGAACTTGAAGTCCCACAGGATTTTAGCCCTTTCATTCTCCACCACTTTTTCTGGTGTCTCCCAACTGGACTTAGGGGGACTTAGCCCATATGCTGCACAGATGTTCCATACAATTCCCGCTACTTGGTTGTGGCGTTCAGTATACGCTGTTCCTGCTTGCATTTTGCATCCTGCCACTATGTGTTAAGGGGGTTTTACACATAGCGATATCACTAGCAATATCGCTAAAGCATCACCAATTTGGTGACGCAGCAGCGATATCGCTAGTGATATCGCTATGTGTGATACTTACCTCCGACCGGCTCCCCTGCTGTCTGTCGCTGATCGCGCGAGATCATGCAGCTCCATTTCTCGTCGGGCGCTTCCTGCTGGCGCCGATGAGCGACGCGTGGACGCGGACAGGAGGACGTCAGGATCGCCGCGTCTGAAAGGTAAGTAATGACCGCTGTATCGCTGCTGCATCGCTGTGAGATCTGTCTGTGTGGCAGCTCACTAGCGACCATTTAGCGATGCACCAGCGATCCTGACCGGGTCATATCGTTGTCTGGATCGCTGGTGCATCGCTAAATGTAAAGGGGCCTTTAGACTGTTTCCAAGGCCTTATTGCATAGTCTGCACCTTTGGTCTTGTCTTGTATGGTAGATTCCTGCTTCTATGTGTCTGGTACTTAGCGCCTGTTCTTGTGCTGCTATGATTAGTGCCTCTGTACTATCTTGATTTCCACCTTTCTCCAGCCATTGGAAGGATTTTCCCATATCAGTCACCACTGTTATCTGTCGATGGTACATCCGATGCAGTGGTTTGTCTTGCCATGGTATTTCATGTTCCTGTTCTTCCTTCCAGATCTGTTGTTGTCACTGCCTTAGGCTTTCTCTCAATTCATTCTAGGAGATTTCTGTTTCGTTCTCAGGACTTGCAGCTCCTTGAGCTAGCGTTGTGCATATTTTTCTTCTACCATAAGCTTCTCCAGTATTGTTCAGTCTCTGCTATTGATGGAGTTGCTGTCTCTATGTTGCTGCTTTGCAGTTGGGAGTACACCTTGGATGATTTTTGGAGAACAGGGCATTTGTTTTCTTGACCTCTGCTTCTCTAGTGTATCTCCTTAATCTTGCAGCAAGTGCTGTGAGCCTTTGTTTAGCAGTCTCTAGGGCTTCAAGTGGAGTTAGGCCTTTATACTTGTCCAGCTTGGTCTGATCCTTGATCTTTACACCCATCTGTATTTCTGTTAGTTGGCTAATGTCTCTTCCTGTCACCTTGATCTTTGTTTCCAATCTTATTTTCCAAGGCCGGGTGACCACCAAAATGCAGGGAGACTACGGTACACAAGATGAGGTGCAAACAACAAAGGGTTAATTTATTTACAGGCAAGAAATGCAGTGTTTAGTAAAATATGGAAACAGGGGTATGCAATGAAAACAGACAATTTACAAGGATAATATTCTCTAGCTGGGCTGTCAAACAGCACGGAGCACCAACTATCACAGCTCAGTGTATTTATCCAACTGGCAAGACAACACAGTAAAGGAATGTATGATGCTACACTAACTATAACCTATCTGGCCTTTGCTAACCAGGCTACACGGCTGCCGTGCTCTATCTATTGCAGCCTATCCTAAACCCTAGCATGTGCACAGAAGAGGTTAACACTCACAGTAGCGTTGGTATCTCAGTCCAATCCCGGGGCCCCTGCAGCTTTGCAAGATGGTGCGCACTTCTTCCTGGAAGCTCTGTGCAATGTGGTCTTTTCCTTGTTTGCAGGTCCAGTGATGCTCCTAGAAACGGTGGATTCCCTCCTCTGGATTCCTTTCTTGTCTTTTCTTTGTGGCTCCTCACGGCAACATAGGAAAACCACCTTGTTATCCCCAGAATAGTTTACAAAGTCTTTCCTTCACAGTTCAGGCACGTCTCGTTCCTGCAGAAATCTCGGCTCTCTCCTCACACACAGAAAAGCAGCCCCTCCCCTCTCCAGTGCTGGCAGAAGAGACCAAAAAGTCCTTACAGCAGGGAAGCGCAGAATGTCCCATTACTCTAACCAAGGGGGTGCTGTCTCTTAAAGTGGCAGCTTATCTCTACGGTCCATAGCAACGCCACCCCCTTACACGCATGTGCTTCCGTTGTTCTTGCTGGTGATGCAAGTGCTCTATTGGCATTTTCTTGTATATTACTTGATGGTATTCCTCTGTTGTGTGTGTGTGTGTGTATATATATATATATAGTGGGGGAAATAAGTATTTGATCCCTTACTGATTTTGTAAGTTTGCCCACTGACAAAGACATGAACAGTCTATAATTTTAAGGGTTGGTTAATTAATGAGAAATAAGTATTTGATCCCTCTGGCAATCAAGACTTAATTACTTGGTGGCAAAACCCTTGTTGGCAAGCAGTCAGACTTTTTTTGTAGTTGATGATGAGGTTTGCATACATGTCAGTAGGAATTTTGGTCCACTCCTCTTTGCAGATCATCTCTAAATCATTAACATTTTGAGACTGTTGCTTGGCAACTCGGAGCTTCAACTCCCTCCATAATTTTTCTATGGGATTAATGTCTGGAGACTAGCTAGGCCACTCCATGACCTTAATATGTTCCTTTTTGAGCCACTCCTTTGTTGCCTTGGCTGTATGTTTTGGATCATTGTCTTGCTGGAAAATCCAGCCATGCCCCATTTTTAATGCCATGGCGGAGGGAAGGAGGTTGTCACTCAGGATTTTACAGTACATGGCTCCATCCATTCTTCCATTGATGCGGTGAAGTATTCCTGTGCCCTTAGCAGAGAAACACCCCTAAAACACAATGTTTCCACCTCCATTCTTGACAATGGGGACGGTGTTCTTTGGGTCATAGGCAGCATTTCTCTACCTCCAAACACGGCGAGTTAAGTCAATGTCAAATACCTCAATTTTTGTCTCATCTGACCACAGCACCTTCTCCCAATCACTCACAGAATTATCCAGGTGTTCATTGGTAAACTTCAGATCGGCCTGCACATGTGCCTTCTTGAGCAGGGGGACCTTGCGAGCACTACAGGATTTTAAACCTTAACGGTGTAGTGTGTTACCAATGGTTTTCTTGGTGACTGTTGTCCCAGCTACCTTGACATAATTAACAAGTTCCCCCGTGTAGTTTTAGGATGATCTCTCACCATCCTCATGATCAAAGATAACCCACGAGGTGAGATTTTGCATGGTGCCCCAGATCGATGTCGATTGTCAGTCATTTTGTATTTCTTCCATTTTTTTACTATTGCAACAACAGTTGTCTCCTTTTCACCCAGTGTCTTACTTATGGCTTTGCTGTTCATTACCGAGATCTCAATCTGAGAATGCATAGCCCCCTGTGTGGTAGGGCCCGGAATTGGGGGGTGGACCACTGCTTACCCTGTCCAGATGACGCAGACACCAGGCGATGCAAAGACGAGGCGGAGACAGATTTCAGTTGTAACAGTTACAGATTTAGTCGTCGTCCTCCTGATGACCACAACCACGCACCGCAGCCTCTCTACAGTTCTCTGTATCCAGGCCCGGGTACCTGCACCTTTGCTCCAGTCGAAGTAACGTCCCTCGCGGATCTTTCACTGGGACTGTCCTAGACCAATCTACCGCCAGAGCTTCACCTGCCCGAGGTCGTCCTCCAATCGGTACCCCCGGGGCCTCGTCTGTCCTGCGGTCCGTCGGGTCAGGGCCACCCCCTGACTGTCTCTTTGTTGTCCGACCCCTGGTCGAGCTCTTCTCTGTTCACCGTCTTCTACCGAGCTCCTCCCGGGACTAACCTGCCTGGAACCCTACCCTGTTCTATTTATCCCCTCTCTCACCGGAAATTCCCCTCCTGGGTTCCTATCTCCCCGCCTCCCATGACTAAGCGTTTCTCAAGCCGTAAGCTGCTGTTAAGTCCTAAGCTACTCCCCCTGCCATCTTGTGGTCATTTCTCGGTACTGCACTCTCCTATCTACCTTTCCTAGCTGTCACCCTTCTATCCTGTCAATCTCCGTCTCTTGTGCACAAACCGTCCCCTCCTTCTACCAGTCACGTCTGTCCGTCACGTCACCTTCCCCACACTTGCAGCCATTTTCTCAGAGGACACAGCATCACAGCAATGGATCTGTGGAGGCCTCTGGGCTTTCACAAATTGAGCACCACTACTGCACAATGTCGCAAAATGCTGGTAGAGCACAGCCGCACCACCGCCAAACCTGTCCCAAAATACCGGCGGAACCCCCGGAAACCCCAGAGCACCACAGTTGCACCAGCCTGCGATGGGATTTCCTGGAGGCCACCGCACCAGCCTGGACCATGTCAAAAAACTGATGTGTGAAAGAGGCCTAAGCAAAAGTGTTACAGCACCAGTGTAGTGGAGGGGATTTTATGACATCTCATCAATACTCTGATAAAATCTACGGCGGATTTTGACCGATGCAGATTCATCATGAACAATGTATAAATTTCTGCTGCAGATTTTCTCCACTGATTTCATCCTTTGCAATACAAAGAATGTGGTCAGTGGTAAAGGTGCGACATTACATAGTAGTAAACGCAGCAATATTTGCACAATGTCTGTGTGGATATTTCCACTGTTAATTTGCTGTTTGATTTCTGCAGCAAATACATTATTTGAATGTCCCTTCTTATAGTAGTGGGGGTCCTAAATCACTCATGTATGACGTTGAAGTAACATCGAAAGCACTTTCCCTCACATTCCCCCATACATTTTTTACAGAAATCTCTCTGCCACCAATAAGGTCATAGCGTTTTATGAAGGGCCTCATTTTGTTAGCAGTAGGTGTGGTACGGGGGCCGGGCTTGGAGGGTGGACCACTGCTTACCCTGTCCGGATGACGCAGACACCAGGCGATTCAAGGACAAGGCGGAGACAGATTTCACTTGTAACAGTTCCGGATTTTATTTGTCGTCCTCCTGACGACCACCAAACATGCACCGCAGCTTCTTTACACCACTCTGTCTCCAGGCCCGGGTACCTGCTCCCTAGCTCCAGTCGCAGTAACGTCCCTTGCGGATCTTTCGCTGGGGCTGTCCTAGACCAATCTACCGCCAGCGCTTCATCTGCCCGAGGTCATCATCCAATCGGTACCCCCGGGGCCTCGTCTGTCCTGCGGTCCGTCGGGTCAGGGGCCACCCCCCCTGACTGTCTCTTCTCTGTCAGTCCCCTGGCCGAGCTCCTCAGCAATCTCCGTCTTCTGTCCTGCGTCTTCCTCTGCTGAGCTCCTCCCGGGACTAGTCTCCCTGGAACCCCTCTCAGTCCTATTTATCCCCTCTCTCACTGGGGAATTTCCCTCCTGGGTCCCTGTCTCCCCGCCCCCCATGACTAAGCGTTTTCTTGAGCCATAAGCTGATGTTCAGTCCTCAATTACTCTACCCTGCCATCTTGTGGTCATTTCTTGGTACTACACCCTCCTATCTACCTTTCCCAGCTGTCACTCTTCTATCCTGTCAATCTTCGTCTCTCTTGCACAAACCGTCCCCTCCTACTACCAGTCACGTCTGTCCGTCAAGTCACCTTCCCCACACAGGGAAAGAAAAGTTTTAGTCAGGGGTGAAACAGGGGGAGTGGGGCTCAATCAGGCATAATACAGACAGAGGCGGCACATTCAGGGGTGATACAGGGGCAGGGGACACAGTTTGTCAGGGGTAATACAGGGGGAGAGGGTCTAAGTAAGGCATGATACAGGGGGAGGGGACACAGTCATTCGGGTAATACAGGGGGAGAGGGGCAAAGCCAAGGATGATACAGGGGGAGGGTACACAGTCAGTCAGGGGTGATATAGGGGTAGGGGGCTCAGTCAGGGTGATTCTGGGGCAAGGGGATTCAGCAGGGGTGATACAAGGGAGGGGCTCAGTCAGGGGTCATATAGAGGGAGAGGGCTCAGTCAGAGTAATACAGGGGTAGAGGGGCTCAGTCAGGGTGATTCTGGGGTGAGAGGATTCAACAGGGGTGATACAGAAGGAGGGTGCTCAGTTTGGGGTGATAAGGGGAGGGGTTGCAGTTAGAGGTGATACAAGGGAGGGGACTCAGTCAGAGGTCATATAGTGGGAGAGGGCTCAGACAGGCGTCATATAGTGGAAGAGGGCTCAGTCAGGGATCATAAAGTGGGAGAGGGCTCAGTCAGGGGTCATATAGAGGGAGGAGGTGCTGTCAGTCAGGGGTGATATAGATGAAGAAGGTGCAGTCAGTCAGGGGTCATATAGAGGGAGGGGATGCAGTCAGTCAGGAGTGAAAGGAGAGATTATTTAATGGGGCCCTCATTCATCCCTCAGTAACTTATCCCCTCCCCCTCTTTCATCCCTGTCTAAAGGCCCCCCCTTTACACTTACCTTTAGGCTGGCAGGGGGGCCCTTCTTCAACCATTGCAGCTGTAGCAGGGAGTCATCTATTTTCCTCTGCTGCTTACACTGTGGGGGAGGGGAACGCACATTATAAATGACGGCACAGCTCATTACCTGAGCTGTGCTGTACAGCTGGGGAGAAAAGGACACAAACAAAGCTAACACTGATTGGGTGTGCTGTGGCCAATCAGTGTTGGCCTTATCAAGAGCTGCTCCCTGCTTGTTCAATGCATGGAAGAGTGGTGACATAAAAAGCCATCAGGATGCAACAGCGCTCTGTTACTTACAAATCATAAGCCGCGGTCTGCAGCAGGTGAGCATGTCCGCTGTGTTATCAGGGATGCCTGCACTTCTCTCTGACTAGCTCTGAGCGGAACCGCGAGTAGTGGTGATATCACGCTGGGAGGATATCCTGCTCACGGCTCCTCCCACAGCTAGTCATAGAGCAGTGCGGGCGTCACTGATAATACAGCTGACACGCTTGCCTGCTGCAGACTGCGGCACACTATTTGTAAGTAACAGAGCGCTCTTGCATCCTGAAGACTTTTTCTGTCACTTCTCCGCCCAGTAAGACAACCGGGGAGTGCGGTCGGTATGCACAGTGCTGGCACACGTGACTTGTGTTCACTGTGCAGACTGTGGCAAACACTGCCCGCTATTAAAGTGAAATGAATATTCACCCCTCTCCATGCCCAGGGGGGCATG